>NW_006399940.1:6040440-6048544 GCF_000299155.1 Elephantulus edwardii | reverse complement strand
ATGCCTCCTATCCCCAACCTCCAGTTCACTCTTCTCTTTGAAAAGTAAAAGAAAAATTCCTTCATTTGTATACAATCCCCTGATGTCATTTTGAAGACTGCGGTGCACCTGATTCAGGCCATGCATAGCCTTTTCATTCCCTGAGAGCTGGACAATGAATAAGAATGTGATAGAAGAAGAATTGATGCTTTTGAGTAGTAGTGTTGGTATTGAATATTCTATGAACTGCCTAAAGAACAAACAGATATGTATTGGAGAAGGTATAACCAGAGTGCACTTTGGATGCAATGACAATAAAACTTTATCTCACATACTTTAGGCATGTTGTTAGGAGAGGCTATTCCTTGGACGGGGCATCATGCTTGGAAAGATATAAGGATAGTTAAAGAGAGGTGGAAGACCCTCAACCAGATGAACTGGCACAGTGACTGCAGTAAGTGGATTCAAATATATCAGAATTTGTGAGGATTTCATAGGATTGGATAGTCTTCAGATCTTCTGTTCATAGGGTTTCTATGAGTCATACTTAACTAGATGGCATGTTGGTGGTGACCAACATATGTATTGTTGTTTTGTTTGTTGTTAAGTGTTGTCGAATCGTAGGTGACTCATAGAGAACCTATGAATGAAAGACCTGAATACTTATATAATTTTCATCCTTTCTCCAGGTTCATAGGGTTTCCAGAGGCAAGCTATTTTGGAAGTGGATGCTACTCCTGCTTCTAAGCTTGTTTTAATTGGGGAACTCCACCAAACACTCTCCACCATGGGTAACCATTACCATATTTGACACATCAGTGTCACCAGTGTTCAGCATCACAGCAACCACGAATTAAAATGGTCTATAAAAGTACACTTTTTACATGAGAATTCTTTATTGTATAGCTTTTCTTCTAAACTCACATCTTATTTTGAATAACTATAATTTCCTGGAATAAAAAACACACACTTATAAATTTGTAGTTTAAATCAGATACAGTGATTATTACACAATCATTTTCATTTCTCAGAAATGATATCTATTTTTCACTAAGAATTTACATTTTAAAAATATTTTAATCTCACCAAAAAAACATTCAGATGGCAAACAAACACTTGAAGAAATATTCAAAATCTCTAGCTGTCAGAAAGATGCAAATAAAAACAACTATGAGATATCATTTCACTCCAGTAACAATAGTAAAGTTCAACACAGCAGCAAACAATAAATGCAAGGTTGAGAAAAGTTTGGAACCCTTATTTACTAATGGGGAGAGTGTAAAATGGTGCAACCACTATGGAAGGAGGTTTGGCATTTCTCAAAAATTTGGAAAAAGAAATGACATTTTATGCAGCAATGTCACTACTGGGACTATGCCCTAAAAAACCCATAACCACCATCCAAAAAAAAAAACCCACTCATGTTTATTACTGTGTTATTTACAACAGCAAAGTGATGGAAGAAACCCAAATGCCCTTCAACAAATAAATGGAAAGAAAAACTATGGTATATTCATACAATGGAATACTACGCAGCACTGAAAAACAATGAACTCATAAAACATACGCAGCATGAGGGACCCTGGATCAAATTATCCTCAGTGAAATATCTCCATCACAGAAGGCAAAATACTGCATAGCATCACTGTTTGACTTCGTTTGACACACTTTAGGCATGTTGAAAGAAGGGACCAGTCCTTGGAGAGTGATGTCATGCTTGGGAGGGTGAAGGGACAGTGTAGGAGAGGAAGACCCTCAAGATGGATTGATTCAGTGACTGGGGTAATGGGGGTAGGTGTGTCAGAGACAATAAGTGTGGCACAGGATAGAGCAGGGGTTCAGACTGGCTTACATAGGGTCACTATGAGTTGCAGGCAATTCGACAGCACATAACAACAAAGACAGATTGTCTAAGCTTGAACTAAGTTTGTCTCCGATGAACTTTAGGGTTTTCAGCTTTACTCCCACGTGTCTGGTCTACCTTGAGTTGATTTTTGTGAATGGCTTGAAATGTGGATCCTGTTTCAGCTTTTTGCAGGTAGCAGTCCAGTTTTGCCAACATCATTTGTTTAAAAGGTTGTCATTTCCCCATTTGATAGGTTTTATTTCCTTGTTCAGTATCAGATGACCATAATTAACTGGGTCTATTGCTGGGTTCTCAATTCTGTTTCATTGGCCTATGAGCCTGTCATTGTACTAGTACCACACTGTTTTGGTTACTACTGCTGTGTAGTAGATTTTGAGGTCTGAGAGTGCTATGCCTCCCACTTCATTTTTGGTTTTCAGAGGTGCTTTGCTTATTCGGGGTCTCTTTCCTCTCCAAATAAACTTAACAATTTCCCTTTCAATCTCCTTGAAAAATGAAGTTGTCATCAGTATTGGGACTACATTAAACATGTAGAATGCTTTTGGTAGGATTGTAATTTTTTACAATATTGAGTCTTCCTATCTATGAGAAGGAATTTGGCATCAGGATTGGAGTAAGACTCATCAAGACCATATGTTATGCAGAAGACACAACCTTTCTTGCTGAAACTGAAGAGGACTTGTAGTTTTTGCTGCAGGAGGTCAAGGACTATAGTCCTCAGTATGAATTGACTTAAAATCAAGAAGACAAAGATTCTCACCATTAGGCCAATCGACAGCACCATGACGGAGAAGAGATTGAGGTTGTTAACAATTACAGCTCGTTTTGTTCCACATAAATACTTTTAACACCAGCAGTCAGGAAACTAAAAGATGAACTGCATTGGGAAAATCTGCTGTCAGGGACCTCTCTAGAGTACTAAAAAGCAATGATGTCAGTCTAGAGACTAAGGTACACCTGATCCAGGCCCTGGTCTTCACAATTACTTCGTATGCATCAGAGAGCTGGACAATGATTAAGGATGACAGGAGAATCAATGCCTTTGAATTGTGGTACTGAAAAATAGTCTTGTACATACCATGGACCACCAAGAAAACAAATAATTCTGTCTTGGAGAAGTTGAAACCAAATTTCTCTTTGGAGGCTAGGATTTTGAAGCTCTTTCTCACATACTTTGGACATGTGGCCAGAAGTAACTGATCCTTGGAGAAGGACCTCATGCTCAGAAGGGTGGAGGGACAGCGCAAGAGAGGAATACTCTGGATGAGATGGATTAACACAGTAACCAGGGCAAAGGGGGCAGGAGTGTCTGAGTCAATGAGACTGGCTCAGGGCATTACAGGCTTCAGAACATAGAATCACTATGAGTTGCAGAGGACTCAATGGCACATAACAACAACAACAACAACATGCACTAACAGGGCACATTTTTCCATTTATTTGGGCCTTTTATTGTGTTTCACAGATATGTTCTGTAATTTTCTTTGTAAGGTCTTTTGTGTTTCTAGTTAGATTCACCCACACGCATCTCAATTTTTGGTTGACTATTATAAATAGTCTGCAAACTCTATAAACTCTATAAATGTACAGAAATGATGTTAGTTATAGAACAGAGTTCAGGTCTTTTGTGCAAAGCTTACTCTGAGTCATACTCAACTTGATGACACTTAACCACTGGTAAATGAAACTAGTGGTGTTATATCTGGAGGAACACTCTTCCACTTTGCACATCACTTCTTGTCAATGTGCTATATGAAGTAAGCTGTGATGCTGAACCTTGTACCATCTGGGTATCACATACCATAAGGGTTTCCCATTGTGGACAGTGTTTGGTGGTGCTCCAAGTTGTAAAATGGGTTTGGAAGCAGGAGTGGCATCCATTTCCTAAACCACATGCCTCTGGAAACTCTATAAACTTGGAGAAATGATGATAGTTATGGAAAGGCATTAGGTCTTTTGTTCATAGAGTCACTATGATTCCTGCTTGATTCAATGGCAATCAACAACAAATAACAACATCGTAAATGATATTGCTTTCTTGGTTTCCTTCTTTGAGTTCTTTGTTGATGTAGAGAAATTCCACTGAGTTTTGGATATTAATCTTACATCCTGCCACTCTACTAAGTTGTTCTACTAGCTCTAAAAGATTTCTTTGTTGAGTCCTTGGGGTTTTCTGTGTACATTGTCATATCATCTGCATATAATGACTGTTTAACAATCTTTTTGCTTATCTAAATGCCTTTTATTAGCTTCTCTTGTCATATTGCTCCAGCAAGTACTTCCAATACAATATTAAATAAAATTGGTGACAGTGGGCATCCTTGTCTCATTCCTGTTCACAAGGAAAATGCTTTTAGTCTTTCCCATTGAGAATAATATTGGCTCTTGGTTTTGCATATGTACTTTTTACTATGTTCAGGAAATTCCCTTCTGTTCCAATTTTTGCTGAGTGTCTTTATCAGGAATGGGTGTTAGATTTTGCCAAATGCTTTCTGTATCAATTGCTAAGATCATATGGTTCTTTTTATTTGCTTTGTTAATGTTAATTATGTTGACCGTTTGTCTTATGCTGAATCATCTTTGCATACCTGTAACGAATCCCACTAGGTCGTGATGAATATTTTTTTTAATGTGATTTTGGATTCTACTGGCTAGGATTTTGTTAAGGAGTTTTGCATCTATATTCATGAGACATATTGGTCTGTAGTTTCTTTCTTGGTAATATCTTTGTCTGGTTTTGGTATTAGGTTTATGCTTGCTTCATAAAATGTCTCTGGGAGTATACCTTCTTTCTCTATTTTTTAAATTTTTAAAATTCATTATGATGAAAGTTTATAGAGACTTTGGTTTTCCGTTCATTCACTGTTGCACTTTTCTCCTTGCCCATCCCTCCCACCCCAGTTTGCTCTTCCCATGCTCTGGAATTCAAATCATATGTATGTTGTTTCCTTTGAGGTCATCCTACATGATTCTAAATTTTCTTCATTTTCTTTACATCTCATCTCTAATTTTTTTTCTACTGTGTTTCTAGTAAGTTTCTTGTCTTCCAGCTCACTGACTCTCTGCTCCATCTCTTCAGTTATATTTCTTTTGTCCCATTAGCATGTTGGATACTCTGTCATTTCATTCTTAATATTCTGGATTTAATTTTCAGGCTTTTCTGTTGTTTCTGTTACTGTTTTGGCTATACTCTCTCTGTCTTGTAATAATTTTTTTTAAAGAGCTCTGGTGGCCTATTGACAAGAAACTGCATTGCAATCCCAAAGGCACACTATTCAAGTTCTTCAGCTGCTCCATGGAAGAAATATGTGCAGTCTCTGCCGGTGCTATTAACTGTCTCCAAAAACCCACCAGAGGGTCAGCTGTGAGTCTATTCCATCTCTATGGTACACAACAACTTCGACTTTCTTCAGTCTTTTAAATTTTCTTTCGTAGCTGTTCAGGTTTCTTCATCAATATATTTCTTCTGGATCACTGTCTCTGGGGTTGTTGTTGTTGTTGTTATTATGGACCATCAAGTCACTTGAGACTCTTAGTGACACTATGTACAATCGCCCTGAAACCTGCTTTATTCTGTGCCAACCTTATTGTCACTGACACACCTATCCTAATTACCCCAGCCACTAAATCAGTCCATCTCATCCAAGGTCTTCCTCTCGTGTGCTGTCTCACCACCTTTCCAAGCATGATGTCCCTCTCCAAGTACTGGTCCCCCCTTGCAACATATCCAAAGTATGTCAGACAAAGCTTCAGAATCCTTGCCTCCAAGTAGCAGCCTGGTTTCACCCTCTCTAGGTGGAGTGGCAGTCCTTCGTATATTTAATACTTTTCTCCAACACCACAGTTCAAGGGCATCAATTCTCCTTCTATCATTCCCAGTAATTGTCCAGCTTTCTGATACATATCAAGTACTTGTGCATACTATGGCTTGAATCAGGTGCACTTTAATCTCCACACTGACACCATTGCTCTTCAGTGCTCTGAAGAGGTCCCCGACAGTAAACTTTCCCAATGTAATTCATCTTTTGACTTTCCGGCTGCTATTACCAAGTGTGTTGATTGTGGAGCCAAGCAAACTAAAGCTGTTAACTCAATCTCTTTACCATCTTGATGGTTTCAATTGTTTCTTCTGTCATTTGCATCTTTTTGTGTAGCTGTTCAAATAACTCCACATTAACATATTTCTTCTGGTTTTATCTTTTGGGGGTATTCATTATTTTGTTTTTTTATGATGTGTGAGGCAGACTGCTGTTTTCTTGACATTGTGTGAATCTCTTTTTTAGTAGGCTGTTGTAACTAGACAATGTCACAGGGTATGGTGATGTTCTGTGTTGTTGTTAAGTGCCATCAAGTCATGGACGACTCATAGTGACTCTAGGAATGAAAGACCTGAGCACTTGTATAACTTTTATTGTTTCTCTAAGATCATCGAGTTTCTGGAGGTAAGCTGTTTTGGACGTGGATGCCACTCATGCTTCCAAGCCTGTTTTAATCTGGGAGCTCCACCAAAAACTGTCCATTATGGGTAATCATTGTCTCATTTGACACATCAGGGCACCATTGTTTAGTATCACAGCAACCATGAGAGTTACCTCTATATAACAAATGGACAGACCAATGCTATACTACTTAGAAGAATGTTTAACCAAAAACAATTAAAACCAGACCTGAGGGCTGCAGATTAAAATCACCTATCTTTAGTGTTTGGTGGAGCTCCCTGATTAAAACAAGCTTGGAAGCAGCAGGGGTATCCACTTCTGTAATAGCTTGCCTCTGGAAACTCTCTGAACTGGGAGAGAGGATGAAAGACACACAAGTATTGAGAACTTTCGTTCATAAGGTCGCTATGAGTCCTCTACAACTTGATGGCACATAACAACAATAACATCAACATAGAGAGTGATCAGTTGCCCTAGGGGATAGAAAGTGATGCTTCTAAGCCAAATGCGGGTGACTTTTAACCTGCGGCCCTCAGGCCTGTTATTCATTGTTTTTGTTCAAACATTCTTCTAGGTTGGATAGCCCTGGCATGTCCACTTGCCGTATAGCGATAACTTGAGGTCGCTGTGAAGCTGAACACTGTGACACTGATGTGTCAAGTGTGATGATGGTTACCCATGGTGGACAGTGTTTGGTGGAGATCCCAGATTAAAACAGGCTTGGAAGCAGGAGTGGCATCCATTTCCGTAATAGCTTGCCTCTGGAAACCTTATGAACTTGGAGAAAGGATGAAAGTCGCACATGTGTTGAGGACTTTCATCCATAGGGTCACTATGAGTTGCCTACAACTCGATGGTACTTAACAACAACCACCTTTGGCTTGGTAACATAACTTTCTACCCACTAGGCCAGCAGGGCTCTTTCTCAGAATCTCAGCAATTCTATGAACAACAGATCTAATCCTTGCCCGATCCCACACCATGCCCACAATCCGAGCCCATTGCTACAGTCATCATATCAATCCATCGTGTTGAGGATCTTCTTTTCTTCTCTGAAATTCCACTTCTCTCAGCATAATGTCATTTTCCAAGGACTGGAACCTTAAACTTTTGTTTGTTTTTATTAAGTGCCATGAGTCATAGATGACTCATAGAGACCCTAAATGTTCTGTGAAGGACCTGTATTTTGGTGCTCCCATCTTCTCTTCCTAAAACTGAATGACTGTTGCCCTCCAGACACTGCAGCTCCACCTTACCCTCTTCCTCTTGACTTTAAGAAATCCCACCTGATGTAGCTAGAAAGTAGTGTTCAAGGTCAAAATACCCTTTTTTTCTATTCTATGAGACAGCTCTGTGACAGGTTCTCAAATTTCATTTTTGTACTAGTTGCGGGAGATGTCTTGGAGTTTGCATATAAGTGATCTCTCTTATTTCCTTGGTCCCAAGGACTGCAGGCCTGAGAGCTTTATCTTGTGAAGGGAAATAGGCCAAAATGGCAGACAGGAGGCGGAGGGAAGGGAGTGGGTGTTGCTCTGACCAAGGGAGGTGGGCTGGTCTCTCTGCAGGGCCCCACTCCTTCTTGGGAGCAGGGGGTTGGGGTTGGGAGTATGTATCACTTGCTCACCTATGAAGGGAAATGGGACAAAATAGCCCCACCCATCTTCTTCTAATTTTTTCTGGATCATAGTCTGCCCATAGCATCCATCAAGTATTTCAACTTGAGACATGAATTTATTCTTTACTACCTTCAATTTTTTGTGGATCATAACAAACTGTGTCTGACTCTGAGAAGAATGGGAATCCCAGAACACTTGATTGT
>NW_006399940.1:6026214-6039105 GCF_000299155.1 Elephantulus edwardii | reverse complement strand
ACAGGTTAGAGCAGGATTTAGGGCTCTTGTACGTAAGGTTGTTATGAGTCACAAGCAACTCAATGGCACACAACAACAACAACATGATCCTTAGTTTTTTTTTTCTATATTTGAGCCCATTGTTGCAAGAATGGTGTCAATCCATCTTGCAATGTTTTTCTTTTTTATGGTTCCTGTAATTTACCAATCTTGATCTTTTCAGAGACTAATAATCCCTTTGGTTAGCATTCCCCAAAGTACATGAGTTGAAGTCTTCTTATCTGCCATCTTCCTTTCTATAGGCTGAAGTATCTGGGCTATACTTCCTTCAAGACAAATGTCTTTGTTTTTCTGAAAGCCTATAGTGGATTCTTTGCTAACATAAATCAAACACATCAACTGATCAATTGTTTGACTGTTTGCATGAGTATGGGGTAATTGAAAATATCATGAATTAGTTCATTCTTGCCCGTCTTCAAAGTAACATGTTTGATTTCCAAAGAGGCCTTTGACAGCAGTTTGTTAAATATGACACTTCATGGATTTCTTGAATGCTGTCTCAATGGGTGCTAATTGTGGATCCAAGTAAAATATTTCAAAATGTCAATCTCTCCTTTGTTGAAACATCTCAATTGAAATTGTACTAATTTTTTGAGATTTATTTTTCATCAATGTTTTATTTATTTTTATTTTGTGTGTGTGTGTGCCATCAAATCAGATATGACTTGTACAGGAGGAGATTGTCCTTTCTTCTTTAGCAGAACATCTGGGGATTCAAACTGCTTTGCTCTAGGATTGCAGTGCAGCTCGCAAAATTTTTCACCAATGTTTTAAGTGCAACTTGGAAATCTTTATTCAATATCATTTAGCTCTTGATCCATTGCTACCTCCTGAAATGTTTCTTTTTAGTACAGCAAGTTTGTATTTATACCATTTTCTTTTGATATTTCCTGCATCACTCAGTTTTTTGTCACTGACTGCCTCAATATTGTAACTAAAAACTTGGATTTTTTTAATGATTATAAGCTCTGTTCTACATTTTTCTCTTACTCTATGCAGGAGCTTCTATTGTGGTTCAACTGGAGATGTAAATAATCACTAGATATCATCTAGTCTCTGATCTTAAGATAGTTCAAGCTGATATTCGTTGTTACCTAACAATTCTTTGAGGGAGTTCTGGTGGCCTACCAGTAAGAATCTGCGCTGCAATCCCGAAGGCCCATGGTTTGTATCTGCCAGCTGCTTACATGGTAGAAGGCTGGATAATCTCCTCCCATGTGATAAACTGCCTCTGATAATCAGCTATTTGCTCTGACCTAAAAACCAATAGTTTTTTAGACCAGTTTTTCTTATATATCTCCCCCCCCCCTCCTTCTTTGCTCTCTGAACAAAGAGAGATAATAGTTGTCTGTTAAATAGCTGGGCAAAAACTTTCCCCTGTGTTTTTAATGACTTTTTGTTTTCTTTGGTCATACGTATTCAATGTCACAAATAATCTTGAGATAATATATATAAATTCAGATGGGCCCTGCTTAGGGTGATATTTTTGCTCTCCCTTGACTTATTTAAATTTTCTTCAGCCTCAGCTGGAGGCTTGAATATGAGCAATTGATGGTCTGTTTGCAGTAGGCCCTTAGTTTTGTTTGAGCTGATGATATTGAACTTCCTCATTTTGTCTCTTCACAGATGAAATAGCTTATACTGTTATCCAAAGGTACTTAAAATCAATATATAACATTTATAAATACATAAAAAGCAGTATTTTAGTTCACTCAGCCTAGTACTCTCTATCCTATCTCATGTTATATTGCATTTTTGGAAATGGTTGCTCCTGGGTGCCGATAGTACTCCGTCGTGTAAATGTACCACAATGTCTCAATCTGGTCTCTATTTTTATGAGATTGTTAAACTTTTCTGAAATTTATTTTCTTACAAGGTTCATATACATTGTGTTTCACACTATTTCTCATTAATATTGCGTCTCATATAATCATTCTCATGCATTGTTTTGAAAGATTAAAATTAAAATAGCCCCTATAGTTCTCAGCTGAATTAAACTCAGGTTTCTATAGTTCTCAGCTAAGTTAAACTCAGGAATTTTTCCATTGTCCCAGGTAGAGCCTCGCACCTAGTGTTCCAGGAAGGAAAGTCTGATCTCAAGGCAACAGTATTTCAAGAATGGCTAGCTGCAGGGTAGAGCAAACAAGCAGATGTTGTTTCTCAACTGATAACCCATGTGCCTTTGTTTCCCGACTGATAACCAATGTGTCTTGTGCTTTTCCACTGCCCTGGAGTTTGAACTCATTGTATGTTTAAGAATTTGTGAAACCACCCTATAGTTAATGTTCCAGGGAATAGCTAACCACAAAAGTTGGGCAAATATACTAATGACTTAAGATCTGTCTAACTGCTACATGTGCTACGTGACTGCCACATGTGCTCCGTGCAAAAATGCTCTGTAAACCATGAGTGAACACTGAACCAATGAATTCAAACTGTGCTTTCATCATCCAATGAGAAGCTGATACCCAGTTGTATCCCCCTAAAGTGTATAAAAAAAGCCCACTTTGTTTGCTCAGGGTCGACACCTCTATCTCCTGTGAGAGATACGTGTCGGCCCGGAGCTCCGCAATAAACCTCTCCTCTTGCTGTTGCATCAAGCCAGTGTCTTGGAGTCTTGGGTCTTCGCCGTCCGCTCGGGACAGGACCATCGGTTCGGGGGTCTTTCAGTTTTATAAAATTAGTCACTATTGGACCTTGCCCACCATTACCATCTTTTCACCTTGATCCTTCCTATTCCTTCCCTCCCCCCCTCAGCAAATTGTGCAACACTGTTGTTTTGCTCCTACTCATCCTCACCCCTTAACCTCTTGGGTTCCCATTCATGTTTTACTAGTTATTCTTCTATTTTTTACAATAATTGTCTTAATGCAGTATTTATCCTTATGAGACTGAATTAGTTGATGCAGCATAATGCTATCCAGTCTCTCCCAAGTTATGTAGTATTTTTTTAAATCGTTGCTCCTGAATGCTGCATAGGATTCCATTGTGTGGATGTACTACAATTTGTCAATCCATTCAGTTGTGGTTGGACATTTGGGCTGTTTCCATGTTCTTGTGATTATGAATAACACTGCTATGACCCTGGGTATACAAATCTCCATTTTGATCTCATATCTAATTTCCTTGGGGTATATTTCTGGTCTCAAGTTGGAGGTTCATGTGTGAAGCAGCAGGTTTTGAAAGGTAGTTTGTTTTGTTTTGGTTGAGGGTTAGGTGTGGACTGTTTAGTTGTTTTCATTTCATTCACAATCTTGTGTGAGCTGATTAGATTTGCTGTATTTAACTAACAATGAGCTGTGGGCTCCTAGCCTCTTGTTTAGAGTCAATCAGGACCTGATGAGCAGGCCTTTGTATTTAAAAGTCAGTTAGGTCCTTGGGCCCACGGCCCTTGGCCTGGTGTTAATTGTGTTTGGGACAAAGATTCTTCTAAGCGGGATAGCAATGCTCTGTCAATTTGCTGTACTGAGGTTACTTGGGGTTGCTGTGATGCTGAATGTTGTGCCACTGGTTAGTCATGATGGACAGTATTTGGCGGAGCTCCCAGATTAAGACAGCCTTGGAAGCAGGAGTGATATACACTTACTAAATAACATGCCTTTAGAAATTCTATGAACTTAGGGAAATGACTATAATTATAGAGCAGAGTTCAGGTCTTTTGTTCATGGAGTCATGCTCAACTTGATGGCACTTAACAGCAACAACAACAACATATTCCTGGTTGTGGAATAGCTGTGTCATACATTTGGGCTGTTTCCATGTTCTTGTGATGGTGAACAATGCTGCTATGAACATTAGTGTATAAATCTCTGTTTGTGTCTCAATTCTGTTTTTCTTGCAGTGGAATAGCTTGGTCACATGGAATTTCTATGTTCAGCTTTTTGAGGAAATACCAAACTGCCTTCCAGCATGGTGGTAGCATTGAACAGCGTATCAGAGTTCAATCTCTCCACATCCTTTCCAACAGTTATTACTTACTCTCCTGTTAAACTTTGTCATTGCTACTTGGATGAGATGATATCTCTTTTTGGTTTTGATATGCATCTTGTTTATTACTTGATTTTGAGCATTTCTTCAAGTGTCTGTTTGCCATACAAATAATTTTTTCCATATCTTTTGTCCATTTTGTGATTGGGTTTCAGTTCATAAGGACAAATACTGCATAAGACCATTATTGTCAAAACAGAAGGATGACTAGTAAGATGTATACAGATACCCAAAGAGGGAAGAGAGGGAATATCACATACTGAAAAGATTGAAATTAAAATAGTCCCTATAGTTCTCAGCTGAATTAAACTCAAGTTTCTATAGTTCTCAGCTAAGTTAAACTCAGGAATTTTTAAAGCCCCACACCCAGGTATCCAGGGCAACAGTATTTCAAGAATAGCTAGCAGAAGGGCAGAGCAAACAAGCAAAGATTGTTTCTCAACTGATAACCCATGTGCCTTTGTTTCCCGACTGATAACCAATGTATCTTGTGCTTTTCCACTGCCCTAGAGTTTGAACTCATTGTATACTTAAGAATTTGTGATACCACCATATAGTTAAAGATCTATCTAACTGCTACATGTGCTACGTGACTGCCACAAGTGCTACGTGCAAAAATGCTGTGTAAACCCTGAGCTAACACTGAACCAATGAATTCAAACTGTGCTTTCATCACCCAATGAGAAGCTGATACTCAGTTGTATCCCCCTAAAGTGTATAAAAAAACCCAACTTTGTCTGCTCTCGGTCGGCTCCTCTGTCTCCTGCGAGAGATAAGAGTCAGCCCGGAGCTCCCCAATAAACCTCTTGTCTCTTGCTGTTGCATCAAGCCAGTGTCTTGGAGTCTTGGGTCTTCGCCGTCCACTCGGGACAGAACAGGACCAGCGGTTCAGGGGTCCTTCAATACAAGCACAACCTTGCTGAATATTAGGGGGAAAAAGAGTAGAACAGTACATCAACAGAGAATTGCCAGAAACACAAGCTGTTTTTAAAAGAGTCTGTGGCACTAAGTGTATTATTGCTGATCTCATATGATCATGCTGAAAGTAGAGAACAACACAATGATGTCTTTTTGTATTTTATATACTAAGCAAATATAACACATTGTGGCTAACATAGAGAAGAATGAAAATTCCAAAATACTAGATTATGCTCATGCAAACCTATACCTAGACCAGTAAGGTGTTGTTCAAACAGAGCAAGGGAACACTACAGGATTCAAAATCAAGATAGGAATGCACCAGGGATGTGTCCTTTCTTTATACCTTTTAAATCTGTATGCAGAACAGATCATTCAGGAGGCTAGACTTTATAAAAAAGAATGTGACTTCAGGATTGGAAGATGATTCATCACACTCTGGGTTATACAGATGACACAGCCTTGCTTACCGAAACTAAGGAGGACTTGAAGTGCTTTCTGAAGAAGGCCAGAGACTGAAGCCTTCAATGGAATGCACTTCAACATAAAGATAACAAAGATCCTCACCATTGGGTCAATAGGCAGTATCGTGATAGATGGAGAAAGTACTGAGGTTGTTGATGATGTCACTTTGTTTGGATTCATAATCAACAGTCTTGGCAACAGCAGTCAGGAAATAAAAAGGTATACTGCATTGGCCAAATATGCTGTCCAGTATCTCTCCAGAGTGCTAAAGTAGAATAATACCAGTTTAGAGACTATGCACCTGATCTAGGCCATTGTCTTCTCAATTGCTTATTATATATCTGAGACCTGAACAACTAATAGGAATGATAGAAGAAGAATAGATATCTTTGAGTTTTGGTGCTGAAGAAGAGTATTGAATATACCATGGACTGCCAAGAGAACAAATAAGTCTGTCCTGGAAAGGGTGAAACCAGATTGCTTCTTGCAGGCAAAGATTTTGAAGCTCTGTCTAACCTACCTTGGGCATGTTTCCAAGAGGGACTAGTCCTTGAAGAAGAACATCAGGCTTGGAAGGGTGGAACATCAGCACAGGAGAGAAAGACCCTGGATAAGATGTTTAACACAGTGACTGTGGCAATGGAGTCAGATGTGTCAGAGATAGTGAGGTTGGCTCTGGATAGAGCAAGGTTAAGAGCCGTTCCTCATATGGTCGCTGTGAGTCATAATTGACTTGATGGTGTATAACAACCACAAGGAATAATGATTTTATAAAATACTATGTAACATGGGAGAATATAGAGAGCATGATGCTGTGCGAACTCAGTCTCATAGGGAAAAATACTGTATGAGACTATTCATGTAAAAATAGAAGGGTAACTAGTAAGATGTGATAAAAATTCAAAAGAAGATGGTGAAGAGGACAGGAAAAGGGAAAACCACTAGGATAACAGAGTATGGTGAGTGGAAAGGGTGGTGAAGGAATTAGGAAAGATCCAATGGGACCTCAGGGTTAGAGGAAAACTCATCAATAACCTTTGTTTTGCAGATAATAGGGAGATCTGGTGGCCTAGTGGCAAGAAGCCAGTTCAAGGCCACCAGCTGCTCTGATTGAAAAGGATATGTAATCTCCTCCCATGCAATTAACTGTCCCTGAAAACCCACTGGAGGGTCAGCTGGGTTTGGTTCCAATTCTACTGTAGACAGCAAACAACAATGCAGATGATACAACTTTGCTTGCTGAAAGTGAGGAGGACCTGAAGTGCTTACTGCAGAAGGACAAAGACTACAGTCTTCAACATGGATTGCATCTCAATGTCAAGAAAACAAAAATTCTCACCACTGGACCAATAGGCACTTTATGATAGAGGGGGAAAAGACTGAAACTGTCCACCACTTTATCTTGCTTGGATCTACAATCAGTACACTTGGTATTAATATATGTAATCTATATGGATTAAAGAATGCTACCAAAAATGACTGGAACAGCACATCAGCAGAGAACTGCCAGAAGTCCAGGCTGGGTTTAGAAGGGGCCGTGGTACTAGGGATATTGTAGCTAATGTTAGATGGATCTTAGCTGAAAGCAGAGAATACCAGAAGAATGTCTATCTGTGTTTCATTGATTATGCAAAGATGTTTGACTGTGTGGATCATAACAAACTGTGTGGCTGACTCTGAGAAGAATGGGAATCCCAGAACATTTAATCGTGCTAATGTGAAACCTATAGTTGGACCAGGAGGCAGTCATCAGAACAGAGCAGGGTAACACTGCATGGTTCAAAATTGGGAAGGGTGTACGTCAGGGATGTGTCCTATCTCCATACCTTTTCAACCCGTATGCAGAGCAGATTATCCAAGAAGCTGAGGTCTATGAGGAGAAGTGTGGCGTCAGGATTGGTGGAAGATCTATTAGCAATCTGCATTAGGCAGATGATACAACCCTACTTGCTGAAACTGAGGAGGACCTCATGCACTTGCTGCAGAGGGTCAAGGACTGTAGCCTTCAGTATAGACTGAGGCTCAATGTCAAGAAGACAAAGATTCTCACCACTGGACCAATCGGTAGCATCAGGATGGATGGCGAAGAGATTGAGATTGTTCACAGCTTCAGTTTTCTCGGCTCCGCGGTCAACACTTTTGGCACCAGGAGCCAAGAAATCAAAAAACGTATTGTGATGGGAAAGTCTGCTGGTAAGGACCTCTTCAAAGTACTCAAGAGCATCGGTGTCTCTCTGGAGACTAAGGTGCACCTGATACAGGCCATGGTCTTTGCAATCACTTGTTATGCATCAGAGAGTTGGACAATGCCTAGGGAGGATAGAAGGAGAATTGATGCCTTTGAGCTGTGGTGCTGGAGAAGAGTATTGAATGTACCTTGGGCTGCCAAGAAAAAAACAGATTCATCTTGGAGAGGGTTAAACCAGGCTACTCCTTGGAGGCAAGGATTCTGGGGCTTCATCTGACATACTTTGGACATGTTGTAAGGAGAGACAGGTCCTTGGAGAGGGACATCATGCTTGGTAGGGTGGAGGGACAGCACAGGAGGGGAAGACCCTCTATGAGGTGGATTGATTCAGTGACTGGGATAATTGGGATGGGTGTGTCAGGGGCAATGCGATTGGCACAGGACAGAGCAGAGTTTAGGTCTGTTGTACATAGGGTCGCTATGAGTCGCAAACGACTCAACGGCACATAACAACAACAACAACAACAACACAGGTGTTCTGATGGCCTAGTGGTAAGAAGCTGTACTGCTAGGACAAGTGGTTTAAATCCACCTATTGTTCTGTGGGAGAAGGATGGGCAATTTCCTCCTATGTGATTTATAGCCTCTGGAAAAAATCACCAAAGGGTCAGCTATGGGTTGGTTCCATTTTGATGGAATGCAATAACAAGTATTTAGAGAGAGAGGAAATTGAGGATTGAAGAGACATTTATGTCAAAGAACAGGATTAAAGCTGGCCTATGAAGGTGAGTAAGAAAGGATTGGAACACAGACTGCAAAGTGAGGCATATAGAAAAGAAGGAAAGGTGTGATTAGGGTAGAGCAATGGAATGAATTACTTTCCTATAAAACTGGACAAATTTTATGAAATTTCCAAGTACTTAGAAGTACATAGAGCAGTTGTGCCATCCTTGAGAGAAGTATCCACAAGAGAAGGAAAATAGTTGAAAGAAATTGTACTCGAACTTGGTCCAGACTTTCTGCCTTTTTGAGTCTCAAATCAAAGGATAGGAAAGTGGAAACTAAAGAAGAATTTTGCTGAACAGAAGAGAGAGATAAGAATTGAGGATGCGAAGTGTCTGGAATATATAGAGGTATATATCAGAAATAAAGAAACAGATCAGAGAAAAAGTTCCAGGTATTTGAGAGTTTTTGAGTGATGGCTAAGCTACAGAAGCTGAGGATGAGATTCCATGACAACTTATTAAGACCCAACCCCTATCCACTGTCAGCGAGTTGATTCTCACTTATAGCCATCCTCCATTGGGTTTCCAAGGTTGTAAATCTTTTTTGGAGGCTTCCCATCCTTCTCCCATGGAATGGCTGGTGGTCTTGAACTGCAGCTTGATACACTGCACATGATGCTACCAGGGCTTCTTTGCAGGAAATAGCTAACATCTACATGTTTATTTTTGTTTCTTCTTTTAATTTTTTTTTTCTTTTTAGGAAAGCAAACATTAGAGGTGCACAATGCCCCATCATCCAGAATACTCTGAATATGAGTAAAACTCAGAAAGGCAGCATTTTAGGAATAGGTTTACTGTAACCCTAGAACAGGGTCTATTCTACAACAGCTTTAACAAAGCCTAAAAACAAAATCCCTACAGCATCAAGTTGACCTTCTGCTAAATTAAATGCTTGTCAGAACAAAACCCAACACCCTTTAAAGAAAGGCAATATAATCCATTCTTTCAATAGCATTCACGATATTTAGCCTCCACTGAAAAATCATGATGTAGCACATGAAGAATGGCATCACCGAAGACTTCATGGAGTCATCCTTGAAGGATGGATATGTTTTGTTATGAAATCATGGGGATAGATGGAATAGTGTATCAGAAGTGGAATAATGGCTAATACTTACAATTGAATCAGAGCAGTGTTTATTGACTCTTTTCCAATTATGAGACATTATGCTAAGAGCTTAAATGTCTAAACCTCAAATTGGATTACACCATTCTCCAGTTTATAACCTTTTAATAGCTTTTCCTCACCAGTTGAATAAAGCCCTAATTGCTTACTATTGTTTACAAGGTCCTACACAATTTCTTTGACCCCTCTAATTTCAAAGCTTTGTTTTTTTCCACACATTATAATTTCCTTTTGTTGTCTCTAGAGCCTAAACTATTAAATGCAGGTACTTGAGTATTTTTGTCTAGAATAGTTCCTGATATTTGGAAAGTACTCAGCACATACCTGTTTGCTAACAGATGAAATAATCGTATTCCCTTTTACTGTTGAGAAAGCAGACGTAAATGGTGGAAATATTTGCACATGGTCACAAGGATGCTGGGGTGCCACAGTCCACAGGGAGGTGTGCTGCTAACTCAAAGGCCATGCATCTCTGTCAGAATCCACCAGTTGCTCCACAGGAGAAAGATGGGCGTACTTCTGTCATGTGATTTACAGCTTAAGAAACCCTCTAGAGGGTCAGCTATGAGTCAGCTCCAACACAAAAGAAGTAACTTTTAGTAGATTCAGGTCACAGAATTTGTAAAATGCTAGAGCTGAGATTCGATCTTCATCACATGAATGTATAAAGACTTCATAAAAGCACAGCATAGCAGATATGGTGGTTAATTCTTTTAAACTACATTGTAAGGATGGGCAGGAAATAATACTGAAGGGGAAAATAGATCGCTTCAGAGACTGTTGTTAGGTGCCATCAAGTCTTTATTGATTCATGGTGACACCAGGTGATAGAGTAGAACGTCTCTATAGGGTTTTCTTGGGCTGTATCTATCATGGAAGCAGATCACTATGTCTGTCTTCCTCAGAGCAGCTGGATGGGTTCAAATCACTAATTTTTTAATTAGTAGCCAATCTCTTAACATTGTCTCACTAGGTTTAAATATATTAAAAAAAAAACCCACCTAATTAAATTCACTGCAATTGAGTTAATTATAATTTATGGTGACTTTTCATTGTTGTTGTTGCTGTTGTTATGTGCCATCGAGTCATTTGCGACTCACAGCGACCCTATGTACAAGAGCCCTAAATGCCGTTCTATCCTGTGCCAACCTCGCTGTCTCAAACACATTCATTCCCATCACTCCACTCACAGAATTGATCCATCTCATAGAGGGTCTTCCTCTCCTGCGCCGTCCCTCCACTTTCCCAAACATTATGTTCCTCTCCAAGGACCAGTCCCTCCTTGCAACATGCCCAAAGTATGTCAAACAAAGCTTCAGAATCCTTGATTCCAAGGAGCATTCTGGCTTCACCCTCTCCAGGACAAACCTGTTTGTTCTCCTAGAAGTCCATGGTATATTCAATACTCTTCTCCAGCACCACAGCCCAAAGGTGTCAATTCTGTTTCTATCATCCCTATTCACTGTCCAGCTCTCTGATGCATAGCACTAATTGCGAAGACTGTAGCCTGGATCAGGGGGAACCTTATTCTCCAGCCTGATGTCGTTGCACTTTAGTACTCTTGAGAGGTCCCTCACAGCTGACTTTCCCAAAGCAATTTGTCTCTTGAATTCCTGGCTGCTGTTACCAAGAGTGTTGACTGTGGAATCAAGTAAATAAAACTGTCAACTATCTCAATCTCTTCACCATCCATACTGATGCTGCCAATTGGCCCAGTGGTAAGAATCTTTGTTTTCTTGATATTGAACTTCAATCCATATTGAAGACTGCAGTCCTTGACCTTCTGTAGCAAGCGCTTCAGGTCTCCCTCAGTTTCAATGAGCAGGGTGTGTCATCTGCATAACGCAGGTTGTTGATGACTCTTCCTCCAATCCTGATGCCACATTCTGCCTCATACAGCCCAGTGTCTCGGATGATCTGTTCTGCATACAGATTGAAAAGGTATGGAGACAAAATAAATCCCTAATGGACCCCTTTCTTGATTTTGAACCATCCAGTGTCTTCCTGCTCTGTTCTGATGACTGCCTCTTGGTCCAAGTATAGGTTTTTCACTAGCACAATCAAATGTTCTGGGATTCCCATTCTTCTCAGAGTTAGCTATAGCTTGTTGTGATCCCCACAGTCAAAAGCCTTTGCATAGTCAATGAAGCACAGACAGACATTCTTCTTGTAATCTCTGCTTTCTGCCAAGATCCATCTGACATTAGCTATAATATCCCTAGTACCACAACCTCTCCTAAAAATCCAGCCTGCACATCTGGCAGTTCTCTGTTGACCTCTTGTTCCAAACGTTTTTGGATAATTTTCAGCAGAATCTTGCTTGCATGTGATATCAATGATATTGTTCAATAATTTCCACACTCTGTTGGGTCACCTTTCTTTGGAATGGGAACAAATACTGATCTCTTCCAGTCAGTTGGCCAGCTGGCTGTCCTCCAGATTTCCTGGCACAACTTAGGGAGCACATCCAGGGTAGCGTCTGTTTGTTGAAATAAATCAATTGCTATGCTGTCAACTCCTGGAGCCTTGTTTTTTCCCACTTCCTTCAGAACAACTTGAACTTCCTCCTTCATCACCATAGGTTCTTGCTCATATGTTATTTCATGAAATTCCTCTGTGTCAGCCAATTCCTTCTGATTCAATGACTCTGTGTACTCCTTCCATCTTCTTTTGATACTTCCTGGATCATTCAACATTCTACCTAAACTGTTTTTAAGTATTGCCATCGTGGCTTGAATTTGTTTTTCAACTCCTTCAGCTTAAGAAACGCTGAGCTAGTTTGGCCCTTTTGATTTTCTGACTCCAGCTCTCTGCACATTTCATTATAGTATCTTGCTGTGTCTTCCCGAGCTGCCTTTTGAAATTTTCTGTTCAGCTCTTTGATTTCTTGGTTTCTTCCTTTAGATTTGGCTTCTTGGTGCTCTAATGCAATATTCAGAGTCTCATCTGACATCCATCATGGTCTTTTCTTCTTTAGCCTTTGTAATGATCTTTTCCATTCTTCATGGACAATTTTCTTGATATCCTCCCAGAGCTCATTTGGTCTATGCTCATTGGTGCTCAAGGCCTCAAACCTGTTCCTGAGATGGTTTTGAAATTCAAGTGGGACAGGCTTAAGGTAAAATCTTGGTTCCCATGGACTTAATTTTCCTCAATTTCAGCTTGAATTTGCATATGAGTAGTTGGTGGTCTGTCCCACAATCAGCACCCTGTCTGGTTTTCACTGCTGATACTGAGCTTCTCTACCGAGTCTTTCCACAAATGTAATCTATTTGATTCCTATGCATCCCATCAGGTGAGAGACATGTGTATAGCCTGCGTTTATGTTTCTTATAAAAGGTATTTGCAATGAATGAATCATTGAATGTGCCGAACTCTATCAT
>NW_006399940.1:6015553-6025641 GCF_000299155.1 Elephantulus edwardii | reverse complement strand
ATGTACAATAGAGCACACTTAGATTTTTATGGACTTTTCATTGGGCTTCTACTTATTAATCTTAATGGGAAGAAATTGTCTTATCTTTCTCCTGCAAAGCAGCTGGTTGGTTTGAACTGCAGACTTTTTTATTACCATCCCAACACTTAGTCTACTCTGATTCCTTTTTCAAATACTAGATGTTGTTGCTATATGCTGTTGAGTCATCTATGACTCATAATGACCCTATGAACATTGACTCTAATCTGTCTCCTATCCTCAGTCAGCTTCATTATCTCTGACACATCTGACCTCACTGTCACTATTGCTCTGTCCATTTCTCTTGTCCAGGGTCTTTCTCTATTGTGCTGTCCATCCACACTTCCAAGAATGATGAGAAGGGTCCAAAGACTGCCCCTCCTAAAAACATGCCCTAAGTTTGTGGGATGGAATTTCGACATCCTCACTCCCAAGGAGAACTTGGTTTTATCCTCTCTAGGACAGACCTGTTTGTTCTTTGGAAGTCCATACTATGTTCAACACACTTCTCTAGTACTCCAACTCAAAGGCATTGCTTCTTCTTTTGTTATCCTTAGTACAGCTCTCAGATGCACAATGAACAATTGAGACGACTATAGAATGAATCAGGTGCATCTTAGTATTTAGACTGACATCTCTGCTCTTTATCCCTCTGGAGAAGTCCTTAACATGAGATTTTCCCAGTCTGACTTTTTGTTTCCTGACTGCTGGTGCCAAGGGTGATGATTATGGATCTCAGCAAGACGAAATTGTTAACATCATCAGTCATTTCTCCATCTATTATGATGCTGCTTATTGACCTGGTGGTGAGGATTTTTGTTTTCTTCATGTTAAGATAAAATCCTCATTGAAGCCTATAGTCCTTGATTTCCTATGGACAACCTTAAAGAACAAATTGGAAAACCTAGACTTGGTTTAAAAGGCATAAGAGAGATTTTTAGAACTTATTCTTTTTATTGTTTTGTCTTTTCACATGCTGATTTCACTGCCCTGGTCCCTCTTTTTCTATTTCACTTCTTTAGTAAATACTGAAACCAACACAACTTCATATTCTTGTGGTAAACACTACTGGGATTGGACGTATTTCCTGTTCCTATTTTAAACAATACTGAGAATAAGAAAAATAACTTTGCTGCTTGCTCCAGGAAATACACACTCTTGGAAGGAACGACTACAAACTAGCTGAAATTTCTGCCCAAGACAGCAGCTTGATCATTTACACTAGAGTCAAAACAAGTCCACAACATTCTGTCATAAACGTTGTCCCTTCATGTCCAGTTTCCAACCTTGCAGTATTCATTCATCTTACAAATATCAAGCCTATGTATTGAAACTTAAATTTTGCCTCACCTGTACTATTCAGTTGTTGTTGTCAGGTCTTGCCCAGTCAAATATGACTACTTGTTGATGTTGTTAGGTGCTGTGGAGTTGCCGTGTGACTCATAGCAACCCTTTGAACAAAAGATCTTAACCCTGTTTTATCCTGTGCTATCCTCACACCTACTGACAAATGAGTCCACTATGGCAGTCACCACCATCAGTTTATTTGGTTGAGGTTTTTCTCCTTTGCTGATGCTCCATCCTTCCTAACATGATATCCCTCCCCAAGGAATAGCCCAATCTAGCACCATGCCCAAAGTATGGCATTATCCTTGCCTCCAAAGAGCACTCTGTCTGCACCCTTTCCAAAACATACTTGTTTATTCTTTTTGCCATCCCTGGGATGTTCAGTGCTCTTCTCCAACAGTTCAGCTCAAAGGCGTCAATAATTCTTCTGTTCTCCTTATTCACTGTTCAGCTCTCAGATGTATAGCAAGTAATCAAAAAGATCTGAATCAGACACACCTTAGTCCTTAAATGACATCATTACTCCTCAATAATTTGGAGAGGTCCCTAATTGCAGATTTTTCCAGTGCAATATATCTCCTCATTTCCTGACTGCTGGTACTAAGGGTGTTAAAACAAGATGAAAGTTTTGACGGTTAACTAACTTCAGTTAAAATGAGTATGACTACTAGCAACCCCATAGACAGAGAGAAAGCTTACCCGATAGTGCTCCATCTTGTGGGTTGCTCACATCCATTGTTGCAGTTACTTTGTCAATCTATCTTGTTAAGAGTCTCTCTTTTTCTGATTTTTTGCTTTTGCCAGTATTCTGTCTTTCTCCAAGCACTGCCTCATCCTGGCAACATGCCTAAAGTATATGAAATGAAGTTCCATTATCCTTGTTTCTAAAGAATACTCTGGGTGCACTTCTTCAAAGCTAGATCTGTTTGTTCTTTAGACAGTCCATGGAATATTCAATATTCAATGGAATGCTTCAATACCACAATTCAATGCATCAATTCTTGTTTTGTCTTCCTTATTCAATATCCAAGTTTCAGATGAACACATAATAGTTGAAAAGAATATGACTTGGATCAGGTGCACCTTAGTCTTTTAGTGGATTTAAATCCTGGGTCTTTAGAATTTTTGAGAAATTCTTCAGAGCAGATTTGCCCAAAGCAATGAATCTTTTGATTTCTTGAGTGCTCCTTACATAAAAATTGATTGTAAAATAAAGTCATTGACAACTTTAATCTTTTCTCCATCTGTCATTGTGTTTACTATTAGTCCGGTGAGGGGGACTACTGGCTTTTTTGGGGGGGGGAGGATTACTGTTTTTGATGTTGAGGATTACTGCTTTCTTAATGTTGAAATGTAATCCACACTTGTTTGCTCTGCAGTAAGTGCTCCAAGTCTTCTTCACTTTCTATGAGCAAAACTGTGTCATCTGCATAATATAGGCTGTTTATGCATCTTGCTTCAGTACTGGTACTGCATTCTTCATATAGTCCAGGTTCTTTAATGATTTTCTTCAACATAAAATATTGAATACATATGAAGAAAGAATACAACTCTGACACATATCTTTATTAATTTTAAACTATGTAGTAATTGCTTGCTTTGTTCACACACAAAAACAGCTTCTTTATATAGGTAGAGCTTTTGTGTGTGTTGTTGATTGCCATCGAGTCAAGCATGACTCATAGCAACCCTGTGAACAAAAGGCTTGAAGCCTTTCTATAGCTATCGGTATTTATCAAAGTTCATAGAGTTTCCAGAGGCATGTTGTTTAGGAAGTGAATGCCACTCCTGCTTTTGCAATACAATTAAGTGCTCTGGGATTCCCATTCTTCCCACTGTTATGATCAACTTACTCAAATGCCTTTGCATAGTAAATAAAACACAAGTAAACATCTTTCTGCTATCCTCTTCAGCCAAGATCCATCTGACATTAGTAGTCAGAATCCTGGTTCCATAGCCTCTTGTAATTCCAGCTTGAATTTCTGGCAGTTCCCTGTCAATGGATTGTTCCAGTCCTTTAAAAATAATCTTCAGAAAGATTTTACTTGCATGTGTAATTAATGTTACTGTATGATAATTCCCACTCTGTTGGTTCATCTTGTTTTGGGAATGGGAATAAATATGGATGCTTTCCAGTCAGTTTCCCAGTCTTCCAAATTTCTTGGCATAGAATAATGATCAGTCTACTGCTACATATGTTTTTTGAAATACCTTAATTGGTATTCCATCAATTGCTGGGACCTTATTTTTTGTCCTCAGTACAATCTGTCTTTTTCCTTTGGTTCTTGATTAGAAGCGATTTCCTGAAAGAGTTAATTGCCAGCCAATACTTGGTCATGAGCTACTTCTTGAAATGATCCAGTATTGACCAAGTCTTCTTTGGTATAGTAATGCTGTAAATTATTATTATTCTGATATACTACTAAAACATACACCATAGTATTTATTACTGAAATACGTCTAATCTATTTATATTTGCTTGGTCTATAGGTTGCTACTGTGATCTTGTAAGAGGTTGAGAGTTAATAATATATCTTAAATTTTTACAATGTTCAGCTAAAGTATAATTTTCTAAGGTAACTGAGATATTGTCTTCAATTTCTGCCTAGGCAGTTAATGTTCCCCATTCATATGCATTAAGCTCCCTGTGTATGCCCCTGTACTCCATCAGAGAACACTCTTTTGGCTATACTTTTTGCCTTCCATATTAGACTAAAGTCCCTAATGGCTATCATCACAGTTTTCATTATTCTTGGCACTGCTTTGCTTTATAATATATGCAGTTGATGTCGAATTGCAGACTGCTGTACTGAATAAATCAACAGCCATATGTAGATTAAGAAATTTAGAGTGAAGGGGTCAGAGAGAAGGCAATTGCAGTAAAAGTGGGTAACCTCCTTTAAGGTTAGTCCGCATCATGAGAGTGAAACCGCCATTGGGAAATCTCTAGGAAAAATTTGAAGATAAAACATATTTCTATCAATAATCTTAAACAGACTGTGCATTAAAATATGATCTACATGTTAAATAAAATCCACTGCCTTTTCCCCAAATACCACCTCCATTCTACAATTCCAATATATTTTTTTTTCTATTGTGGAGAAGGGCATTGGGATTTAAAAAAAAACACTACTGAAGTCTCTAAAGAGAAGCCAAGATTGAGAATCTATGCTTTGAATGTTCCACGTTGGTGCTTCTTTGACATCCCACCTGCCCAGTGATTCCTCTAGGAGGTGTACTGTGTAAAAGGACATATGTGGATGTTCCTATGGAAACTTAGAATCTTGTTAGCAATATGTTGGCTTCAAAAGAATGTTTTTTAACTTGAAAGAGAAAGAAAAAGCTTAGTATTTGGGAACACAGATTACAATCTGTGTAAGTACTGGTAGGAAGACAAAATACTGCAATTTTCAATAAAGACATGTATCTTAGGGAGGGGCTTCAAATGTGAATGTTTATCAAAAGGTACTGTGTTTAAGAGACTAAAACACTGTTTAAACCTTACTGTTGGGAAAGTATGTATGTGCTTCCTTCTCCCTTAACAATTGGCATTGCACTTGACGTCTGGAATCAAAATTCTGTTTAGTTTCTCTTTTCATATTAACCTGTGAACACTTGTGTGGTTGGCATATTGCAACTTTTATCTTTTATTCCCATGTTTAGTATGTTAAAGAACTTTCAATAGGAGAGACTCTGAGTTGTGCAAATGATTAAGTGTCTGTTACTGATATCTTGTGTCCAAGTCCGTCTAACCAGAAGTTCAAGTCCACCCAGAGGTATCTCAGAATGAAGTTATCATGACACACTTTTGAGAGGTCACAGCCAGGAAAACTATATAGTGTAGTGCTACTCTACACACTGAGTTGCCATAAGTAGAAATCAGCTTGATGGAAAATATTTTTGTTTGTTTGTAACTCAGTAAAAGTTAATTGAATAGAGAAAATGAGAGCAAGTATAGAATGAGTTCAGGGTGGCTCAGGACCACATAGCTCCTCAGAGACATTGTCCCATGACCCTGTAAGAGTCCTTTAACCTTAGACAGCTGCTTTATGTATGTTGATACATCAGGGTGGCTGATAAAACCAATCCTAGAGGTGGAGGTTACTGGTACTATTGTGTATCATGACCAATTTATTTATTTTCTGCCCTACAAGTAAAAAATAATCTCTTTTTTTATGAAATTATGAGGGGTAAATAAAGATGAAAAAAATCTCTATTAAGCTAATTCAAACTGTTTTCATAATTAACCTTCACAGAGAGCAAGTTTACCCCAGTATGAACATTTTGGCAGAGATATTTCAGAAAGAATTCAAGTGTAAGAAATTTGTTGTACCAGGTGGCCATTAAGGTTCCTTTCCATCCTGAGAGTCTATTATTCTGATTTTGTAATTTTAAGGATTAAGATGATAAGGTACAGAAAGATGAGGATTGTACCCATTCCCTGAAGGGATATATTTTTTTGTCACTTTTAAAATTCCATGGCTTATTTATGTGTTTATTTGGTCAATGTCTATATGCTACATTAGTTTTTAAGTTGCATTGGACTAGAACCAAGGCTCCCCATTCACCTGTGATATGTAATTACACAGTTCCTATCCTGAAGAAAGTTCTCAAATATTTAAGTGGGTGGACTTCTGGTTAATTAATTAACTTGTAGATTAATTGAAATATAGTTAGACATTCCAACTTCCAATTTTTGGTAGGAGAAATAATTTCTCTTTAATGCTTTATGTTTGTGTCCTGCTGGATATGCTAGCAAGAGAACTGAAGAATTTGAGAACACATGAGTTGATTTGAGGCTAGTTGAAAAACTCAATAGACCATTTCAAGAGGTTACTTTGGGAAGCTAGGCATAAACAAACATAACTGAGCTTTCTGGGGCTTGACAAAGGAGAAATAAACCGGAAGAAGAGATAAAAACAAACTTACATGTCTTAAGTATTCTGAGAACTGGCCATGCATCAACATTGTGATTATATGACCTACTTGTAATATTATATAGGATTTGTGAGGATGTATAACAAGATTTCCTTTTTTCACCTTCATTTATTTCTTTAAAATAAGGTCCTCTTTTTCTGTCATTCCCACACTTACTACACTAATATAGAAGGAAGAGAGTTCAAAGGTCTTCTCTCACTGGGACCCTGAAGTCTCATTTGTAGTTTATGGAAAAGAAATTCCTTCCTTTTCACTATCTTCTGGTACATGCATTTCCGTTTCCCGACCTTTCCAAAGATAACCTTTCAGAAACAGTAATTGCTGGGAATGGGAAATAATATGAAAAATTGAAACTTTTAATTGTATTCTTTCTCAAAATTGACCTGTGGTCATCTCTCAAAGGAGTCTCCTTATTCCACCCACTGAGGGGAGTTAACGGATGCCAGAATTCCTTACAAAGTACTTCTTAGGGGGCAGCATAAGTAGCTGGTTTGGGGATGGGTCGTAGCCGCAGCCGTTCCCCTAGGAGAGAGCAAAGGCGATCCCGGGGTCGACATCTCGGGAGAGGGAACGCAGACACCAAGAAAGGTCCAGGTCCCGAGAGAGAGCTCGAAGGAGGAGCCGCTCTTGATCGCCACACAGAAGATGATCCAGATCTCCAAGACGACATAGATCTGCATCCCCTTCCCCTTCTCGATTAAAAGAAAGATGAGGAAAAGAAAGAAACAAAAGAAACAAAGAACAAAGAATGGCAGGTTACTGTGGAGGACTTGGAGGGCAAAACTGAGGAAGAAATAGAAATGATGAAGTTAATGGGGTTTGCCTCCTTTGACTCGACAAAAAGGGAAGACGGTGGATGGCTCTATAAATGCCTATGCCATAAATGTATCTCAGAAGAGGAAGTACAGGCAGTACATGAATAGAAAAGGTGGATTCAACAGACCATTGGACTTCATTGCATGAAAATTGAAGTGTTGAAGAATCATTTCTTTCCCATCCTCTTCTTGGTCAAAAGAGTGGATTTTGTATTTTTTTATTTGATATACATCAAAAACAGGACCTTTGTTCTTGCTCCTTATAATGTAAGAATATCTTACTTATAAATTGTGTAGTTAATTTACCTTGCCTCAAAAGACGAACGGTTAAATATTGCTTTTTTTTTTCTCATTAGGAAATATCGTTTGGGACAGTCATCAGCCCTGTTTTTTTTGCCCTTATTCATATGGAAACTATGTGTGTTTTCTTCTTGAGTGCTTGTTAAGGTTTTTTTTAAGCATAAAATAATTTGGATGTACGTTAATGCCAATAAAGTAATATTTCTACACTTTCGTACTTGATATATATTCTTAATACTACGTAATAAAATCTCTAAATATTTTCTTTTATATAAAAAAACCCAAGCAAAGTATTCTAAGAAAGGTTTGCATTTTATATTATCTTCACTAATATGAAAGTCTATAGTTAGGAGCCATTCTAAATTATTGAGGAGTGATGATGTCATCTTGAGGACTAAGGTGCTTCTGATTTGGGTCACGATCTTTCGGATCACTTTCTTTTCATCTGAGAGCTGGAAAATGAATAGGGATGACAGAAGAAGAATTGATGCCTTTGAAAGTTGTGGTGTTGGAGAAGAGCACTGAATATCCCTTGGACTGTCAAAAGAACAAACAAATACATCTTGGAGAGGGTGCAGCTTTTGGAGGCAAGGATGAGGTTTCACCTTCCACACTTTGGGCTTGTTTCTAGGAGGATAGATGCTTGGAAGGGTAGAGGGCCGGCGAAGGAGATGAAGACCCTCAACCAGGTGGATTGACATGGTGACTTCATTTTTCAGATATGTTTTGCTTATTCGGAGTTTTTTTCCCTCTCCAAATAAACTTGATAATTGTCTTTTCAATCTCTTTGAAAAAAATGCATTTTATATTTGTATTGGGATTGCAATAAACACAAGATTGCTTTTGGTAGGATTGTCATTTTCACTATATTGAGTCTTTCTTATCACGAGCAGAGAATATTTTTTTCATTTATTTAGGTCTTTTATTGTTTCTCACAGAAGTATTCAGTAGTTTTCTTTGTAAAGGTCTTTTGTGTCTCTTGTTAGGTTTGTGCCCAAATATCTCCATTTCTGTTTGGCTATTGTAAATGGTATTACTTTCTTATTTTCCTCATATGTGTTTTCTTTGTTACTGTAGAGGAATATAATTTTTGTTTTTTATTTCCTGTCCCCCTATTAAATTGATCCACTACCTCTAATAGTTTTTTGGAATCCTTGGAGTATTCTGTATACACTATCATGTCATCTGCATATAGTGACAATTTAGCCACCCCTTTGTCATTATAGATGCCTTTATTTCTTTCTCTTGTTGTATTGCCCTAGCAAGTACTTCCAGTAAAATGTTGTTAGATGCTATTGAGTCTGAGTACAACTCATAGCAACTCTATGGACAACACATCAAAACCCTGTTCTATCCTGTGCATCCTCACACTTCCTAACACATTAGAGGCCATTGCTGCAGTCACCATATCAATCCACCTTGTCGAGGATCTTCCTCTACTTTGCTGATCCTCTACCTTTCCAAGTATCATGTCCCGCTCCAAGGACTAGCACCTCTTAACAACATGCCCGAAGTATGTGAGGTGAAGTCTCACAATCCTTGTCTCCAAAGAGAATTAGGCTGCATCCTCTCCAAGACATATCTGTTTGTTCTCTTGGCCATCCATGGGATGTTCAACACTCTCCTCCAGTACCACAGCTCAAAGGCGTCAATTCTTTTTCTGTCATCCTTATTCATTGTCCAGCTCTCAGGTGCATAGCAAGTGATTGGAAAGACCATGGCCTGAGTCAGAAGCACCTTGGTTCTCAAACCAACATCATTACTCCTCAATAACTTGGAGAGGTCCCTCACTGCATACTTACACAGTATAAAATAGCTCTTGATTTCTTGACTGCTGGTACCAAGCTTATTAATTGTGGATTCAAGTAAGATGAAGTTGTTGACAGTTTCAATCTTTTCTCCATCTATCATGATGTTGCCTATAGGTCAAGTGGTAAGAATCTTTGTTTTCTTGTCATTGAGAGGCAATATATATTTAATGTTGCATTGCTTGATCTTCTGCAACAAGTTCAAGTCCTCCTCACTTTCAGTGAGCAAGATGGTGTCATCTGCATAAGGAAGTTTATTGATGAGTCTCCTTCTGACCCTGATGCCATATTCTTCTTCATAGAGTCCAACTTCTCAAATAATTTGGTCATCATACTGATTGAATAAGTATGGAGAGAAAATACAACCCTGACACACTCCCTTCCTAATATTAAGCCATGTAGCATTCCAAAGGTTTTATCATTGCTATTTGTTGGGCTTATTTTTCTATTGTTTCTGTTACTATAGTTCATCCATTGTCCTTTGGTGTCTGTGTGAAGGACTTCTCTTAAAATGTCATGTATTTTTATCTTGTTTTCACAAATTCCTTAAGTTCCTTATTTTATGCCAAAGAACTGATTTCTCCTTCATATTGATGGACAACTTTGCTAGAGACAGAATCATAAGTTAGCAATTTGTTTCCCCAACTTTCTGTATATGCCATCCCATTGTCGTCTTGCTTGCTTAGTTTCTGCTGAGAAATCGAAACTTTATCTAATTGTTTCTCCTTTGTAGATACTCTTTGTTTTTCTTGTGCTTCATTTCATATTTTATCCTTATGTTTTATATTGGAGAATTTGACTATGATATATCTTGATGTTTTTCTTTTTGGGTCTAGTCTATTTGGTGTTTACTGGCATTCTT
>NW_006399940.1:6014256-6015258 GCF_000299155.1 Elephantulus edwardii | reverse complement strand
TTTTTTCTTAGGTTCCCCCTAAACCTAAACCAGGGACTGATATCAGTTTTACAACAGTGGCACTATGCGATATTTGTCCTTTTGTGACTGAGATATTTCACTCAGCATAATTTTCTCCAAGGTCACCCATTTTGTATAATTTATGAGTTCCATGTTTTTTTAATGCAGTATAGTATTCCATTATGTGAATATACCAGAGCTTCTCTATTCATTCATTTGTTGATGGGCACTGGGGTTGTTTCAAACTCTTTCCTATTGTGAGCAAAGCAGCAATAAACATGGGTGTGCGTATATCTACTTGAGTGGCAGTCACTGACCTTCTTGAATATGAATTTCTTCATTCTTTAAAATACCTGGAAAGTTTTCTTCTAGTACTTCTTCCACAATTTTCTTAGTGAATTTCCCATATTTTCTGTAGTCTAGAATTCTAATTATATGCATGTTGTTACTTTTGATGCCATCCCACATGATTTAAAGGTTTTCTTCACTTTAATTTCTCATTTCTGATTTTTTCTTCTAGTATATTTCCATTGAAGTTTTTGTTTTTCAGTTCACTAACACTCTGCTCTATCTCTTCAATTTTAGTTATTTCTTCCTCCAGCATTTTGGACACTTCTGTGATTTTGGTCTTAATATTTCAAATCTCATTTTCATGCATTTCTGTATTTCTAGTACTTTATTGGTGTACCTTCTCTGTATTGTAATGATTTTTTTAAAGTTATTATACCTTTTTATCTATAGTTTCCAGTATCTTTTACGTCTTTCACATTTTCTTCTGTAGTTGTTCAGGTTTCCTTTTCATCGATATATTTCTTGGAGTTTTTGCTTTCTTATTGGCCTCCATTGTTTCTTCCATCACTTGCACCTTCTTCCATAGCTGTTGAAATAACTCCACATCAAAATATTTCTTCTGATTTTCAGCCTGTAGGGCAGTCCCTTTATTTCTGGCTTCCATTGTTTCTTCCATCATGAATACCTTCTTCCATAGCTTCAGAAGAGTGC
>NW_006399940.1:5998282-6013636 GCF_000299155.1 Elephantulus edwardii | reverse complement strand
CCACAGCTTCTCTACCCATTCGTTTGTTGATGGGCATTTAGGTTGTTTCCAACTCCTTGCTATTGTAAACAAAGCCGCGATAAACATGGGTATGCATATATCTACTTGGATGTCATTTATGGAGTGATGCTTTCTTAACATTATGTGAAGTGTTTTTGTTAAGGGTTAGGCCATTTCTATTGTGTCTGTGTGTGTTGTTGATAGTTCTTATGATAGTTTTTATGATGTTATTGATTAGTTGCAAGCTTAAAATATTCAGTCAATGAGGTGGGCCACTCACTCTCCTAGTTTTTTCTGGGAAAACTTGCCTTTCCTAAAGGTTTTCTCTGGTCTGCAATGCAGTTTTGCAGGAAGCTCTAGTCTCTTTCTTTGTCTGCAGAGTGGCTGAGTGGTGTGAGACCAGGTGCTCCACTTAGGCAACTTCTGTCCAAGTGGGTTTGAAGTCAGCATCAGGAAATCCCTAAACGGAGGGACCTTTCTTTAAGGGTTTTTTTACCATCTCTCTTCTCCCTTATACCTTAAAGTGCTGGCTCTGGGGAAGAGTGTCTCACCTGATGGAGTCTTCTCTTCTGAATCCTAATGTCTTCCTTTGTCTCTGGAGTAGCATGAGATCAAGGGTGCCACCTTAAAAAAAAAAAGGGTGCCACCTTAAGCAGTTTGTGTGTGGGGGGAGGGAGCTATTGCCTTTTGTAAAAGGATGTCATTCCTCTAGGGCTCGTGGCATAGACCCCAAGAACTTGTGCTATGAAATACAAAATATGAAAGCTCTTCCTTTCTGGCAGTTTAATTCCTTCCCATGCAATTTATAGACTCTGCAAACTTGCTGAAGAATCTGCTCTGAATCAGTTCAGACTCACCAGCAATGAGTGAATGAATGAGTAAGTGGGATTGGAATCAAGGAGGGTTTATTTTTAAAAGCTTTTCAGGTTATTTTTATTTTCAACAGGTCTGACAGTTATAGCCAAAATATCCAATTAATTTTCCTCTGAGTGATGTACAAGTCACAAATTGTTCTAAGTGCTCAGGTTGCTTTGTTTTAATGGTTACACTTCCTGACACCTTATCTACTAAGGTGTAGGGAGAGCACAAAAGAGGAAAACTCTGGGTGAGATGGATTAACTCAGTGACTGTGGTAATAAGGTTAAGTGTGTCAAAGACAATGAAGTTGGTTCAAGATAGAGCAGGGTTCATGGCTGTTGTGTTATGCTGTATAGTGTAAGCCACGAGGGACTGGAGGGCACACAACAACAAACAAGTGAAACTTACTCACATGAAACTATGGGAGTTGTGAGAGAAATACAGGTCAACCTTACCTAGAAGCAGACTAAATGACATGGCAAAAATTGTGAATTGTCCACTATAGATTAATAAAAACAAATTTGTGTTTAATCTATGCAAAGCTTTTGGGTAATCTAACACAAAACATTTGATTGTATGGATCACAACAAACTGTGGCTGACTCTGAGAAGAATGGGAATCCCAGAACACTTGATCGTGCTTATGCAAAACCTATACTTGGACCAGGAGGCAGTGGTCAGAACAGAGCAAGGAAACACTGCATGGTTCAAAATTGGGAAGGGTGTATGTCCTATCTCCATACCTTTTCAGTCTATAGGTAGAACAAATTATCCAGGAGGCTGGGCTCCATGAGGAGAAATATGGCATCATGATTGGAGGAAGATGCATCAACATCATTATGCAGATAATCCAAACCTACTTGCTGAATCTAAGGAGGACCTGAAGTGCTTGCTGCAGAAGGTCAAGAATTACATCCTTCAATAAAGATTGAAGCTCAACATGAAAAACAAAAAAAACTGACAAAGATTCTCACCACTGGGCCAATTGATAGATTGGGTCATCATGATAGAGGGTGAAGAGATTGGGATTATTAACAGTTTTAGTTTGCTTGACTCCATAATCAACACTCTTGGTAACAGCAATCAGAAATTTAAAAGATGAATTGTTTTGGGAAAGTCTTCTGTCAGAGACCTCTCCAAAGTACTTAAGAGCAACAATGTCAGTCTAAGGTGAACCTGATCCAGGCCATAGTCTTTGCAATTATTTGATATGCATCAGAAAGCTGGACAATGGTTAGGGATGATAGAAGGAGAATTGATGCCTTTGAGCTGTGGTGTTGGAGAAGAGGATTGAATGTATTATGGACTGCTAGGAGAACAAACAGCTTCATCCAAGAGAGGTTGAGACCAGGCTGCTCCTAGAAGGCAAGGATTCTGAAGCTTTGTCTGACATACTTTGGACATGTTGCAAGGCGAGACCAGTCCTTGGAGAGGGACATCATTCTTGGGAGTGTGGAGGGACAGAGCAGAAGAGGAAGACCCTTGATGAGATGGATTGATTCAGTGACTGGGCTAATGGGGGTAGATATGTCAGAGACAATGAGTTCTGCACAGGAGAGAGCACGGTTTAGAGGTGTTGTATATAGGGTCATTATAAGTCACAGGCAACTCAGTGCCACACAACAACAACAACAACAACAACAACAACAGGCACTTCAAAAGTAAAGAATATATGTGATTCAGCTTTGTTTTATCCTTAGACAATTTATTAGGTACTGTTGACACACACAGTAACCCTTTATATGATGTTCAATAACTTCTCTAATCTTGCCTCATTCTCACGATTTCTGCTGTGTTTAAATTTAATCTCTGCTATATTCAATACTCTTCATCAACATTACAACTAAAAAACACTGATTCTTCTTAAATTTTATTTATTCATTCTTCAAATTCCACATGCATAACAAACAGTTGAAAATACAATGAATTGGGTTAGGTGCACCTTAGTCTTTAAACTGATGCCCTTTATTTAGAACTTTAAATAAGTCCTTGAGAGAAGATTTGCCCAAGGTAATATGTCTCCTTGATGTTTTAATCACTTTTTTGGGCTTTCCTATTGCATGGCTAGATGTTAAGTCACTGGGTGATTTCATTTCCATGCTCTGAAGGTAATAAAGGGTCATAGTCTCCAGGATTCTACCAGTCTCTGTTAGTCCCATAAGTTTGGTCTTTTTTATGATTTTATGATTTGGTCCACATTTTTCTATCTCTTTCCCCCAAGCCCGACCTAGGGACTTTCAATTGTGATTCTTTTCAGAGTATTCAGCAGTGATAAGCAAGTATCTTCTCGTTTTTCTGGTCTTATGTTGTAGAGACTGTTCAACTTAAAGAATACTTTGATTATTTTTGTTTATGAATGAAATTATCTTAGAAATCTAAAGGAGGGAAAAGTGGCTTTCCAGAATAGGATTTTGACATTCTTGGGTCATCTGGCCAAATTCTATAACAATCATTGCAACAGTATAAAAAAAATCTTTGCATTTAGAAAAGATTTATTTCAATTGCTGTGTAATCTTACTAATTGTAAAAAAACTTGGGTATGTACTCCCTGAAGGTTCAGTAGGTATACAAAACTCACCATTGGAAAAAAAAAGAGAGGAAAAAAAAGTACAGATTCTATAGAGAGAAACTCTTCTTTTGTAACTCCTCCACTTATTTTTTTCTTCTCCCCATCCATATTTCCTTGTACTCTCTCCTTTTAACTTTCTGCATCTCATGTATTTCTGTTTCTCAGTACCCAGAAGCATTGTCCATAAAATGATGATGTCATTGTTATTAAATGATGTAAAAAGTATATGTGCCATATAGTAAGTGCTCAGTAAATGACAATTACTGCTATGAATATACACATACACTACAATTACCACTACCACCACCAGCACTAGTGGCAGTCTGTCAATTTGTCATACTGTGGTGACTTGCTTTGTGTTATAATGCTGGAAATGATGTAACTACAATTTCAAATCCCAACAGGATCCTTGTGGAGTTTGTCTATCAGTACGGCTTTTCTAGTGTAGATGACTGACTATGTAGAGGGGTGGGACTGTGAGAGTGAGGCATGCTGACCTATCCATTCCACAAGGGGATTGTCTGGTCTCAACAATCTGCAAGAGGATTGGCTAGTCTCGTCAACAAATTGAACAGTTCTAGCTGCAGAGAATAGGAATTCTTATCCCACGAAAGGAGTTCTTCCTGCACCAGAAAAGATGGAAATCTTTGCCTAGCCAGAGAAGAGGGAGACCTCCCTCAGAACAGTGAGGACATGTTTTAGGAGGACAGCAGCAGCAGCGATGGCAGACCTGGAGAATTGGATGTTAGATGGTACTTTGAGGATTGAGAAACAAATGATGGCAGGACTGACATCTTGGGAACACTTGAAGCTGCAAGGCTGGGATGCCTGTGTGCACATTTAGAGATCTATCTTGATTGTATTTTGTTATTAATCTGAATTATATCTTTTAAACTCCTCCAATATGGTCTGTATGGTCTGTGAGCTATCACATTGGATATTGGACCCAGCCAAGCAGTAAGATTGGTGTTGAGATAAGTATAAAGAGGCCTGGGAGCATGAGGGACATATCTGATTGCATGGGAATTTGTGTCAAAAGTCACACAATTTTTGAGAATTTTCATTCATAGAGTCGCTATGAGTCGCCTACGACTCGATGGCACTTAACAACAATAACATCAACATGGAGAGTGATCAGTTGGCCTAGTGGACAGAAAGTGATGCTACCAAGGCAAAGGTGGGTGACTTTTAATCTGCGGCCCTCAGGCCTTTTTTTCATTGTTTTTTGCTCATTCTTCTAGGTGGTATGGCCCTGGTGTGCCCACTGGCTGTACAGCGGTAACTGTACCTGCTGTGCAGCTGAACACTGTGACACTGATATGTCAAATGCATTAATGGTTACCCTTGGCGGACAGTGTTTGGTGGAGCTCCCCCCCACCCCCAATCAAAACAAGCTTGAAAACAGGTGTGGCATCCACTTCCATAAATAGCTTGCCTCCGGAAACCCTATGAACCTGGAGAAGGGATCAAAGTCATACAAGTGTTGAGGACTTTCCTTCATAGGGTCACTGTGAGTCGCCTATGACTCAATGGCACTCAACAATAACAACAACATTGATGTGTGGGAATAATTTCTTTCTGTGAATTTGGTAGTCAGATATGGCACTCTTTACACGGCCCTTGCTCTTTTTACAATCAACCATAGTGGACAGATTTCAGATTGGTACTTTCAAATGAAAACAGACTAACAAGAAAAGTTTGGTGATAAATTTCAAAAAATTAGCCACTATGAATCACAAAAGAATATTTTCTAGTATAGTGTTAGAAGAAAAATCCTTAGGTTGGAAGGTACTGCAAAGTAGCTACAACAATGCGCTTGTGAATGCCCACAACTCGAAGATGTCACAGGACTGGGAATTCTGTTGCACGTAGGGTTTCCAGGAATTAGAGCTTATTTTATAGCAGCCAACAGAATGGCAACTAACACAAACAACCATCTCCCTCTCTCTTTAACACACACATGTAAACATACACACAATACAGGGAGTACTTGGATCATGAACTTCTGGTTACAATGCCTACTTACCCTTTAATGTGGTGTAAATTTGCTCTCAATCCTTATTCATAATGAATTCTTCATTATCATCCCCTTCACTTGTTGCCTTTGCAGCTTTTAAATTACTAAAATCTGCTGTCATAGACCTCTCCAGAGTACTGAAAAGCAATGATGTCGGTCTAGAGACTAAGGTGCACCTAACCTAGGCCATAGTCTTCTCAATTACTTGCTATGCATCAGAGAGCTGGACAATGACTAAGGATGACAGAAGAATAGATAACTTTGAGTTATGGTGCTGGAGAAGAGTCTTGAATGTACCATGGACTGCCAAGGAAACATATAGGTCTGTCTTGGAGAGGGTAAAACCAAGTTTCTCCTTGGAGGCTAGGATTTTTGAAGCTTTGTCTCACATACTTTGGGCATGTGGCAAGCAGAGATAGGTCCTTGGAGAAGGACATCATGCTTGGAAGGGTGGAGGGACAGTACAGGAGAGGAAGACCCTGGATGAGATGGATTGAAACAGTGACTAGGGCAATGAGGGTTGCTGAGCTGAAATGAACGAGACTGGCTCAGGACAGGACAGGCCTCAGAGTTGCAGTACTTAAGGTTGCTATGGGTCACAGGTGACTTGAAGGCACACAACAACAACAATAACAAGAAAAGTGCTCTGAGACTTACTCTATACCAATCTAAAAACCCATGCAATTCCAAGTCATAACCATCCTCCACTGGCTTTCCAAGTTTGTAAATCATTATGGGAGAAGTCTACCCATCTTTCTCCTGTGAAGCTACTGGTAGAGTTCAGCTAATAATGTTTTAGTCCAATATGTTAGCAGCCCCATATGTTATGCACTATGCCACCAGAGCTATTCTCACTGAATAAGTAACACTAATAAGAATTGTATGCTTTGGTCTGACGTACCTATAAATCTCTAAAGATAGTTAAAAAATTCCTCATTCTTATTTTGTGGATTACATATATATGTAATGTGGAGCTCTGGTGGCCTAGTCGTGAGGAGCTACACAGCAAATTCAAAGGCATGCAGTTCTAATCCACCAGCTGCTCAACAAGAGAAAGATTGATAATCTCTTCAGTTGCTTTTTAGTCTCTGAAAACCTGCTGGAGGGGGAGGGTCAATTATGAGTTGGTTCCAAGCTGACAGCACACATATGTGTGTTGCTGTTAAGTGCCATCGCATCAACTGTGACTCATAGTGACCTTAGAACCAATAGTTCTGAACTTTGCTCAATACTGAGCCAATCTCTCTGCCTTCAGCACAACTACCCTCTTTACCTTAGTTACTGTGTCAATCCATCTCATCCAGGGTCTCCCTCTATTGTGCTGTCCCTCCACCCTTCCAAGCATGATGTCCTTCTCCAAGGACTGGTCATATGCCCAAATTGTGTGAAATGGAGCTTCAAAGTCCTTGCTTCCAAAGAACAACTTGGATTCACCCACTCCAGGACAGATCTGTTTGTTCTCTTAGCAGTCCATAGTATATTCAGTACTCTTCTCCAGCACCACAAGTCAAAGGCATCAATTTTTCTCCTGCCAAATTCTAGTCATTGTCTAGATCTCTGATGCTTAACAAGTAACTGTGAAGAATATGGCTTAAGTCAGTCACATCTTTGTCTCTGGATTTACATAATTACTCTTTAGCACTCTGGAGAGATTTTCTGACGGCAGATTTTCCCAATACATTTGTCTTTTGATTTCCTGAGGTTGGTGCCAAGAGTGTTGATTGTGGAAGCAAGCTGAAAATTGTTAACAATTTCAATCTCGTATCCATTTATCATGATGCTGCCAGTTGTCCCAGTGATGAGAATCTTTGTGGTTTTTTTTTTTATGTTGAGCTTCAATCCATATTGAAGACTGCAGCCCTTGACCTTTTTCAAATACTTCAGGTCTTTTTCCATTTTGGGGAGTATGTGTATATAAGCATATATGTATGTATATATACACGTATACATGCACTTGTACGTATATAAAAAGATATAAAAAATGTATGTAGACACACATAAGATCAGAAACAAAATAAAAATGCCAATATAGCACATAAATGTAAGATTTTGTTGTTAGGTGTTATCAAGGCAACTATAGTTTGTAGCAACTCTATGAACAACAGATTAGAGCTATGCCCTGTCTTGCACCCTTCTTCTCACAATTTCTGCCGGGCTCAAGCAGTCCATTACTACAGTTGTAGTGCAGACCGTTCTCTTTGAGGATCTTTCTCTCTTTCACTGGCCCTCACTTTTCTCAGCATGATGTCTTTTTTCCAATGCCTAGCCCCTCTGACAACATGCCCAAAGTATATGAGATGACGTTTTATCAGCCTTGTCTCTAAGGAGTGCCCTGGCTGAACTTCCTCCGGGACAAACTTGTTACTTTGACAGTCCGTGGGATACTCAACACTCTCCCCAAACACTACAATTTAAAGGCACCAGTCCTTCTTTGGTCTAAATTCATTGTGCAACTTTCAGATGCATGCAAAAGAGATTAAAATGCCATGGCTTGGGCTAGCTGCAACTTAGTCTTTATTTACATTGAATTATTTTAATACTTTAAGGATGTTCTTTAAAACAGATTTGCTCAATCCAACATGTTTTTGACTGCTGTTACCAGGGGTGTTGATTTTGCATTCAAGTGAAAGTAAATCCTTGACAACTTCAATCTTTTCTCTGTCAATCATGATGTTGCCTATTGGTCCAGTTGTAGGTTTTTGCTTTTTTCTATGTTAAAGTGTAACCAGCCATATTAATTCAAAAACTCTATGTAGTCTTTTGTGAATAAACTCTGGTGGCTTAGTCTGTAGGAAGTTATGCTTCTAACCTAAATGCTATGCCTCTCTAGTAGTCCAAATCCACCAGAATCTCTGCAGGAGAAAGATGCACAATCTCCTCCCATGCACTGGAGAGCCTCAGAAGCCTAATGGAGGGTCCACTGTGAGTTGGTTCTGACTCAACAGTAGTGAGGAGGAACAGTAGTCTGAGTTTACTCGAGTGAGTGCTTCAAGTCTTCTTCACCTTCGGCTATATATATTCTGTAAATTTTGTTACTATTGTCGCTTTGGTTTGAAAAACAGTGTGTTATAAAATTATTTTCAACGGCAAAATCCTCTCATTATAATTCTGGGAAGAAAGAGGGTTGGAGATTTGACTTGAAAGGGAATTTGTAGGTGTAGGAATCTCTAGGCCACCAGGGGGCAGCAACAGGCATACAGACGTGTACAGAAGTCACCACAGTGAGAAAAGAAAGGCCAATATTGTGTCTACTTCATGAAATGATGCAGGATTGTTACTGCTCCCACCAGTTTATTGCCAGAGGTTTTCACAGCTGTCTTTCCTACCCTTTTAGAGTAATACTTGGAATTTAGAATTCCAGAAAAACATTTGTACAGTCCATCCATTCTCAAATGTCCAAGTTATGTGAAAAGTTTTCTTAAATTTCCTTTTTACTTTTTATAAACAAGTATCTCCCTTAAAATAGCAACATTAGCAATAAAAACAGTAAACATTTAATTACTCAATCCTGAGGCAACACACATGTGTTTCTGAAGATATCTAAGTGATCAATTTCCCTAAGAAATGTAAAAAAAAAAAAAAAAAAAGCAAAAAAAACCCCCAAAACACAACAACATCTTTCATGGCTCAGGAAGAGCCACGCTCCACATACGACTCTGTCTTGCCCAGTGTTATCAGAGCTGCGATGATGGCTCTGCTTTAGAAATGTGTCTACTGTCTGTTAATAGAAAATAGACCTTTGTGGTTCTTATAGGCGGTGACTGATTCTTGGAGGACTGATTTCCCATCTGGCTCAGAGCTAAGTCCATTGATGTTGCCATTGTCCCTCATGGTCTTTGGTCTCATCTCTGCCTTGCTAACCTTAATTTGTTGCTATGCAATTGATGGCTCCCTGCCATAAACTAAAGTCTAATAGCAGTTCGCAGGTAATCACATGCTTGGTAACTTGTAAAGATTTTCCATTACAACCAGATGGCAGACAGGATATTTTACCTTCCCCCAGAAGCCAGATGTTATATAGCCTTATTTAAGATTATGCTCCTGTTACTGATGGATAGAGGCAAATACTCCATGGATTTGGTGTGTCCTAAGAAAGATGACAGTTCTGGTTAGGCAGTGACTTGAAAGTGCTTCATGAAAGTTATTATAGGGACATAGGTCATGTAATCAACATTATCAATGATGTGTATTTTTTTTTGTGATAAGAGGACATAATAGGAGTCCAACCTTTAGATTACAGGTCTTCAGGTTCATAGCAACTCAGTGTTTACAGGCTGTTATAATTTGTGCAGGCTAAACCTTGTTCACTAATACTTGGTGCTACAGGAAAATTAGAATCATAACGACTCCAGAGAAACTAATAATGACATTTAAGAGTTTATTAACATTTGACAGTAGCAGTGTCATTTTTGTCTTCCTGGAAGATTAACTGCTGAGCAAACATCTAACAGAACAATGTCAAGTCCAGTGCTATTCTCATTAGTACCTAAGTTGTTAAATCTGCAAAATGACTTCAAATCTTTTTAAGAAAAATGTCTGATAAAAAAATTACTTTGCATCATCATTTAAAGAAATAGCTAAACACCCTGTAAAGTGTAGTAAATTGTGATACTAACCTATAGGTTTTACTTAGAGAAAGATGGGCAGTCTCTTTCTATTGTGATTGAAACCTCAGGAACCTATTGGAGGGTTGCTATGAGTCAGAATCAACTTGACTCACTGCAGTCAGTTTGTGCTTGGGTTTTGGATACAAAATAGGAATGTTGTTGTTATGTGCCATCGAGTCGTTTCCGACTCATAGCGACCCTATGCACAACAGCTCTAAACCCTGCTCTATCCTGCGCCAACCGCACTGCCTCTGACACACCCATCCTGATTACCCCAGCCACCGAATCAATCCATCTCATAGAGGGTCTTCCCTTCGTGCGCTGTCCCTTCACCCTCCCAAGCATGATGTCCCTCTCCAAGGACCCATCCCTCCTGGCAACATGTCCAAAGTATGTCAGACGAAGCCCCAGAATCCTTGCCTCCAAGGAGTAGCCTGGTTTAACCCTCCCCAAGATGAATCTGTTTGTTTTCCTGGCAGTCCAGGGTACATTCAGTACCCTTCTCCAGCACCACAGCTCAAAAGCATCCACTCTCCTTCTGTCCTCCCTAGTCATTGTCCAACTCTCTGATGCATAACAAGCGATTGCAAATACCATGACCTGTATCAGGCGCACCTTAGTCTCCAGAGAGACACTGCTGCTCCTGAGTACCTTTGAGAGGTCCCTAATGGCAGACTTTCCCATTGTGATACGCTTTTTGATTTCCTGACTGCTGGTACCAAGAGTGTTGACTGTGGAGCCGAGCAAAGTGAAGCTGTGAACACTCTCAATCTCTTCATCCATCCTGATGCTGCCAATTGGTCCAGTGGCGAGAATCTTTGTCTTCTTGACATTGAGCCTTAGTCCATACTGAAGGCTGCAGTCCTTGACCCTTCACAGCAAGTGCATGAGGTCCTCCTCAGTTTCAGCAAGCAAGGTTGTGTCATCTGCATAACGGAGATTGTTGATAGATCTTCCACCAATCCTGATGCCACAATTCTCCTCATAGAGCCCAGCCTCTCGGATAATCTGCTCTGCATACATGTTGAAAAGGTATGGAGACAGGATGCATCCCTGGCGTACACCCTTCCTTATTTTGAACCATGCAGTGTTACCCTGCTCTGTTCTGACTACTGCCTCTTGGTCCAAGTATAGGTTTCGTATTAGCACAATTAAATGTTCTGGGATTTAGCATGTCTAATAATTTTCCATCATAGGGGTCTGATGTTTTTAGACATTGAGACTATGCTAGATGAAAACAACTTTCCAGTAAAACAGTTTTCTATCAAAACAACTTTTGCCCAGCACTCCCAGTTTGCCAAACACGGCATATTACTATCAAAGTGGAATTCATAAAGATTTAGAGAAAAGAGAAAAATTTCACTGAGCATGTCAATATTCAAGTAATATTTGAAGAACAAAGAGGAAATGAAAACAAAAAGTCAAATGTTTGGAGTTAAAGCAGGAATTTTAAGACACATTGGGGTGTTCATAGTCACCTGAAGTGGGGAAACCTGGCCATAAAGGGACAGGACCACAAGCGTCTCTCTGAAAGAGCCAGAGGGAATGAGAATAACACAGTCTTTCACCACCACAGAGCAGAAAGCAGGTAAAGAGTCCATAACCCAGCCCCATGGTGCCTGGAGACCCACCAGAAGTAAGAGGTTCATTTATTTGTTGCTGACTCACAGACTCACAGTTATGGTATCAACAATGGGATTTATTAAGGGAAAGAATTTGGAGAGAGAGGGAAGGCAAAGAATATAACAGTATCACTCAAAACAGGTCCAGATTTTAGCCGAACAGCTTTAAGGCACAACTTCTCAGTACAGGCTCCAGTTTCAATTCAGCAAGCAGCTAGCTTTTCGTTCTGTCATCAAAGGCAAGAACAGCAAAATCCAGCTGTGGCCAGCACAAATGCAAGAAGCCTCAGGTCACACCTTGCCACTCTGTGTCCCCAGCAACGCTGCAGTCTCTTCACCACCACGGTCTTGTTGCTCACCTCAAGGCTTGTTGCTTACTGTGGGAAGCACTCTTCAAATTTCTCTAGTCCTAGCTGATGCTGATTTGCAAGACCATCTGCCTATAGTTAGGGTAGTTGGAAACCAGAGGCTGTTAACTGGTGGCTAAGATAAAGCCAACTTTTTAGGCTAACACCATGAAAGCCTATCTCCATCTCCTAATTCATCACTGGGTTTCACTCTCTTTGTTGTTTATTGTTATGTGACATCAAGGTGCTTGTGACATAAGACCCTGCACACAATAGCTCTCGACCATGCTCTATCCTGAGCCAATCTCACTGTCTCTAACACAGTTACCCTCATTTTCCCGGTTATTGTATCAATCCAGCTCAACTGGGGTCTTCTCCCACACTGTACTTCATTTCTGAGCATAATATATCCGTCTCCAAAAACTGATCCCTCCTGGCTACATGACCAAAGTATATGAGATCAAACCTCAAAATCCTTGCTTCCAAGGAGCAGCTTGGTTTTACATTCTCAACTCGACGGTACATAACAACAACAACAACAACAACAGCACAGACCTGTTGGTTCTCTTGGTGGTCCATGGTATGTTCAATGTTCTTCTCCAGCAAGACAACTCAAAGACAACTCAGTTCTTCTTCTGCCACCCTTGGTCATTGTCCAGCTCTCGGATGTATAACAAGTGCAAAGACCATGGCCTGGATCAGGTACATCTTAGTCTCTAGACTGACATCCTTGCTCTTCAGCATTCTGGAAAGGTACCTTCCAGCAGGTTTTCCTAATTTAGTTTGTCTTTTGATTTTCCAACTGTTGGTGCCAAGAGTACTGATTGTGGAACTGAGCAAACGGAAATTGTTTACAATCTCAATACCTTCACCATTGATCATGGTGCTGCCAATTGGCTCAGTGGTGAGAAATCTTTGTTTTCTTGTTATTGAACTTCAATCTTCCATATTGCAAACTACAGTTCTTGATCTTCTGCAGCAGATGTTTCATGCCCTCCTTAGTTTCAGCAAGTCAGTTTGTGTCATCTGTGTAACACATGTTGATGAGTCCAATCCTGATACCACATTCTTCTTTATAAAGTCCAGCCTCTTGAATGATATGTTCTTCATACAAATTGAAAAGGTATGGAGTCAGGACACATCCCTGATGTACTCCTTTCCTGATTTCAAATCATGTATGTTTTCTTGCTCTGTTATGAAAACTGCCTCCTCATCCAGTATAGGTTTTGCATGAGCACTATCAGGTATTCTGGAATTCCCATTCTTCTCAAGGTTAGCCACAATTGTTGCAGTCTACACAGTCAAATGTCTTTGAAACATTTTGAAACTGTTAGTGAATCACAGATAGACATTCCTCTGGTACTCTGCTTTCTGCCAAGATCCATATGACATTGGAAATGATGTTTCTAGTGCCAGGCCTCTTCTAAACCCAGCTTGTATTTCTGTTCTCTGCTGATGTTCCAGTAGCTTTTGAATAATCTTCAGCAAGATTTTGCTTGTGTGTAACATTAGTGATAGTGTTTGATAATTTCCACACTCAGTTGGATCACCTCTTTTTTTTTTTAAATATGAATAAATAGGGATCACTTCCAGTCAGTTGGTCAAGTAGTTATCCTCCAGATTTCTTAGCAGAGCCTGGTGAGCACTTCCAGGGCTGCATCTGTTTATTGACATATGCTGATTGGTATTCCATCAATTCCTGAGGCCTTGTTTTTTGCCAATTCCTTCAGAGTAGCTTGAATTTTCTTCTTAATTGCTATTACCTCTTGAACATAAGTTGTTTCCTGAAATACTTCTGTGCCAGCTTTTTTCTTATTTTAAGATTATGGTATGTTTAAAGATTTAAATAGAGATGTTAACAAAGAATGTGGTACTTTTACACAGATGGGAAATCCATAATCATATATACTTTTATTTCTCTTCTTCTTCAAGGGGTACAGTTGACTTGGAGACATGAAATTTAAAGAGAGAATGCTCAGCATACTAGACATTTAGATGTAAAAACATCCTTATGTGTATATTAGGGTGAAACAACCAACAAAAGGAAGATTCCATTGCATAAGCCCAGTTCTTCCATCATAATTCTTCCCCTAGTTTTTTACCTTAGATCAATGTCAATATGTCTTAGATACCAGTTTCCTTATCTTCTCCCATAAAATGAAGGTCTTTGACAAACCTTGCAGGTTTCTTTTAGCTGTAAGTTTTAGATCTTCTCCACAGAGAGTACTTTCCTTTCCTTTCATCTCTTAGAGAGTTTTTCCATTTTCTTTAAACAGAGAGGAATTAAAGTATTTTTCTTGGCAAGTTTAGGAAATCTAAGAACAGGAAATATAAATTTGTTTGAAATTTACAACTGGCATCTTTATAATAAATAATAATTTAATCTTTATAATAAATTATATAATAAATAATAATAATAAATGAACATATAACAATTTATGAGATGTTCTTTTTATGAGAAGTGCTTTTTCTCCTGATAATGTAATGTGGACTCTCTCAAAACAAACAAACAAAGAATTCAATTTAAGCTATGACCCTTCCATTCCTTAAGAAATATAGAGAGGAGGAAAATTTAAAAGCAGCTTGGAGTAACTGGAGAAGATAGCTTGAGAAAATTGGAAGACATTTTGAATATTTGAATTGTTGGATAAAACATGAATCTGACATGGAAATTCTTTTGGAAAATAACCTTAGAAGACAAATTCTGCAACCATGCGAAGGTCAAATTATGATGATTCTGATATTTTAGGAATAGTTATATAATCACCTCTTTAGTTTCAGAATAGAAAATATTTGATTATATTGATCTAGTTTGGGGCAGGGAGAGGGAGTTGCTAAGAGGATATACCATGTAGGCAACCTGTTCTTCTTTTTAGTGTTTTTTTTTTCTAGAAAAAGAAAAGAAAAAAGTTCTTTACTTTTCCAGGAAGTCATACTTCCATATCTTTATATGAAAGATACTTAAACTGGAGTTCAGAGATGCTCTAAGAGACTATCTATATGCTTAGAGGAAATTCACATGAATACTTTGTAATAATTTTTAAATGCATGTCTTCATTTTATATTGGAGAATGGATGAATTGTTTTAATACATTGTTAAAGATTTTTATAACAACCCCCTCTTCCACATGAAATTTGAAGGAATTGTTGCAAATGATTATTTGAAAATTCATTCTGAATTTTGGATTACAAGGAATCTCTTTTAATTTTGACATCCTCAAGTATTTGTATGATTTAAATATTTGAATGATCAAATTTTGTATTTTCAAGTATTTCTTCATTGAGAATACCTTTCTTTTTTTAAATTTAGGTTGTTTATTTTTCATTTCAATGAA
>NW_006399940.1:5993000-5997740 GCF_000299155.1 Elephantulus edwardii | reverse complement strand
AGGACATTATGCTGAGTGAGGTATCTCAGTCACAAAGGGACAAATGCTATATGGTGCCACTGTTGTAGAATGAGGCTGGCATTGGGGTGAGGGTAAGACTGAGAAAAACTGGATGGAATATATTTACGGCATTGAAGTCTATGGGGGAGAGAATGGTCTAAAAGAGAATACCTTTCTAAAAACCCTAACAAATGGGGCACATGGACCTCACCTGATAGATTTCATAGAGATCGGATTAATTACAAATGTGGAAGAAAACATTGGAGGAGCTCAATATCAGCAGTCGAAAGTAGGCCAGGGGAAAACTGTGGGTCAGACCATCAATTACTCATGTACAAGTTCAAATTGAGGACAAAGAAACTCTAAACAAGTCCACAAGATCCAAAATATGATCCTGAATCATTACTATCAGAATTAAAAATTATATTTAGAGTAAATTTAAAGCATCAAACACTAATAATTGAAGATTAGATGTGTTTTGGGATGACATCAAGGATATCATCCATGAAGAGAGCAAAAAAGGTCATTACAAACATTGAGGAGAAAGAAAAAACTGAAATGTATGTAGAAGAGACTCTGAAAATTGCACTAGAGTGTTGAGAAGCCAAAACAAAGGGAAAACATACTGAAGTAAAGCGGTTGAACAGAAGATTTCAAAAGGCAGTTTGAGAAGACGATGTGAAGTATTATAATTTGCAGAGATCTGGAATTGAAAAAGAAAAAGGGGAGAACGTGCTGTGCATTTCTCAAGCTGAGAGAATTGAAAAACAAATTTAAGCCTCGAGTCGTAATATTGAAAGATACTGTGTTGAATGACTCAGGAAGCATCGAGGAAATGGAGGAAGTATGCAGACTCATTATACCAAGCTTAACATAGAAATTCCATATGACCCAGCATTCCTCTACTTGGAATATACCTGAGAATATGAGAACTGAGGCAAAAACTGATATTTGTATGCCAATGTTCATAGCAACATTATTCACTATCGCAAGAACATAGAAACAGCCCAAATGTCCAACCACAAACGATTGGATTGAGAAATTATGGTACATTCATACAATGGAATACTATGCAGCACACAAGAGCAGTAACTTTGTAAATGATTACCTAACTTGGAAGGGACTGGCGAGCAGTATGTTGAGTGAACCAACTCAGTCCCCAAGAATAAATATTGTACCCTAAAGAAACCATAACTCCACTCCCCCAAGCAGATAGATGCACACCCATGTTTATTGCAGCTTTGCTCACAATAGCAAAGATCTGTAAACAACCCAAGTGCCCATCAACAAATGAATGGATAGAGAAGCTCTGGTATATCCACACAATGGAATACTATGTAGCATTGAAAAACAAAGAACTCATGAAATACTATGCAAAATGGATGACCCTGTAGGACATTATGTTGAGTGAAATATCTCAGTCACAAAAGGACAAATATTGTATAGGGTCACTGTTGTAAAACAGGACTGACGTCAGGGTTGAGAGAAGACAGAAAAGGATGGGAGGAATGATGTATATTTCACTGAAATAGATGAGGGGGAGATCTCTTTAAAAGGGATAGATGAATGGGTATTCTTGTTATTACAGAAGTCCAGGGTGAAGACTGCATAGTGGAATGAACTTGGGAGGAGGGATTGCATAACAATGAAAAGAGTTTTTCTTTTCAAAGAGAGGAGTGATTTGGGGGAGAGAGGGTGGGCAGAGAGAAAAGTGCTACAATGAATGACTGGAAACCCTAAGTCTGTAAACTTTCATTAAAATTAATAAAGAAATCTTTAAAAAAGAATAAATATTGTATAAAACCATTATTGTAGAATGAGTACAAGGATCCAGGAGGGGTGGAAGAAGCTGGAAGGAGAGGGATACATTGGTAAGAGGGAATTAATCATTGGATTGTACAATTTGATAAGTGGAGGGGTGAGGGAAATTGAAAGAATTTGTTTGAATTTATATTTAAGTTTTGTAAATAAACTAGTAGGGGGGAAAAAGAACCATTTTGAATTACAATTTCAGGAGGTACATACTGTCCTGTATTCTTTGGGCTTTGAACATAATAGTCAAGTAACTATTTGCTATATTGTTCAAATGAATACATCTGTAGCAACTTTATATGTAAGGAGCCATGGTGCTATAGAGTGTTAGGCTGCTAACCCAATGGTTTTTAGTTTTACCAGTTGCTCCATGGGAGAAGGTTGGCAATTGTCAAGTGAAAAGTTTTGTTGTTGTGTGTTACCACCAACCAGAACTGGCACATAGCTGACTCTGGCAGGTTTTCAGAGTCGATTAATCACACAGGAGGAGATTGCTCGTCCTTCCCCTGGAGTGCAGCTGGTGGATTCTAACTGCGTGTCTTTGGGATTGCAGTGCAGCTTCTTGCCAAGGAGTTGTGCAGCCAACCCAAAGGCAGGTGGTTGGAATCCATTAGCTGCTCTGCAGGACAAAGGTGAGCGATCTCCTGTATGAGTTACTGCCTCTGAAAACCTGCTGGAGGGTCAATTATGAGTCAGGCTCCTAAAAAGATTTAGTCTTAGAAATACAATTAATCATCATTATGATTTGGGATCCACTTGTGCTTCTTATTGATGGTCGTCTTGGAACCACATATTCTGAGCTTAAGAAAGAATCTTCTTCCTTAGTAACTTTGTGCACATTAGTGTATGTGTTCATGGGAAGTGAGTCAGAGGGTTGGGAATGATTAGAAAAAAAGAGAACCAGGCAAGAGAGGAAGGTAGGAAAAATGTATGCATTCATGTGCTTTCTTTTTTAGTGCAAAAAGATTTTTATATGACTTCATGATTTTCACATGCTCTGTGAGTTGGACAACACTTTAGGAAACTTTCTAAAATTGTATTCTCAATATTTCAGAAAACCTCAATTATTTTCTGTCTGTAAAATTATATGTGATTTGAGACTTAGCCACATCTGACTTTTATTAGCTTGTTTTACAAATGGTATCAGATGGCTTTACTTGGGAAGGAATTATTGGTGCTTTATTTTTTTCTGCTAATGTTTACCAAATTTAATAACAGGGTTGTGTAATCTATCAAATGGATATCATTAGAGAGATTTAGAAAAGGACTCTTAATGTTGTGTTCTTGATACACAGATAACTGTATTTTGCTGTTTGTGTGTTAATTATTTTTGGTAGTATTGTGGCTCATTATAGCTTTATAAGATAGAGAAGAAATTCAGTGTCAAGAGCTTGCCTTCACACTTCAAGAAGTATCAAGTAGTTGAACTCTAATTAGAAGTCTTTCCAGTTAACTAGAGTCATCACAGGACAAAAATCATTAATAGCAGCAAGACAGCATAAGAAAAAGAGCTGCTCAGCCTGTGGCAAGGTATATAGCTTGATGGAGCCAGGGTTAGAGGCCTTGAGATAGAGCCAGAAGCAGAGATTTTTCTTGCTGGATGATGGAGGGAAGAGTTGGTTTGAACTACTATTTCTTGTTCCTGAACTTATTCTGTTTGATATCCTTTGCTTCCTCCACAAATACATTCCACTAATAAACCTTAGAACTATGAGTAAAAAGATATAAAGTCTGTGTGACAACACATTTCAGACTTGGAAATTAATAGAAGTTGGTGCAGCCGAGTAGAGGGATCGGTTTTATATTGTGGATAATGTTAATGGGCTTTTGGAGTTACTACAAGTTGGACTTGGCATTCTTCATGTTGTCTTTGTTCCTTTTAAAACAGCAAATTATTGTAAGATTTGTACCTTTTGTGATACGTTGTTATCTGTTGTCAAGTTAGAAATGACTCATAGCTAACTCTCTGGAAGGTTTTCAGAGGCTGTAAATTGTCAGAAAGAGATTGCCTGTCTTAATTTTGTGGAGCAGGTGGTGGATTCAAACCATCTACCTCTGGGTTGGCAGTGGAAATGCTTACCCACAAAGATACAAGAACTCATTTGAGTACCTAACAATGTTATAATATTTTTCTGAATATAGCGGACCCTCTGGCAGGTTTTCAGAGGCAGTTAATTGCACAGGAGAAGACTGTCCATCCTTTTCCTACAGAGCAGCTGGTGGCTTCAAACCTTATGCCTTTAGGATTCCAGTATATCCCTATCTCTATTTTTATTTATATCTGAAGTTTTCAATATGGATTGAAGCTCAATATAAAAAAGACAAAGTTTTTTGCTCAGCTCCACAATCAGCACTTTTGGCACCAGCAGTCAGGAAATCAAAAGACAAATTGCACTGGGAAAATTTGCCATCAGAAACCTCTCCAGAGTACTGAGAAAAAACAATGTCAGTCCAAAGAACAAGGTGAGCCTGATGCAGGCTATTGTCTTTGCAATTGCTTGCTATGCATCAGAGAGTTGGACACTGACTAAGGATGACAGAAGAATAGATGCCTTTGAGTTGTGATGCTGGATAAGAGTCTTAACATACCATGGATCGCCAATAAAACAAATAGATTTAACTTGGAGATAGTGAACCCAAATTTCTTCTTAGAGGCTAGGATTTTGAAGCTCCCTCTCACATACTTTGGGCATGTGGCCAGGAGGGACCAGTTCTTAGAGAAGGGCATTGTGCCTGGAAGGGTGGAGGGATAGCAGAGGAGAGGAAGATCCCAGATGAGATGCATTGATACAGTAACTGGAGCCATGGTAGGTATGTCAGAGCCAGCAAGACAGGTTCAGCACAGGGCAGTCTTTAAAACTGTTGTACGTAGGGTCACTATGAGTGGCAGGCAACTTAATGACACATAGCAACAACAACAACAACTAT
>NW_006399940.1:5988065-5992900 GCF_000299155.1 Elephantulus edwardii | reverse complement strand
CTGATAATCCCGTATGAAAAATTCAACCTAAAAACAAAAGATATGGAAAAATCTGTAGCATAGAGATGTTCACCGATCATGTTGTTGTTAGGTGTCACTAAGCCAGTTTGACCTATAATGACCTAAATGAAACAGGGCAAAATTCTGCTCAGTTCTGTGGCATCCGCAAAACTTATTGCTCCATTTGGCCCATTGTTGCAGTCACATCTTTATAGTAGGTGAAATACTGCCTTCCTGAGTTTATTTGCATTTTTATTTGGTTTCACTAAATGATGAATTTCATGTTTTTATTAAATGTCTTGTTCTTCTCATTAAACACACAAAACTATCCATTTTGTGAGAGGCTTGAAACAGCTTGGGATTTTGTAAAAATTCTACTGTTGTTGTAGATAAATAAACACATAGAGATTAAAAAAATACGGTTGCTAAGCAGGCTACTTAGTGAGATTTTTGTTTAACAGAGTCTTTTAGAACATCTCACAGTTGGAAGTTTGTTCTCAAATTTGTGTTCCTTTAATCCATCCTGGACCCTTGAATTTTATGTGTTTAATATCAGAATATGAGAAACTCAAACCTTAAGTTTTGTACATTCTTTTCCTTGGAGGCTTAAGATTTTGAACTCAATCCAAACTTTTCATCTTTTGTGTCCATTTAATTTTGGCAAAAGTGCTTTTTAGTTCATGAAACTTCTTAAGTATTCATTTATTTTTGAAATAATGTTTTGTGAATTAAAAATAGATTAACTGCAAAATGTGTGTTCCTTTATTACATTTTCTTTTTTTATGAATAGGAATGCAGACACACATTTTTTCATTCATGTATATTGTGATTTAGACAATCATTCATATACCTTATATTTTATATAATTAATTGTCATTATTTGTGTCTGTTACTACTATGTCTTTTCAAGTCTCCATTGAATCTTTCCCATCCTTTCACCTACCTCCATAGGCAGTCACTGTGAGTCGTACTGGATTGGCTCCTAACAATGCCCCCTACAACCAGCTATCTCTGCAATCCCAGTGATCTTCCACCTTCCCTTCTTTCTGCTTCCCCTTCTCCTCTTCCTCTTCATCTTTTAAACGTTTATACATATCTTTCTCATTATTCTAATATTTTCAAAATAGTGATCTTATGCAGCATTTAAATGAAAAATGTTCACATGGTTTTTAGAGGATCAATTAGAAAAGTGCTTTTAAAAATTTTTTATTTATTTTTTAAATGGTATCAGTTTTCATTATTAAGCTTAACATGGGAACCATTTTAAAATGCATTTATCTCTTTGAGAGATGCCAGACTGAGAGAACTGGGATTTTTTTTTGTTTTGTTTTCTTCTTTAAAAAAAATAATTTTAATAAAAGTTTACAGAGACTTAGGGTTTCCAGACATTTATTGTTGCACTTTTCTTCCTACCCACCCCCTCCCACCCTAATTCACTCTTGTTGAAAAGAAAGAAAAACTCTTTCATTGTTATGCAATCCCTCTCCCCAAGTACACTCCACTATGCAGCTTTCACTATTGACTTCTGTAATGACAAGAATACTCATTCATAAATCCCTTTTAAACAGTTCTCTCCCTCATCTGTTTCAATGCAATATACATCATTCCTCCCCTCCTTTTCTGTCTTCCCTCAACCCTGATGTCAGTCCTGTTTAACAACAGTGGCCCTGTGCAATATTTGTTCTTTTGTGACTAAGATATTTCACTCAGCATAATGTCCTCCAGGATCATACATGATTATTTGTAACAGTATCAACAAAGAAAGCCAAGGATACAGTGGCACCTCATTCACTAATTAATCTAATAAAAATTTCTTGAATATCTACTATGCACAATCTAGATAAATATCCATTTCCTCACAGAGTTCACATTCTAGTATATTTTGACATTGGAACAGGTAGAATTTGGTCATCCTCAGGTGTTTTCCACTGGGAAAATCTGCAGTTAGGCATTTCTTCAAATTATTGAGGAGTAATGATGTTAGTTTGTGGTGCGTCTGATTCAGGCCATGGTCTTCCCAATCACTTGCTATGCATCTGAGAGTTAGACAATAAATAACAATGACAGAAGAATAATTGATGCCTTTGATTTGTGGTGTTGGAGAAGAGCTCTGAACATCCCATGGATGGCCAAAAGGACAAACAAATATGACTTGGAGAGGGTACAGCAGGACTGCTCTTTGGAGGCAAGAATGATGAGGCTCTACCTCACCTACATTGGATGTGTTGCTAGGAGGGGCTGTTCATTGGATAGAGTCATCATGCTTGGAAAGGTGTGGGGTCAGTGAGGAAGAGGAAGACCCTTGACCAGGTGGATTGACGTGGTGACTGCTTTAGTGTGTCAGGAAGTTTGAAGGTGGCACAGGATAGGACAGGGTTCATATCCGTTGTTCACAGGGTCACTATGAGTCATACTTGACTCTACAGCAACTAACAACAACAACAACAACAACAATGGGTGTTTTCAACTTTTGCTAAACACAAATGTTCTTATATGAGGTAAATAATCTTGATAAAAATTGAAACTGAATCTGGTTACATTTTTCTTCTCAATTACTACTTTTCCACTTCCCGAGAAGGCTCTTTTACTGTCCTTAATGCTTCTTCCTTTCTCAGTAGGTAACTTGACTTCTGATTTTACTGAGAAAATAAGAGTTATTTGAATAGAACTTCCTTATCCTCTTTCCACCACTTCCACTAATTTGAATGCTTCTAAGCTATCTTTGCTGTCTTCTTTGCTGTTACTTTTCAGGAGCAAAAATATGCCTATCTTAGGTCATTTCCAAACACTGAGCTCAAATCCCTCTTGCCTATCCATGCTGTTTCTTCTATAATTATCTACTCAGATTCCTACATCATTATTTTCCCCTGGGCACAAAACTATGATATGTCTGTCTCCCATCATAAATAAAGCAAACAAACAAATTTTCCCAAGATGCTACATTCCCTCTAGCTATAATCCCATGAATCTTCCTTTTTTTAGAAAACTTCCTGTAGAAAGTTGTTTATAGATATTATCTTGCCTCCATTACTTCTCAATCTCTCCTGGAATTACTCCAAATAGTCTTGCCTCCTCATCACTCAAGTAAAACAAGTCTTATCAAAGAAAGTTAGCAAATGCCTCCTCATTTTAAAGTAAATGGTAGATGTCCAATTATCAGTTCAAAACATATAACAGAGTTTGTTGCATACTTCTTATTGAAACATTTTTACTTAGCTTTGAGGTATCTCATGAGAACTGCATGATCTGCTTTTCCTGTCTTCCCTGATATATTGTCTACTTTTAGACTTTTAAATGTTGGAGTGTCTAGTCCTCAGATATTTTCATTTCTCCAGCTATATTCACTATCTAGATGATGCCATCTTATGACTTTAGTAGTATTAATATATTGATTAGAAGGAACATTGGTGACACTGTAATAAAGCATTCTGCTGCTGAGCAAAAAGTTCAAACTCATCTGCTTCATGGAAAAAAGATGAGGCAATCTGCTTTCATAAAGATTTATGGCCTAAGAAACCCTAGTATACAAAAATTATGTCTTTATCCTGGACTTTTCTCTTAACCACAGACTATAAATTTCAAGTACCTAAATCTGGATTTCTGATGTATCATGCTCCAATTCTATGCCCCACCCAGTGCTCCCCAGAGCAGTAGACAGCTTTTTATTCTCTGAGTTTTTCCGACAAAAAAAACCCACCATGCAACAAGACACAAACCAACAAAGTCTGAAATAATTTCTCAGTTATTTTTTCTCTGATTCCTGATTTCAATCAATTAATAAGTGATGTCCCAAAGTTGACCACTTTGACTCATAGTGACCCTACAACAGCTCTGAATCCTACCCTATCCTGAGCCAGTCTCGCTGATTCTAACATACCTACCCCTATTGCCCCAGTTACTGTGTTATACATGAAAACAAAATACTACTATCTACAAATAACTGAATCACTTATGTCCTGACTCCCTCTCCAACTCCATCGTTTTTTTCCCCTATTATTCTTTATCTTGCATAAAATATACAAAGATTATATATAGATTTTACATTTCCTCTCCCTGGATCACTATGTATGTGTTTGCATTTTAAGGTACCATATTGTCTGCATGGAATAGGAATGGCATTTCCTGGTAAGTAGGAATCCTGTTTGAATGTGTTATTTATCTCTACTTAGATCTCTCTCCTCAGATAACACCTCCGCATGAAAGACTGATACTCTATCTACAGTGGCTCTTTCTGGTACTTTCTCTTTGCTGCTTTTGTTGTTGTTTGGTGCCATTGAGGACTATGACTCATTGTGGTTTGTTGTTAGGTGCTATCAAGTCATCTGTGACACATAGAGACCTTATGTACAATAGCTCTGAAGCCTGCCCTGTTCACTGACCACAACATACCTACCATCAATGCCTGGGGTCTTCCTCTCCTATGCTGTCCCTCTACCCTTCTGAGTATGCTGTCCTTCTCCAAAGACCATTCCCTCCTGGCCACATACCAAAAGTCTGTGAGATGAAACTTCAAAATCCTAGCCTCCAAGGGAAAACTTGGTTTCACCCTCTCCACGACACATATATTTGTTTTCTTGGTGGTCCAGGATATGTTCAAGACTCTTCTCCAGCACCACAACTCCAAGGCATTAATTCTTTTTCTTCTTTTCATATATGACTGAGAGTAACACCGAAGAACAGATCTGAAGTTTGCCCTATCCTCAACAATCCCCACCATCTCGAATAACAAACTGTGGCTGACTTTGAGAAGAATGGGAATCCCAGAACACTTGATCATGCTAATGCGAAACCTGTACTTGGACCAGGAGGAAGTCATCAGAACAGAGCAAGGGAAC
>NW_006399940.1:5984238-5987060 GCF_000299155.1 Elephantulus edwardii | reverse complement strand
CTTGGTAGGTTAGGACTGCCCATCATTTAGTTAGCAAGTAAGTACTCAACCACTTCATCATCAGGGTTCCTTTCTTAGAGGGATTAGTGATGTTGTGTGTCATTGAGTTGAAACTTTACCATAGCTGTAGGACTTATGGAATCTGTATATTGCTATTGTGGTGGTGGTAGTAGGGGTGGTGGTGCACTGTTGAGTAAAACAGACCCATAGCTGTTCCCCCACTGGGTTTTCAGAGGCAATCAATCTCACAGAAGGAAATTCCGCACCCTTCTCCCATAGAGCAGCTGGTTGCCTTGAACCGTCTTTGGGATTGCAGAGCAGCTTCTTGCCACTAGGCCACCAGAGCTATCTTGGAACATGTATACTACTAGGGTAATTTTTATTAAGTATAAACAATACGTAAAGTAGGTTTATTTGGTTTATTGTATATTTTAAAATACTGAAACACAATTGGAATTCTAGAAATATATGTAGAATTAATAGGAATGCCAGATTTTAAAAAAACCAACCCCAAACTGTAGGATATCTAGATAAATTTGAATTTTGGCTATCTTTTTTCCCCTTCAGAAGCTTTTTCAGTATAAGCATGATCCATATATTGCCATTGTATCCATGCATCACAGTTGCTGTAAACCTCACTCCACCCAGGAACTGGGGGTTTTTATTTAAAATAGTGAAATATGTTCTTTTAACAATTAGAGAACCCAGCAGTTCAAAGTCATGATGTCGACAGGGTTAGATTATTTTTGAAGCTCTGTGGGAATAATCTATGTATTTCTCCTAGCTTCTGGTGGCTGCTGACATTTTTTTTTAATATTCTTGGATTGCAGGTGTATCTATTTAATCTGTGAGTTTATGTTTGTTTTGTGTTTCTGCTTCAAAGATCTTCCTCTAATATGTGCCCAGGACATGTGGGCTGTTTCCATGTTCTTGCTTTGGTGAATAATGCTGCTATGAACATGGTGTACAGAACTCTGTGCCTCAGTTATCATTTTCTCAATGTATATTCCAAGAAGTGGAATAGCTGGGTCACATAGAATTTCTATGTTCAGCTTTTGGAGGAAACCCTAACCTGCCTTCCAGAATGGTTGTATCATTTTACAATCCCACCAACAATGCATAAGAGTTCCTATCTTGTCACATCCTGTCCAGCATTTATTACTTGCTACCCTGCTAAATTTTGTCACTGTTACTGGAGTGAGATGGTACCTCATTGTAGTTTTGAATTGCATCTTTCTTATTGCCAGTGATTTTGAGTATTTCTTCGTGTGTCTCTTGGCCATCTGAATGTCCTCCTCTGTGAAAAGTCTTCCATGTCTTTTGCCCATTTTATAATTGGATTATCAGCAATGGAATGGATTGATAAACTATGGTACATTCACACAAGGGAATACTATACAACATGCAGGAGAAATGATTTTGTAAATTACTACCTAACATGAGAGGACTGGAGAGTATTATGCTAAGTGAACTCAGTCTCATAAAGACAAATACTGTACAAGACCATTATTGTAGAACAAGAACAAAGATCCAAGGTGGGGAAGGGGGGCTTAATCATAGGGTCACATAATTTAGTGGGTGGAGGGAGTGGTGGGTAAAAGAAAGGGGAAGGATTCTGTGTGAACAACAGTGTATACACACTTTGTAAGTAAACAAGTATTAAAAAAAAAAAGAGGTATGCTCAGGACACAAGCTTGTCAAAAGTAGAACCTGATTGAAGGAAAAGATTGAGTCCCACTCAATAATCTGAGGAGATTTAGTTTTGAAAGAATTGGTGAACCAGCATTGGAACTCTGATTGAATAGATACTCATTTGAAAGAAGAGCAAGCAGGTAAGGATAGAACGAGAAAGAATAAAAGAAAGGATGGGTCTGACTTTGCTTTTTTGTTTGTTTAGCTTTTGGTTTTTATTATGATTTTACTTTAAGTTTACAGAAAAGTTGTATTTTCACTCACTCACTGTTGCACATTTTCCTCTGTATCCCCATTCCTTGTTATTGTTGGGAACGATGTTGGCTCTTGGCTTTGCAGATATACTTTTTACTATGTTGAGAAAATTCCCCTTTTTTCCTATTTTGTTGAGTATTTTCATTAGGAAAGTGTGTTGGATTCTGTCAAAGGCCTCCTCTGCATCAATTGATAGCATAATGTGGTTCTAGTTCTTTGTTTTGTTAATGTGATGAATTAATTGCACAGATTGTTTTCTTAGGTTGAAAATTCTTGCATACCTGTTATGAATCCCACTTGGTCATGATGAATTATGTTTTTTGATGTATTACTGAATTCTTTTGGCCAGGATTTTATTGGAGAATTTTGCATCTATGTTAAGGAGAGATATCAGCTTACAGATTTCTATTTTGGTGGTGTCTTTATCTGACTTTGGTATCAAGGATATGTTTGCTTTATAGAATGACTGGGAGAATTCTATCTTTTTCTGTTTTCTGAAATAGTTTATGTAGAATTGGTGACAGTCATTCTCTGAATGTTTGATAAAATTCACTTGTAAAACTATCTGGTTCAAGAATTTGTTGTTGTTATTGTTGGAAGTTGTGTGGTGTTTTTTGTTTTGTTATTTTTTTGGTTTTTGTTCAATTTCTTCTTTTGTACTGGGTCTGTTCAGATATTCTACTTCGATCTGTGTCAATTCAGGTAGGTTGTGAGTTTCTAAGTATCTGTCCATTTCCTCTAGATTTTCATATTTGTTTGAGTATGTTGTTGTTGTTATGTGCCGTCAAGTCGCCTGCGACTCATAGCGACCCTATGTACAACAGCCCTAAACTCCGCCCTGTCCTGTGCCAATCACACTGTCTCTGACACTCCCA
>NW_006399940.1:5973246-5981971 GCF_000299155.1 Elephantulus edwardii | reverse complement strand
GCTTGCCTTCTTGCTCTGTTAGAAGATATTTTCCTGTAATTTGCTCCCCTCTGGACTGCAAAGTGTTTTCCCAGGTGGGTCCAGTGGGGATGGCCGACTGAACTCTGAGGCTCTATCTTCCTTTGCTTCCTTAGCTGGCAGTTGTATTTCCTTTTTGTCTCTGGAACTGGGTTCAGGGTCAGGTCTTGAGTAAAACTCAGTGTTAAGGTTACCTATAGGAAAGGGAGCAAACCTAGAGAGAACAAACTTGTGAGTTACTTTGGGGGTGTTACTTATGGGTGTACTGGGGAGAGGGTGGAGAAAAGTAGCCTAGATAAAATTCTTTGTAGACCCTAGGCAGCTTTTTCTACCCAGGGGTCGGATGGCACAACCTGAGGGCTGAGGAACTCACCTGAGATTGCCTCGCCCTGCTCCGAGGGCCACGAACAGCTCACCCTGCCCCAAGGGCTGAGAACAGCTTGCCATGCACCCCAAGGGCCAAATAGCTCTCCCCCAGGGCCAAATAGCCCACCTCAAGGCTTGGACAACACCCCTCAAGGGCCAGGGGACACACCCTAGGGGCTGGCTGGCACCCCCCCCCCACCAAAGTCTGCTCCCCCCAAGTCCGGACTCCACTCTTGCCAAAGACCATGTGGCCAGGGACAGTATCCCCAATTTCAGCACTTTTACCCCCCCAATAAGTGGTCATACTGTAATTTGAAGTAGGTGTCACTGCCCTCCCCCTTTATAAATTGAGAAGGGAAGCTGAAAGTGGTGAACAGACCTCCTTCCCCCAGGGCTAAACAGTTCTTGTATTGGTGATCTTCCTCTCTGGCCTGCCCAAGGAAACTCCAATCTGCCGCTGCATCTCCTGCTGCCGCCATCTTGGCTCCAAGAATTCTCCCCAGAACAAGTCCACTCTGCGGTGGTGTGGTGGCTCCGCTGCACCAGCCTTGGGGGGAGGGGCAGTGCCTACCGTCCATCCCAGGTGAGGGGATTCCTGGGGTCCAGCAGTGGAAGCCTCATGGAGCTGTGGTGGTGGCACAGGTTTGGCAGCAGGTGGCTGGGAACCACGGGCCTCACCCATTCCTCCCTGAGAATCTTGATTTCCTGATGTTGAGTCTCAATCCACAACAAAGACCAGTCATCAACTGTTTAACTGTTCAATTATTGATAAACAGAGGTCTGTAGAAGGCCATGGTGGCCCTCCTCCATGCGATCTGTGCTGCTTCCGCAGCTGGCCACACTGTTTCTGCCATCACTGCCATCTTGGAAATCTGGTTTGTTGATTTTATTGACCTTTGTGAAGACTCAACTCCTACTCTTGTTGATGGTTTCAGATTGTTTTTCTTTTTTATTTATTTTTGCTTTAGTTTTTAGAATTTTATTTTTTAGAAGGTGTTGGTTTTTCTTGCTGTTTTTTGTAAACTTGTCGGAGATAGTGTGTTAAACAGTCTACTAAAATTTTTTCTTCCTTTTAGTGTGTTTGCTTATTGCTATAAACTGACCTTTAATTATTACTTTGGCGGGTTCCCAGAGGTTTTGGTCAGTTGTGTTTTCATTGCCATTTGTTCCAAGAATTTTTTTTTAAATTTCTTCTATTACTCACTCATGTTGAAGCAGGTTTTTCAGCTTCCAAATGTATGTGGGGTCTTTTTCTTCTTTACCCTGTTGTTATTACTTTATAATTTTGTAGCATTGTGGTCTGAGATGATGCTTTGGATTATTTCCATGGTTTTTTGAAATTTTTTTTTTTTATTTATTGATGCTTGCTTTGTTACCTAAAACAAACATGGAGAATGCTCCTCGTGCATTTAAGAAGAAGGTATGCTGTGCTTCTTTGGCATGCCTGTCTATATCTGTGAGATCAAGTTGGTTTTATTGTATATTTTAATTCTTTAGCATCTTTGTTGAGTTTCTTTCTGGTAGTTCTATCTTTTCTTGAGAGTGGTGTATTAAAATTTCCAACTTCAGTTTTGCTAATGTTTTATATATTTTGCAGCTCTATCATTTGGTGCATAGATATTTATTTTTGTTATGTCCTCATGTTCTGTTGACCCTTTAATCATTATGTAGTGACCTTCCTTGTCCTTTGTGATGGTTTTTGCACTGAAATTTATTTTATGAAAGATTAGTTTCACTACTCCTCCTTTTTCTGGTGGCCATTTGCTTGATATATTTTTCCCCCCACCCTTTTATTTTTAGTTTTTCTTTATCTTCACTTTTCAGCTATATCTCTTATAGACAGCATATTGATGGGTGGTTTTTGTGGTTTTTTGTTTTGTTTTGTTTTGTTTAAATCCAATCTGTTACTCTTCTTTTCTTCAGTGGTGCATTTAAACCATTCACATTCAATGTGATTATTGAGAGGCAAGGTTTTATTGCTATAATTTTGTTGAGTTCTTTTTGTTATTGCTAATTTCTTTGGTCCATTCTGCTTTCTGTTACATCTCTGTAAGAAGGACTTTCCTCAGTATTTCCTGCAATGCTGGTCTTGTTTTCACAAACTCCCTTAGGATCTTCATTCCTGAGAATATCATGATCTTGCTGTCTTATTTTATGGAAAATTTTCTTTGAATGTCTGATATATGTAATTCCACAGTCTTCTTGCTTGCATGATTTCTGTTTAGAACTTGGCACTTAATCTTAATTGGCTCTCCCTTGTAGGTTACCCTTTGTTTTTCCCTAGCTACTTTCAGAATTCCCTCCTTCTCTTTGGTTCTGATAAATTTGACTATGATATGCCTTGGTATTTTTCTTTTGATGTCTATTCTATTTGGAGTTTACTCAGCTTTATATATATATTCTCTCATTCTTCATTATGCCTGAAAAGTTTTCTTCTAGCAATTCTTCCACAACTTTCTTGGTATCTTTACTTGCTTCTTCCTGTTCTGGAATTTCAACTATGTGTATGTTATTCCTCTTGATGGTGTTTCACATTATTCTTAGGCTTTCTTCTCTTTTATACTTTTTTGAATCTGGGTTCTGTTCTAGCAGATCAGTCCTGAGAATTATATCTTCTGTTTTGCTGTTTCTGGGTTCCATCTCTTCAACTCTGTTCATATGTCTCCCTGACATGTTGACAGCATCTGAAACATAGGTCCTCATAATGTTGATTGCGGTTTCTTGTTTTTACAGAGCCTCTAATGCCTTATTTGTTTTATCACCATTGTTTTTTATTGTTTAAAACTTTTTTCCCTCTTATTTTGTACCATCAAATCAGGTCTGACTGGCACAGGAGGAGATTACCCCTCCTTCGGATGCACCAGTAGAACATCTGGTGCATTCTAACCACAAACCTTTGGGATTACAGTTCTGCTACTTGCCACCAGGCCATTAGAGCTCTATGGATTTCTTTCTTCTGTTTTTTTTAGTTCCTCTTGGATTTTGCTTATAGAGTCTTATAGTTCTTTGAATTTGTCTTTCACCCATTGAAAATATTTAATCATTTTTCTATTGAATTCTATGTCAGAAAGTTCCATCAGACTTTCGGGCTTCAGAAAATCCATTGATTCTGTGTTTTAATCACTTTTTTTTTGCGTGACATCTTGTTTTGGTTTTATGTAGGATGTGAGTAGTCTGTACCTTCTGTGTTATTGCTGTGGTAGAGTTTTTTTGCCTGGGGGCCTTATCAAGCCATTGGTCTGATAAACTTGGCTCAGGAACTCACTGCTCCAGAGGAGGGAAGGGCAGCTCACCCTCCCTGAATTCCTCTCTGATCTCTTGACTCAAGGGAAGACTTGTTTCAGTTGAGGAGAGAGGCGGGCTGTGAATTAGCAGCCTTCTCAGCAAGGCAACTTCTATATCTAGGCTGAGTCCAAAGGGTTTGTGGCTCAAGTACTGGTTCTGAAATATGCCAGGGGTACCAAGGTGATGTTTAGGAAGAAAATCACTTTATCAGTGAGTAGTGTTGGTGCTTCTGGCACAGGACAGCAGGGTGGTGGCTGGCAAGTCTAGTCTCCACATGTCATATTGGTCTGATCTAGTGCACTGGTATCATTGGTTTAGTGCAATGGCTCAGTCTTGTTTTTGCCAAGTCCTTCAGATGAGCTTGTACTTCATCTTTCATTACCATTGCCTCCTGATCATATGATGTTTTATGAAATTCTTCTCTGTTAGCCAGTTGTTTTTGGTACAGTAATTCTGTGTACTCCCTCCATCTTCTTTTGATGCTTTCTGGATTATTCAATATTGTGCTTATAGCATCCTTAAGTATTGCCACTTGAGATTTGAATGTATTCGTTTTTCCCCTTCTGCTTAAGAAATGCTAGTCAGTTAGTCCATTTTGATTTTCTGACACTAACTCTCATTTGATAGGGATGGGAAAACTCAGAAATTAGTTATCTAAAAGGGAGATATTAGGAAACAAGGCAGGAAGTAGTTGGCTTATGTGCTTTCACAAAGGTGAGATGATTGAAAGGGGAAAAGCCCCACAACATACATGAACAAAATATAATGTAATTGAAACGAATTATTTAAATAAATATTTGAAAATATCTTGCTCTATCCATCTTTTCAGGAGAAAGATGGGTAAACTCCTCCCTAGTAATTTCCTACCTCTGAAAATACACTGGAGGGTCACCTGTGGGTTGGTTCCATCTAAAGAGTACACAACAACAACAGCCCTTCTTTTACTACAAATCTGCCATTGAATATGAAATTTATTGGGAATCCAGGGTGATTTAATCTCAAGATTTTGAATTACATTTTCAAGGGAACAACAACTTGAAATAAAGTTGAACCATCTGATCCTTTTTAAATATTAGTATCATTATGTAGATGAAAACCAATCTTTTCTGCAGAATAGGTACTCAAATGCTTAACAAATTACTAAACTAAAAAAAGTTTTCTATGCTTTCAGGTCTATATAGTGAAGGATTAGCTAAAGTGTTTGAGGGAATGTTTCATGTGTGAAATTAATTTAACATGGAGAGTGTCAGCAGAGACATCAATAGCTGTGTATAACTATGATCCACTAGCTATAACTCTGAAGGGTAATGCCCCAAGTGCAGTATATTTAATTAATTGTTATTATCAGAACTCTCTCCAAGTAATGATAATTGACTAGTGATGATAACCTTATTTAAATAGTGTGATGTAAATAGGAGAACACTGAGCTTGGAGATGATGACAAGGTTGTGACCTCTCATTTTCCATTTATTTGATAATTCTGAGCTTCTATTAATCTAGAAAGTAAGATTAGATTTAATAATCTTTCAAATGTTTTGAAGCTAAAACCTTCTGTGCTACACTGAAATATATATTTTTGAGGTGATAAAGAATCTCCTAAAATGATGTTACCATTGTTAAAAGAAATATGTGGTGGGTTCTTGGTAAGTATAAAATAATCATTGAGTTGGTTAATTGTGCTTTAAACTTTATTTTTACTAAAAATGAGGTATTCATTTATTCACCTAATCAAAATGTTAGAAATGCTCAAGATAAAGACTTTGTTAGCTTTTGGAGTTCTAAGTGACCAAAAGATTGTTTCTATGTTTCAAAGAACTTGTTACCTGGCAACAGACATACCAAATAAGTCTAGTCAGAGTTGTCACCACCACATACCTGCCTATTTGTAGTACTGTGGTGATTTTTATTGTTATGATGCTGGAAGCTATATCACAAGTATTTAATATGCAAACATGATCACCTGTCATCAACTTATTTCAGAGGAGCTCCAGATCAAAATAGAGTTGGAATAGGAAGAATGGTCTCACAGTCTACTTGTAAAATTAGTCAATGAAACTTTATGAATTTAAACAGGATATTAAGTGTTCTAGCGCTGGAAGTTGTTGTTGTTGTAGGGAGCTCTGGTCGCCTACTGGCAAGAAGCGGTGCTGCAATCCAGAGAGTACACAGCTTGAGGCCACCAGCTGCTCCTTGAGAGAAGGATGGACAATCTCCTTTTGTGAAATTAGCTGGCTCTGAAAATTCACCAGAAGGTCATCTATGGGTTGGTTCTGACTCTATGTACGTAATCACAACATGAGTGCTGGAATAGAGCCCCTGGACTGGAAGGCACTAAAAATACACACTGAAAATGATGTAGGACTGGAGATTTTGCATTGTTACATATGGTGTTTTCATAATGTTGGTCAAAATTTATGCACCAACTAATGTTGTTGTTGTTGTTATTATGTGCCATTGAGTTGCTTGTGACTCATAGCGACCTATGTACAACAGCCCTAAACCCTGCTCTATCCTGTGCTAATCTCACTGTCTCTGACACATCCACTCTGATTACTCCAGTCACTGAATCAATCCACCTCACAGAGGGTCTTCCCCTCCTGTGCTGTAGCTCCACTTTCCCAAGCATGACATCCTTCTCCAAGGACTGATCCCTCCTTGCAACATGTCCAAAGTACGTCAGATGAAGCTTCAGAATCCTTGCCACCAAGGAGCAGCCCGGGTAACCCTCTCCAGGATGAACCTGTTCATTTTCTTAGCAGTCCATGGCACATTCAGTACTCTTCTCCAGCACCACAGCTCAAAGGCATCAATTCTCCTTCTATCCTCCCTAGTCATTGTCCAACTCTGATGTGTAACAACTGATTTCAAAGACCATGGCCTGTATCAGGCACACCTTAGTCTCCAGAGTGACACCATTGCTCTTTCACTCTTTGGAGAGGTCCCTAACCACAGACTTTCCCATAGCAATACGTCTTTTCATTTCCTGGCTGCTGGTACCAAGAGTGTTGACTGTAGAGCCAAACAAACTAAATGAGAGACTTGCAAAATACATGAAACAACAGTTAACAGAATTGAAGAAATAGCCAGTACCATGATAGCGGTAAGAGGTTTCAACACACCACTGTCACCAAAGGATAGGTCAACTCAAAAGAAACTCAACAAAGATCTAAACTATAAAAATCAGCCAACTGGACCTTGTGGATGTACTCAGGGTACTGCACCCAAGTAAAACTCAATTCACTTTAATCTCAAGTGCATATGGTACATTCTCCAGAATCAATAATTTATTAGCACACAAAGAAAGCCTCAACAAATTTAAAAAAAAAAGCACATTAAAATATTACAAAGTATCTTTTCAGACAGCCATAAAACTAGAAATGAACCACAGGAGAGTAAAGCTTTCAAAATCACCCATGTGGAAACTAAAGAACTCTCTGCTAGAACATGATTAGTTTATAAAAGAAAGAAAGAGTGAAATTAAAAAGTTCCTTGAAACAAATAAAAACGAAAATACAACAAAACAAAACCTAACCTCTGGGATATGGCTAAGGCAGTCCTCACAGGGCAGTTCATAGGAATAGGTCCACACATTTTAAAAAAGAAGAAGAAAAAAGAAGAATCAAAGATCATACTCAATACCTTCAGCAAATAGAAAAAAAACACACACCAAAAAACAACAACCCAAACAAACCAGCAATCTAGCCCTATAGCCTCGAGAAGAAAAGAAATTATAAGGACAAGAACTGAAATCAATGAGACAGAAAACAGACAAACAATTGAAACCATCAATAAGACCAGGAGCTGGTTTTTCAAAAGGGTCAATAAAACTGACAAACAACTTGCAAACGTAACAAAAAAAAGAGAGAGAGAGAGAGAAGACACAGATAACTAGATTAAGAAATTATAAAGGTGACATCACAACAAAATCAGATGAAATTAAATTGATAATATCAGAATACTATGAAAAGCTATATTCTGATCAATTAAAAAATCCAGAAGAAATAGACAAATTACTTGAAACTCATGCCATATGCTGATAGACAAAGACAGATATAGAACACTTGTACAGACCCATCACAAAAAAAAAGAAATTGAAAAGATGTCATAAAAAGACATCTCCATAAAAAAAGTCCTTGACTAGATGGCTTCACAGCTGAGTTCTACCAAACCTTCAGAAAGAATCTATCACTAATTCTACTTAAATTATTTAAAAAAATTGAAAAAGAAGGAATACTCCTACATTTATTTAATGAAGCAAGCATAATAACCCTTATAGCAAAGCCAGGCAAAGATATTACCAAGAAGGAAACTACAGACCAGTATCTTTCATGAATATCATGAATATAGATGCAGAAATACTTAACAAAATTCTAGCCACTAGAATCCAAAAGTACATCAGAACAATAATTCACATGACCAAGTTAGACTCATAAGAGGTATGCAAAGATGGTTCAGTATAAGAATAACAATCAATGTAATTAATGATATTAACAAAGTAAGTAACAAGAACCATATGATCTTAACAATTGATGCAGAAAAGGCATTTGAAAAAATCCAACACCTTTTCCTCAAAAGACATTCATAAAAATTGGAATAGAATGGGCTTTCCTCAACATAGTAAGAAGTATGTATGCAAAACCAAGAGCCAACATCATTCTCATTGGAAAAAGACTAAAAGCATTTTCCTTGCAAACAAGGACTAGACAAGGATTCACACTGTCACCACTTCTATTCAGTATTGTATTGGAAGTGCTTGCTAGGGCAATATGACAAGAGAAGGATATAAAAGACATCCAGATTGGCATATAGATGATTAAACTATCATATATACAGATGATATTATCATACACAGAAAACACCAAAGACTAAAAAATAATTAGAGTCAGTAGGCCAATTTATTAGAGTGGTAGGATATAAAATGAATATCTAAGAATCAGTGGGATTCCTCTACAGTAACAAAGAGAACTAAGAGAAAGAAACCAAGAGAACAATATCATTTACAATAGCCAACCAAAAATTGAAATACTTGAGAGTGAACCTAACTAGAGATACAAAA
>NW_006399940.1:5968911-5971576 GCF_000299155.1 Elephantulus edwardii | reverse complement strand
CATGCTACCCAAGTATTCCAGTGCTTGGAATATTCCCTGAGAAAATGAGAACTGAGGCACAAATAGAGACTTGTACACCATTGTTCATAGCAGCATTATTCACCGTCGTAAGAACATGGAACCAGCCCAGATGTCCAACCACATTGAATGGATTGAGAAACTATGGTGTATACACACAATGGAATACTATGCAGCCCACAGAAGCAATGATTTTGTAAATTACTACCTAATTTTGGAGGGACTGGAGCGCATTATACTGGGTGAACTAAGTCAGTCTCATAAGGACAAATACTGTATAAAACCATTATTGTAGAATGAGTATGAGTATCCAAGGGGAGGGGAGGGTGGAAACAGAGGGATGAGGATGTGCGGTGGGGGAGGATTAATCCTGGGGTTGCACAATTTGCTGCGGGACAGGGACAGAGGGAAATGGGAATGATCTGGTATGAGAAACAATGTATTTGAATTTTGTAAATAAAATTGTATAAAAAAGAATTTAAAAAGTATATCTTGAAAGATAAAATAGTTGTAGCAACATAGAAAGTTCAGTAGACACAGTAGTTTTCTATACGACTTTGTTTGAATTGTTTCATTTTTTCAGTGTTAGCTTTCTAATTCATAGAATGGAATTCATAGCTGCCTGACAGAATGTTGGGTAAGGTGGATTGTTCATGAAATTATGATCACATTGCACTCTGTATGAGTTCCTGACAGAGTAAAATTTTAAGAAAATAGATGGACAGATTTTACACTGAAATTAGTAGTAATTTTTTTAAATGGTTTTAGTATAAAGCATTTGCAAACATTTTTCATTTGACTACTAACTTAGAAGGCTGATGTTTTTATATCATCCAGCCCTTCTGTGAAAGAAAAGTCTAGGGACCTATTTTCATAAACCATGAATGAGATGGGAGTTTTCACTTTTTCCTGAATTTATCAGTCAAGATTCATTCATAAATAAAAAACAAAACAAAACTGGTTCCATGTATTACAGCTTTAAAATGTTAATTCATGTAATTAGAGGCTTTAAAATTTTGGAGGAACTGAGAGATTGTGGCTCATTAATGTAGCCACTGAAAAATCTCAGTCTGAGTCACTAAAGTGCATAGTTAGCGTTTTTTTCTTTTAGTATCTTACTTAAAAGTCATTAAACTTTTAAGATTTTCTGGGAAGCTTTTATCAACTATCTTATCCTTACCAGTGAAGAAAGTGACTCTAAAGAATGAACTGGAAACCTGTTGTGAATATTAGATCTGCTAACACATGCTCTAGGATCTGGCTGCAGAAACTTGAGAAAATAATTAACTCCTTCTTCTATTTCAGTTTCAGAATTTCATGTGAGATGTCTATTGGCAGATACTAACTCAGAACTATATGGAAATTGGAAATTTTTAGGAATATAGTTCCATGTTTATCTTGTTCAATAGAACAGAAATTGAAGAATGAGAAAATACTAACAGGCTAACATAATAAAAATAGCAAATCAATTGTCTTTGAACAGATTCCAACTCATAAAAATTATTTTTTTCCCCTGCAGAAGCATATCACCAAACCTTTCTTCTGCAGTGCAGTTGTCATTATGTGCCATTGAGTTGAGTATTACTCATAGTGACCTAATGAGCAATAGCTCTGAACCCTGCTCTATCCTGAGCCAATCTCACTGTTTCTAACACTCCTAACCTCATTACCCCAGTTACTGTATCAATCCATCTCATCTGGGGCCTTCCTCTCCTGCACTGTCCTTTGACCCTTCCAAGTATAATATGCTTCTTCAAAAAATTCAAAGACTGGTCCTTCTTGGGTACATGTCCAAAGTATGTTAGATAAAGTCACAAAATCCAGAGTGGTTAGAGGGATTTAAATTGACAGTCAGGTATATGTTAAAAATTAAAAAAGTTAATCCTATAACACACACACACACACACACACACACACACACACACACACGTTAAACATTGATTAAATACATCAAAATAGAAAGTTGGTATAGCTGAAGGAAGAATTCATAAACTGGATGACAGATCTGGTAAAATCACCCAGAGTGCAGTATAAAAATATAAGAAGATAGAAAATATTAATTAGAAGTTAAGAAATATGAAAAAAATTAAAAAAGAAGTTAAGAAATATCGTGGATAGAAGTAGAGAATCAGTAGAACCTAGATAACATACTGAAACTTGATGGTTTGTTTGGGAAAAAGAGTTTTTTTCCTAAAATACGGTTTGTAAAGACATGAGGTTTGGAAGATGAGCAAGGATGTGCTTAAAGTTAAGTGGAATTTATGTATAGAACCTTGGTGCAAGGTTGTTTCATCCATGCTGAAGGTGATTGTGAATTAAGTCTGAGAAAAAGATAAAGGAAAACAAAGCAAAGAATAAATGATAGAGAAAGCAGTGTTTGAACCTACTAACTTCAATGATTGTTTTTGATATGAGGTACCTGAGCAGACTGAGTTTCAAACATTGTGGTTGTTCTGTGCCATTTAGTCAGCTGACTGGTAGCAACCCTATGTAAAACAGCACTGAAGCCTGTCCTGTCCTGAGTCAGGTTCACTGACCCCAACTTACCTACCCCCACTGCCCCAGTACTGTATCAATCCATCTCATGCAGGGTCTTCCTCTCTTATACTGTCCTTCCACCCTTCTGAGCATGATATCCTTCTCCAAG
>NW_006399940.1:5952274-5968706 GCF_000299155.1 Elephantulus edwardii | reverse complement strand
CAAGTTAAGACCATGGCCTGGATCAGGCAAAATTAGTCTCTAGACTGACATATATGCTTCTCAGTACTCAGGAGAGGTCCCTAATAGCAGATTTTCCTAGTACAATTCATCTTTTGATTTCTTGACAGCTGATACCAAGAGTGCTGATTGTGGAGCTGAATAGGCTGCAATTGTTAACAACCTCAATCTCTTCTCCATCTATCATGGTGCTGCCAACTGACCCAGTGGTGAGAATCTTTGTTTTCTTAATGTTGAGTTTCAATTCATATTGAAGACTACAATCCTTGACCTTCTGCAGCAAGCACTTCAGGTCTTCTTCAGTTTGAGCAAGCAAGTTTGTGTCATCTACACACTGTATGTTGTTGATGAGTTTTCCTCCAATCCTGATGTCACTTTTCTCCTCTCAACCTCCTGAATAATCCCAAATAAAGCCAAGCTTCCCAAATAATCTGTTCTGCATATACATTGAAAAGGTATGGAGATAGGACACATTCCTGACACACTCCTTTTCTGATTTTGAGCCATGCAGTGTTATAAACAAGTGTTTGAACCAAGCATGGTAGAAGCTTGGTATTTACTTGGCTTCAGTTACAATATTATGTTCATATACAAAACAAAATCATAGTCATATTGGGGGGGTGGCTTTTACCTTCACATAAGTTAAATGTTAACTACAGAGGGAAGAGTTTTAAAAATCAAGTTCTTATAAAATAAAATTACTACATTTTATTTCTTTGTACAAAGCTCAGCATGTGCACCTACTCAGACGTTATCTGTCCATTTAGTTGTTAATAAATTTAGTAAGTTATTAACTTTGCTTTGAGGAAGAAGTAGGGTAACTGAGATTAACTACAGAATATAAGTAACATTACGACAATAGTTATTCTTGTTCTTAGTTTCTTCCTACACCAGCCTCTCTTCTTCTTAAAAAATGTTCAAAACACATAATTTATGACAAAGCAATTACCATAACATTTAGGCTTTAGTTATGATTACAATATAGTCTGCTTAACATCTGAGACTTGTTGTCACATCTCTGGCTTTCCCTTTATTTTTTTCCAATCTACGAAAATTAACAGCTTTTATGATTTTGCCAAGTAGAACAGGGATTCCTCAGATCTCATTTCTGATTCATAGGCTTGTCCAACTATTACATGTTGACTAATTTATTAGTTTTCTGCACTAGTTCTCTGTGGTGTCTTCTATTTTTAACATTGCCAGAAAAGGCAACTCTAACACAGAGTGGTAAAAAAGTAATCCTGTTATTGTTTACTGTCAATGTCTATTCTTTCCCCTTCCGATTTTATTTTTATTTTATATAAATTAGCATGCAAAATTTGTATACATTGTGTATCATTCATGCACACTTCATTTCACACACTCCTACATTCACATTTTGTTTTAATTTATCACTCATAGACACTGTGTTTTATAAAACAAATCACCATTGATCTATGCCTACTATCATTCTGTCTTTTCAGGTCCCTACTGGATTTTTCCTAATACCTTCACCTCCATCCACTTCACTCACCAAATTCTGGTTTTCTAGTGATTTCTTCCCTTCACTACACTTTGCCTCCTTGACCCCCTATATCAACAGATGAATGGACTAAGAAATTATAGTACATTCACACAATGGAATGCTATGCAGCACAAAGAAGCAACAGTTTATAAAATAACATGGGAAAGTCTAGAGAACACTATGTTGAATAAACTAGCTCAGTCTCATGAGGACAAATGCTGCATAAGACCATTATTGTAAAAAGAGGATGACTAGTAATATATATATGTATATACATATCTCCCCAATGTCACCCCTGCCAGCACACTGGACACAAAGTGGCTGAGCCACCTTGGTTTGTGACACATTTTCAGTCTCACTTTGAACAGATATAGGAATAATTATTCACATTCACCACCTGGCTTGGTTTTGACTGCGAATTTTGAGCTTTTGCAACAATTCCTTCCATAGCTATGTTCAGTCCATCAGTTGTGAACCTCAACTTGAACTAATGGGTTAATCACTTAAAATCTTAATAATTGAGAAAATAATGATGTGATTCCTAAAGATTAACATTTAATAATCCATGTAAAGAGAAATTACCAGATGACAGAGTTATAAAGTTATAAAAATCAGCACAAAAACCAGAGGAAACATTTAAGAAAACTTACAGTAGACAACATCTGTATAAGTGATTGGCAGTCAGCATGGGAAAACCTCCAGCCACATTCCAAATTTTATTGAACAGTAAAAGTTCTGCAGAATTCCTTTTGATTGCTGTCAATGTGGCAAAACATCTGTGGATGACTTCCTCATCCACAGCAGCATAGTACCTCTCACACTGAATGCAGTACTTGACAGTGTAAAGATTACGGAGAAGTTTGTAGTTGTACCTTGCACCTAATCAATCATATAGAATGCAAGATTAGTCAGTTAGTTAGTGGAGATGCAATGTATATATGAATTACTTTTTTTTAGGTCAATACTTAAGAATTCTGTAACAATACTCCTTAGTGAGAAGTTCTGCATATAACCAACAATAACCATTTCTGTAGTTTTTCATCCTCTTGGACATATATGAAACTAGTGTCACCATATAATTGTCTTTCATTCCTCTTTCTATGTAAAAATTCTATGAAAGAAATATGTCTCATGAATATAAGGAATTTGAGGAAGCCTTTGGCGAGATGTCATCCCTCACTAAGCGTGGAAGAACTCAGAGTGGAGAGAGGCCTTACACATGTAAGGAATGTGTGAAAGCATTCACCTCATCCCTCAAAATACATGAGAGGAGAACCAAGATGGCGGCAGCAGCAGAATCAACATAAGGAGCTGCAGGAACAGCAAGCTGCACCGAAATGGACCACCATGGCCCTCTACAAACCCCTGTTTATTGATAATTGAACAGTTAGACAGTTGATTACTGGTCTTCAATATGGATTGAGGCTCAACATCAAGAGATCAAATATTCACCAAAACAACTAGGAGATATCTCACCCCAGTAAGAACAGCAAAATTTAACAGAACACAGGTGTGAATGCCTTTCACTAGTTTAACTTTCTTAGAGAGATTCTCAAGGAAGGGCTGCTAGCCTGCTAGCGAAGGAATTGTGCTGCCAAACTAGTCAGGTAGTCTGAATTCACCAGTATCAGTAGAAAATTAGAAAATCTCTTCCCATGCAATTTACAACCATTGAAAACCTACTGGAGGGTTACTTAAGAATCTTGCTATATTTCAACTCAATGGCACATGACAACAGTAATAGAGAAGTAAGTCTAAGACAGTTTACTATAGTAGCAGTAATATATTTACATTTGTATGAGAGTCTCAAGTCAAAGATACTTGAGTGTAAAGAGAATATTCTGAAAGCAGAGCTTTAATTCTTCATGACAGTCTTGGCATGAGTTTGTAATCCATATTAAATTATTCGTCCCGATAACAGCTCCTTTAGCTTTAATGCCAATTTAGGCATATACTCTAAAGAACACATTACTTTTCTCTGAGATCTGGAAAGTACAAGCCATTTTAACAGATCTTTCATCTATGCTCAAACAGATGCAAAATGTGGTAATTTATACTCAAAAGGTATGATACACAGTATTATTAGCTAATCTTTATAATGTATCCTCTAGAAATAGACATTATTGAAAAAAGCAATTTTTATCCACAAGTATTTACTTGAAAACCCTGTCTCACCATTGTCCTGTAACTAACCTGTCAGGAACAGAAAAGTATGTAATCTTTCAATTATATATCCTTAATTAATCTTGGTCATTGCCAAGATGGAGGAGGAAGAAAAGACCAAAATGGGTGTCAGAAGAGACTCTGAATATTGCACTGGAGTGCCGAGAAGCCAAAGCAGAAGGAAGAAATCAAGAAATTAAGGAGCTGAACAGGAGATTTCAAAAGGCTGCATGACAAGACAAAATAAAGTATTATAATGAAACGTGCAAAGAGCTGGAGTCAGGAAATCAAAGAGGCTGAACTCGCTCAGAATTTCTTAAACTCAAGGAACTGAAGAGGAAATCCAAGCCTTGAGTTGCAATAATTAAGGGTGCTTTGGGAAGAATATTGAGTGATCCTGCAAGTATTAAAAGAAGGTGGAAAGAGTATACAGAGTCATTATATCAAAAAGAATTGGCAGACATAGAAGAATTTTATGAAACAACACATGAGCAAGAGCCTATGGTGATGAAGGAAGAAGTTTAGGTTGCTTTCAAAGAATTGGCTAAGAACTAGGCCCCAGGAATTGATGGTATACCAATTGACATATTTCAAGTAACAGATGCTGCCCTAGATGTGCTCACCAAGTTGTGCCAAGAAATCTGGAAAACCACCACTTGGCCAACTGACTGGAAGAGATCTATATTTTTTCCCATTACAAAGAAACGGGATCCCATAGAGTGTGGAAATTATCAAACAATATCATTAATATCACATGCAAAGAAGATTTTGCTGAAGATTATCCAAAAACGATGGAACATCACATCAACAGAGAATACCAGAAGTACAGGCTGGATTTAGGTGGGGCTGTGGTACTAGGGATATTGTATCTAATGTTAGATGGATCTTGGCTGAAAGCAAGGAGTACCAGAAGAATGTCTATCTTTGTTTCATTGATTATGCAGAGGCATTTGACTGGCATGTGTGGATCATAACAAACTGTGACTAACTAACTCATAGAAGAATGGGAATCCCAGAACAGTTGATCGTACTAATGTGAAACCTATACTCGGGCCAGGAGGCAGTCATCAGAACAGATCAAGGAAACACTGCATGATCCAGAATTGGGAAGGGTGTATGCCAGGGCTGTATCCTGTCTCCATACCTTTTCAATCTTCATGCAGAATAGGTTATCTGGGAGGCTGGGATCTATGAGGAGAAATATGGCATCAGGATTGGAGGAAGAATCATCAACAATCTGTGTTATGCAGATAACACAACCTTGCTTTCTGAAACTGAATAGGACCTGAAGCACTTGCTGCGGAAGGTCAGGGACTGCAGTCTTCAGTATGGATTGAGACTCAATATCAAGGAAACAAAGATTCTCTCCACTGGACTGATTGGCAGCGTTATGATGAATGGTAAAGAGATTGAGATTGTTCAGTTTTGGTTTGCTTGGACCCACACAGTCAACACTCTTGGCACCAGCAGCCAGGAAATTAAAAGACATATTGCAATGGGAAAGGCTGCGGTTAGAGACTGCTCTAAAGTGCTGAAGTGCAAAGATGTCAGTCTGGAGACTAAGGTGTGCCTGATACATGCCATGGTCATTGCAATCACTTGCTGTGCATCAGAGAGCTGGATGATGAATAGGGATTGAAGGGGAATTGATGCCTTTGAGCTCTGGTGTTAGAGAAGAGTATTGCATATACCATGGACCACTAGGAAAATTAACAGGTTTGTCCTAGAGAGGGTGAAGCCAGGCTGCTCCTTGGCGGCAAGGATCTGAAGCTTTCTGACATACTTTGGACATATTGCAAGGAGGGACCAACCAGTCCTTGGAGAGGGATGTGATGCTTGGGAGGGTGGAGGGGCAGAGCGGGAGAGGAAGACCCTTAATGAGATGGATTGATTCAGTTACTGGGGTAATGAGGGGTATGTGTGTCGGAGATGGTGAGATTGGTCCAGGATAGGGCAGAGTTTAGGGCTGTTGTACACAGGGTCACTATGAGTCATAGGTGACTCGACGGCACATAACAACAACAACAACAATTAATCATGTAACCCCACAAGTATACTACCTGCCTATCCCCTCTAGGTTCCTGATCATAGATATCCTCTCTTTGACTCCTTTGATTATCTTTCAGTCAATTACTAGTTTTATAACTTTTCAATTTTATTCCTTTTCTAGAAATGTCTATAAAAATGTTTTCTTCCAATTGTCCATAAATATGGATGTCTTCCTACCCTGGAAAGTCTATATCCTTTGATAAACTACTTTTGCTTTTATTTTCAAGCAGAACATGTAATGTTGTTCTAAGACACATTTATTTCTTATGTTCCAAGTACCTTAAAGTCATTATCTCTAACTGTTGTAACAATTATCTTCTAAATGGGTCAGAGAAAAAGGTGGGATGAGTTGGAGACTCTATTATCCACAGTAGCACTGTTATTATCTTCATTTTTAAAAGAGGAAATTAAGCCCCAGAACCTTATTCAAAGTTACACAGTTCATTAAGTTACTGAACTTGGATCCAAACCAGTTTCTGAGTGACCTCAGAGCCCGTGTTCTTTCCACTTCTCTTGTTCTTTATACTTCACTGAAATCTTGGTGGACACATTTAGTTATAGGAGCATGTACAAATATGGAATGAAAATGACAATGTAATTGCCAAATTGGCTGGCTCCAATATGCAGAGTCTTGGGAATTCATCTGTCTACAGTATTTTTCTCTTAATAGAATTTGTTAAAACCAGATAAACAAATCCTTGCCCTTATGCAAGCTGTCAGCTAGGATTTGGGAATCTCTTCATGAAAAAAGAAAAAGAAAAAAGCAGAAACTCATGCTGAAATGGTGGCCTTTTCTAGAATATTTACAGAAGTTGGTGTTTACCATGAGGATATTTAATTTCCAACCTTACACTATGTCCCTTTCTCTTTCTACCATCTCCTTAGGCTCATTCAGATTAACATTAGGACCTTTGGAAAACATGGGAATGCAAAATGCAGTGAAAGCTGAGAGAAAGAGAGGATGAAAGATGAGAGCTATCTTAAGAACAGTCACAGATGTTTCCTAGCACAATTCATTTTTTATATTAATATTTTATTTATTTCTCATGACTCAAATGCAGGTTTATTAATCACATTATATAAGCAGCTAAACTGATAGAGAATTTAAGGTTCTTGAAGTCATAGATACATCTAATTAGAAAGTTAGAATTTAAGCATAGATTTGCCTCATTTTACCACTCATGTCCTTTGCATTATATCCTTTCTCTGCTCAGGGCCAACAATGCTCCTGGTATGATATATCTTTATCTTCTTTTACATTTTCATGCATTTTATCATTTAATATAATAATCTCAGAGTCACTGCATAAATAGCCATTATTAATTCTTTCAAGGATAAGTAAGCAGGCTCAGAAAAGTTTAATACTTTCCCTTTAAAATAGTAAGTCGTATATAGCTAATAGTTGAAGTGAGTTTTAGTCTCAGAATCTGCCTTTGTCTGCAAGTCTATTTCTTTTTCTACTAAACCTTGTTGCCTTTTTGGAAATTACTTTTTCTTAAGAAATTAATCCACAGAAAAAAGTAGGAAACCAATTTTCTGTGACAGCAGTAACAAATTATTATAAATGTGATGGCTTAAAACAACACACGTCTCTTCTCATAAGTCCTAGGTTTCAGAGATTGGAAACCTGTTTCACTGAGGGAAAGCCAAAATGTAAGCAAGATACATTCCTTCTTGAGATGCGAAGGAAATTTCCTTTTCCATTTTCAGTCTCTAATTGTTGCCTGTATTTCTTTGGTTTATAGCACCTTTTTCTGTCTTCAAAGGCTTAGCACTCCAATTCTCTTTTGATCATCATTTACCGTTCACTCTTACATAGTCAAGTGTCCTTCTGCATCCATTTCATAAGAACACTTGCGATAACAGAATGATCTCCCATTTCCATATCCTCAAGTTGTTGTTGCTAGGTGACCTCCAGTGGGTAAGAATTCATAGTAACTCCATGACAAACAGACCTGAACTTTGACCTAGCTTGCACCATCCACGTTATCTTGAGCCACTGTGGCAGCCACTGTGCCAGTCTATCACCTTGAGGATTTTCCTTTTCTACAATGGCCTTCTACTATTTCAGCATGATTTCTCTCTACAGGGACCAGTTCTTCCTGAAAATAAGCCCAAAGTGTGACATTGTTTCACAATCCTTGACTTTAAGAAGCACACTGGTACTTCCTTCAAGACAGATGTGTTTGTTCTTTTGTTCTTTTTCTATCCAACTCTTCTCCAACACCACAACTGAAAGACACCAGTTCTTTTGTCATTTTTATTTATTGTCTAACTTTCAGATGCGTGGGAACTAATTGAAAACATCATGGCTTGAATCAGCAGCACTTTATAGTCTTTAAGCTGATGTCCTTATTCTTTGGAACCTTGAAGAAGTCTTTGATAGCAGTTTTCTCCAATCCAGAATGTCTTTTATTTCTTGACTGCTGGTCCCACAAGCCGATTGTGGATCTAAGTAAAATGAAATAATTGTTGACTAATCTTTTCTCTGCTTTCAGCCAAGATCCATCTAATAATGGCTATAATATCCCTGCTGCCATGGCCTCTTCTAAACTCAGGCTGCACATCTGGAAGTTCTCTGTTGACATTCTGTTCCAGTTGGAGGATTTTCAGCAGACTCTTGCTTGCACATGATATTAAAGATATTGTTAGATAATTTCCACACAGATTGAGTCACCATTTTGTTTTTATTTTTTGAATGGGAACATGAATCTTTTTCAGTCAGTTGGCTGGTTGGTTGTCCTCCAGATTTCTTAGCACAACTTGATTTATTGAAATATGTCAATTGGCATGCCGTCAATTTCTTTCTTTTTTTTTTAGGTAAGAAGAAAATTTATTGACAACATTATTGCAACAGGAGAAAGAGGATTATTATTATTTTTTAAAAATTTTTTTCCCGAGGCCTTGTTTTCTGCAAATTCTTTTAGAGCAGCTTGAACATCCTCCTTAATTACCACAGGCTCTTGATCATATGTTGTTTCTTGAAATTATTCTGGGTCAGCCAATTCTTTTTGGTATAGTGACTCTGTATATATACTCCTTCCATCTTCCTTTAATGCTTTCTGGATAATTTAATATTCTGCCCAATGCATTCTTGAATATTGCAACTTAAGGCATGATTTTTTTCTTCAGATACTTCAACTTAAAAAATGCCAAGCAAATTTATTGCTTTTGATTTTCTGACTCCAGCTCTTTGCACATTTGACTATGTAAAGACATTTGATTGTGTGGATCGCAGCAAACTGTGGCTAACTCTGAGAAAAATGAGAATCCTAGAACACTTGATTATGCTTATGGGAAACCTATACTTGGACCAGGAGACGGTCATCAGAACAGAGCAAGGAAACACTGCATATTTCAAAATCAGAAAAGGTGTATACCAGGGATGCATGCTATCGCCATACCTTTTCAATCTATATGTGGAATGGATCATCCGGGAGGCTGGGATCTATGAGGAGGAATGTGACATCAGGACTGGAGGAATATTCATCAACAACCAGTGCTATGCAGATGGAACAACTTTGCTTATTGAAACTGTGGCAAGACCTGAAGCATTTGCTGCAGACAGTCAAGGACTACAGCCTTGATTATAGATTGAAGCTCAACATCAAGAAAACAAAGATTCTAACTATTGGGTTGATTGGAAGCATCTAGATAGATGGAGAAGAGATTGTGACTGTTAACAGCTTCTGTTTGCTTGGCTCCACAATCAACAATACTCTTGGTATCAACAGCCAGGAAATCAAAAGACAAATTGCTTTGGGAAAAATCTGCTGTCAGGGGCTTTCTCTAGAGTACTGAAGAGCAAAAATGTCAGTATGGAGATTAAAGTGTACTGATCGAGGTCATGATCTTCACAATTACCTGATATGCATTAGAAAACTGGACAATGACTAAGAAAGATAGGAGAATTGGTGCCTTTGAGTCGTGGTGCTGGAGAAGAATATTGAATATACCATGGACTGCTGGAAGAACAGTCAGGTTCATCCTGGAGAGGGTGAAACTAGGATTCTGAAGCTCCATTTGACATGCTTTGGGCATGTTGCCAGGAGGAACCAGTTTTTGGAGAGGGACATCTTGCTTGGAAAGGTGGAGGGACAGTGCAAGAGAGGAAGACGCTTGGATGATATGAAATATGGATGGACTCAAGTGACTATGATAATGGGGGGTAGATATAGCAGAGATAATGAGGTTGGTTTAAGATAGAGCAAGGTTGAGTCACAAGTGACTCAATGACACATAACAACAATGAAAATAACAACAATCTTTTTCTTCATCTGCCATGCTGTTGCCTATTGGTTCAGTGGTGAGAATTTTTGTTCTCATGATGTTGAGATGTAAACCAATACAGAAGGCTATAATCTTTGATCTTTTGTAATAAGTGCATCAAGTTTTCTTTACTTTCTGCAAGCAAGATTGTGTCATCTGTATAATGCAGGTTGTTAATGACACTTTTTTCAATCCTGATGCCACATTTTGGTCATGCAGTCCTGCCGCTCAAATTATTTTCTCAGCATACAGATTGAATATGCATGGAGAAATGATACAACCCTGATACCTTTCCTGATTATAAACCATACAGTTTTCTCTTGTTCTTTATCTACTTTATCTACTTTATCAACTACTTCTTTATCTACATATAGGTTTTACATAAGTAGAATTAAGTGGTCTGGTATTTCCATTATTTTCAATGTTAGCTATAATTTTTATGATCCATACAGTAAAATTCTTTCGCATAATTAACAAAACACAAGTAAACATCTTTCTGGTGTATACTTCTTTCAGCCAAGCTCCATTCAACATCAGCAATGATATCTATTGTGCTACGTCCTCTTCTGAATTCACCTTGAATTTCTTGCAGTTCTCTATTAATTTACTGTTCCAGCCATTTTCAAGGACAGCCTGAAGAGAAAAAAAGTGAAATTTTGTTATGAAATGTGTAAGGAGCTTGAGTAAGAAAATCAAAAGGGAAAAATTTGCTTGGCATTTCTTTAGCTGAAACAATTGAAGATCCTTAACTGACGCACATGTTTAAAGTCTTTTTACTATATAATCTTTACAGGTTCCAACATTGAGTGAAAGGCTATAGGGTTATTTCCCATCTCTTTGGGGGCTATTATTAAGCCCTTCTCAATCTTGTATTTTTCTTAATGAGTCTCGATTGACTCAATGGCACACAACAACAACAGCAATAGTGACATGTCATCTAGGTTAAATACAGAAATATACCTATTTCTTTCTTTCCTTTCTAATCTTCTTTGCTGATGCCATCATGTGATAGGTTGAAATGAGCATTTTAATAAAGAATAATTTGATAAATTGGAGCTATAGAATAGCTCAATGAATCCAGAATTGTGAGGTTATAAAAACATGCTTTATCTTCTTAAATAGCTTTGATCCAGAATTATCAAAACCCATAAATAAACTTCTCTTCCAGGAAAGATTTTGAAATTATGTGAGTCAACTACAAAGTTAATGATTAGAGTTGTTGTTATATGCAAACAAATTGACTGTAACTCATAATGAGCTTATGAACAATAGTTCTGAACTCTGCCCTATCCTGAGCCAACCTCACCCTTTCTGACATACCTGACAGATCCCATTTCCACAGTCACTGTGTCAGTCCATCTCACCTGGGATCTTCCTCTCCTGTGCTGACATTCTGCCCTTTAAAACATGATATCCTTCTTTGAGGACTGGTCTTTTCTGACAACATGCCCAAAGCATGTGAGATGGAATTTCAAAATCCTTGCCTCCAAGGACCAGCCTGGTTTCACCCTCTCCAGGACAGAATTGCTTGTTCTCTTGGCAGTCCACAGTATGTTCAATACTCTTTGCCAGCATCACAACACAACCTGTATCATTACTTGCTTCTTTTCTGTTAAGAAGAATTAAGAAAATACAGAGTGTCTGTGGGAGATGAAGTAAAATTGAAGTTGACACCTTATGCTGCATAACTGAATCTCAGACAATGGAGAACAAATGGAATATAATACATTTGTGCAAGATATTCTATTTTGCTCCTATGGGTCTTTATTTCATCATTTTGAGGAAACTTTCCTTTCTCCCCCAAGGCATATTTATTCTGTTTTCATGTGGTGCAGCGAATTATTCAATATAACTCTTCTAGATAATTTTTCTATCACTATAGACAAAGCTATGAAAATGTGAGGTGTTAGTGGGTCATCAAAATGATTGGATATCTTTCTAGTAATGTGTGTGACACTCTAGAAGTTGGATGACCAAATAGAGTGCATGTGTAATTCTAATATGATTGGACAGTTTTGCCATCATACTAAATTTAAGATGAGTCATTCCTGAAGTGGGAAAGGAATATCTCTTTACCATTAAGCAAGAACAGCCAGGAGTGCAGTATGTCTATTGCTTCCTGTACTAAGTATTTCCTCAACACAGCCAGAGAGCTATAACACCAGAGCAATGACAAGAAGTGATAGCAAAGGAGTTGTGACAGTAGAGGCAGGAGAACTGGGAGACAGGTGCAATGGAGAGCAGTGAGTTTCCTGACCTACAGAGCAAGAAAGCGGAATGCTTTCAGGCATTTCAGGGAGCTAGGTTTAACTTCAGTAGTGTGTGCGCCTTTGCAGAGTAGCTTTACTCGCATAGAGGTATGCTGCTGGACACTCAACTGGTAGAGCTAAAAGAACTTTGTAATATTTTATCAAGCAGGACTGAGGCTGGAACACTAGGTTAGCAGCAGGGAGGGGTGGCTTCAGGCACTGCTGGGAAGCTGTTCTGACTAAATAATTGCACTTTGAGTGTTCCTGATCCTGAATTATAGCCTATTAACTTTGTTAAGACATTCTATCATAATTATTAGTATTGTCTATGATTTCGTGTGTCCACTGCAATGCATTATTGAAACAAGCAGACAAATAAAGACTGTGGTGAGAGGGAGAGTTGATGTTAAAATTGATGAAAAGATTTAGAGCATGAGGCATACCTGACCTCCACCATACAGGAATCAGCCTTGGGAGGCTTATACTGATCATGGAGATTATAACCTCATGCAGTCAGAGATCAAACAAAGACTCCCCCATGCCATGCCATTTTTATACTCATGGAACAAGTTTTCCAAAGGTAGCTCTCAGCTTCAGCAGCCCTTTCTAAAACTGTTTTTAAGAGTTCTGAGAGACTGCCCAGGCAGAATGAGAGAGGGGGCAAGATTTAGAAAGAGAGAGATACATAGAGAAGGTAAGAATGAGCCTGAGACCCTGGTAGTTTTTCCATACTGTTGAATTGATCTTGAAACTTTCAGTCTCCATACTTCTTTTATATGACCTTATAAGACCCTGTAGTTGAATCACAGTTAAGGTGTTATTTTGACATTTGGAGCTGAAAACATCCTGATGAACAAAACCAGATGCTCCTACTATCTGAAAGGAAACAGTTCTCCAGTGATTTTGTGTGTGTGTAATGCTTTTTCTATGACTGATATGGTTATTAAATGAAATTAAGTTATACTTTAAATGTTGTACAGGGTTCATCTTGGGCCAGAATGAAGAACTGAGAAAATTAGGGAGAAAACATCAAAGAGAAGGCATTTAGGGGGCACACAGGTGAACTTCAAAAGAAAGACTTGATGATCTACTTTTGAAAAAATCTGTCAGTGTTGTTGCTATGTGCTGTCGAGTCTCCTGTGACTCATAAGGACCCTATGTACAAGAGCCCTAAACCCTGCTCTGTCCTGTACCAATCTCACTGTCGCTGACACACCTACCCCCATTACAGTCACTGAATCAATTCACCATGTAGAGGGTCTTCCCCTCCTCCACTGTCCCTCCACTCTCCCAAGCATGATGTCCCTCTCCAAGGATTGAGCACTCCTTGCAACATGTCCAAAGTATGTCAGACAAATATTCAGAATCTTTGTCTCCAAGGAGCAGCGTGGTTTAACTCTCTTCAATGAACCTGTTCATTTTCTTAGCAGTTTCATGGTATATTCAATACTCTTCTCCAACACCACAGCTCAAAGGCATCAATTCTCCTTCTGTCCTCCCTAGTTATTGTCCAACTCTCTGACGCATAGCAAGTGATTGTGAAGATCATGGCCTGTATCAGGTGCACCTTAGTTTCCAGAGTGACACCATTGTTTTTCAGGACTTTGGAGAGGTCTCTAACAGCAGACTTTCACAATATGTCTTTTAATTTCCTGGCTGCTGTTGACAAGCGTGTTGACTGTGTAGCCAAGCAAACGAAAGCTGTGAACAATCTCAATCTCTTTACCATCCATTCTGATGCTGCAATTGGCCCAATATAGGAGCATAATTTTCAGAATACTTGGAGTGTAAGATTTAAGATATAAAAATCAGTGAAAGTACCTGGATTTTAAAGACTTGGGGGAAACTCCTGAAATTACACTTATTAGAAGTTTAAACCCCCAATATATAAATTAATGAAATAAATGAAAGACTTATAAACCATAATGTTTATGTATGAAAAACAATGTATGAAACACAATGAATATGAATGATAAAAATATTAATAAAAAGAAAACAAAATTTAATCATGAGGCTAATATTATACTATCCCAAAGAAGAAGAGCTTTTCCTAAATCTAGGGATTTTTCACTATTGCAGAGGCACAAGAAGACTAGACATCTATGAGTCTTTGAAAGTTTTCCATCACATTAAACCTCTGAGCAAAGTTAGAGATCAATTCCATTCTGCCTACACTGTGTATGCCATGTTAAGGAACTTAATCTCACAGGTAGCTAGGATTCCTTAAAAATTTTAGGTTGCAGTATGACATTTTCTACTTTCCTCATACCAAGACCATTTTGATGAGATAAAATGGGCTATTGAAGATATAGTTACCATGATCCAGGAGTGATAGAATGAAGATTTGAACTTTCACAACGGTACTGCAGATACAGAGATATGCATGGAGGCAAAACTGAATGAGGAAATGAGAAGAATGAATAGCTAGAGTATACCTACTATTAAATGAAATTGACTCTAAGGGCTGAAGTTTTCAACACTAAAGGTTGATGTTCGTGTGTGCCGTCAAGTAGAATGATCCTCTGATGGATTTTCTGAGGCAATAAATCACATAGCGGTGAGTCTATCTTACCCTTTCAGAGCTGCTAGCAGATTCCAACCAAGTGTCTTTGGGTTGACAGCATAACTCTGTGCTCACTAGGTCACTGAGGTCTCTACACCGTTGTGCTGTCAACTTATAGAAGTCATAGCTGACCCTTCAGTGGGTTTTCAGAGGCTGTAAGTCATAGAAGAGGATATATCTTTCTCCCTTGTAGCAGCTAACGTGCCGTGGGGTTGATAGCACAACTTGTTAACATGAGGTAACCAGAGCTTCCTAGAGTTTAGAATTTGAGATAGACTGATAACAAATGGCTAACATTGAGAAGATAAAAATTCCAGAACATTCAATGGTGCTCATGAGAAATCTATATTGTTGTTCAAACAGAGAAAGGCAATACTGCATGAATTAAAATCAGGAAAGGTGTGTGTCGGGGTGCATCCTTTCTCTATATCTATTTAATTTGTATTCTGAGCAAATAATTCATGAAGATGGCTTCTGTGAAAAGAAATGTGGTATAAGGACTGGAGAAGACATCAATAATTTGCATTATGCAGAGGACACAAGCTTGCTTCCTGACAATGAGGAAGACTTGAAATGTGTGCTGCAGATCAAGAACTACGGCCTTCAGGTTACATCTCAACATCAAGAAAACAAAGGTCCTCACCACTGGGTTGACAGACAACATCATGATAGATGGAGAAAGGATTGAAACTGTAAATGCTTTAATCTTGTCTGGATCCACAATCAATACCCTTAGTACGAGCAGTCAGAATTAGTGAGACTGGCTCAGGAGGGAAGAGTTCAGAGAGGCTGTACATAGGGTCGCTATGCATCGCAGGAGACTCAACCAATAACATTCTATGACAGGTTTGGAAGCAGGAGTGGCATCCACTTCCTAAACAACTTGCCTCTGGAAACTCTATGAACTTTGATAAATGTCGATAGTTGTAGAAGGGCTTCAGGCCTTTGCTCATAGGGTTGCTATGAGTCATGCTTGACTTGAAGGCAATCAACAACAACAACAACAAGAAGCAGTCAGGAGATATATTGCATTGGGCAAGTCTACTGGCAGAGATCTTTCCAAAATACTTAAGAGCAATGATGCCAGCTTAAAAATTTAGGTCTGATTCAAATAATACTCTTTATAGTCACTTGCTATGCATCTGAGATCTGGCAGTGAACAAAGATGACCAGGAAAGAATTGATAGATTGCTCTTGAAGGCAAATATTATGTAGTTTCATCTCTCATACTTTGGACATACTGCCTTGAGAAGCTATTTTTTGGAAGGATATATCAAAAATGAAAAGATGGAGGATCAGCAAAAGGAAGGAAGACCCCCAATGAGATAGATTGACAGAGTCACTGTGAAAGACCCCAAACTAGGGCTTTTCCCAGACTGGCTGCGACCCCGAGCAACTCACACCAGGTCCACTTGATGTAAGCACAAGAGGCTTTATTGACGAAGCTTCGGGACGACTTTTATCTCACATGTGAGACAGGGAAGTCGACCCCGAGCCTCAAAAAGCAAGGGAATTTATACTAAGTCTAGGGGTTCTTTGGCATAGAGATAGCTCATTGGCTCTTTGGAAGAGGAGAAGTTCAATTTTAGGTCAGGTGCCTGCTGCTGACGTTAGTTA
>NW_006399940.1:5948431-5952174 GCF_000299155.1 Elephantulus edwardii | reverse complement strand
TTAAAATATGGTTTTTGCCAGTAATTGTTTCTTCAGTTTGTGGTCAGCTAGTTCCTGGAACACAAACATTCACACAAGATCAAAGGTATAGGTTCTTACAATACTGATCAAAGGTATAGGTTTTTACAATACAGATCAAAGGTATGGGTTTGGGGACATTATTATTATTTTAAATTTTCCTTTCAACTGCAACAATGGACTCAAGTGTGTCAGAAATGATGAAGTTGGCACAGGGTAGAAACACAGGTCTGTTGCTCAAAGGGTCCCTATGGGTCATATTTGACACCAGGACACCTAACAACAAGAAGTCTCATTTAATATGATAGAGCTCTTAGCACCAGAGTCATTGTCACTTAGCATATTCAACCCAAACCTAGTTGGTACTTCCTGCTTGTTATTGTTGTTGATTGCCAAGGAGTAGAGCATGACTCATAGCGACTCTGTGAACAAAAGGCCTGAAGCCTTTCTATAATATTGACATTTATCAAAGTTCATTGAGTTTCCAGAGGCTTGTTGTTTAGGAAGTGGATGCCACTTCTGCCCTAGAGACAAGTAGCTGCACTGCAGTCCCGAAGGCACCTGGTTCGAATCCACCAGATGCTCCACAGGAGAAGGATGGGTAGTCTCCTTTGATGCAATTAACTGCCTCTGAAAACTTGCTGGAGGGTCAGCTATGGGTTAGTTCCAAATCTACGGTACACAACAAAAACAACTTCCTGCTAGGCAAAAAAAACAATTCTCTTCTGACTCACGCACTTCCTTATATTAATAACAGGGGGGAAACCAAAACCCTAAATCCCTAAGGTTCCTAAACCTTTCATTTTTACTTCTGCTGTCATATACATTAAAAATCTTGTACATAGATATGTATCTTCTGACCAATTTCCACCTTGTATCAGACAAGTATTTTTTTTTAAACAATCAAACATTGAATAGGCAAAAGAAAACTGGTTTTTATTTTTTTCTATTATGTATACTGTAAGGAGTTGCACTGCCAACTCAGAGGCATATGGTTCAAATCCACCAGCTGCTCCATGGGAGAAAGATGGGCTATCTCCTCCCTTGTAATTTACGGCATCTGAAAACTCAACTGGGGAAGAGGGCAGTGATGAGTTGAGTTGGTTCCAACTTGATGGTACATTACAATAGAAAATAACAAGCTTGCATTATGCAGATGTCACAACCTTGTCTGCAGACAGTGAAGAAGACTTGAAGTAATTCTGTAGAAGATCAAAGACTACAGCCTTCAATTTGGATTGTACCTCAACTTCAATAAAACAAAAATTCTTACTATTGGACCAATAAACAAGAAAGTTACAAATGAAGGAAAGATAGAAGTTATCAGTCATTTAATTTCACTTGAATCCATAATAAAAATCCTTGGTAGCAGCTTTTAAGAAATCAAAGACATACTGCATTGTGGAAATCTGTTATCAAAGACTACCCGAAGTTCTTGAGGAAGGGTGAGGTAAGGGGGAATCATAGGGTCGTTCAGTTTGGTGGGTGGAAGGAGAGGCGGTAAAGGAAATGGGGAAAATCTGGCAGCGACCTGAAAAGATTGGGTAAATGAGGATGAAATTTATAAAACAATGTGTAAGGGAGCTCTGGTAACCTAGTGGCAAGAAGCTGCACTGCAATCCCAGAGGTACATGGTTTGAATCCGCCAGACGCTTTGCTGGAGAAGGAGGGCAATCTTCTCCTGTACCAGTCAGATCCGATCTGACAGTACACACACAGAAAATTAGCATAAAACAAACAAAAAAATTTAACCCCCCCCCAAAACACAATGTGTAGGAATGATTGTATGAAACATAATGACACAAATGAATGAAAGTGTGAAACACAATGTATGTGAATTTTGTATGCAAACTAATGTAAAATAATTTTTTTAAAAAGAGAGATCTATCTGAAGTTCTAAAGAGCAAGGATGTCAGTTTCAAGACTTTGGTGCACCTTACCCAAGCCTTGGTATTTTCAGTTGCTTCCTATCCTTCTGAAAGTTGGACAAACAAATAAGAATGACGGAGGAAGAATTCTTTTCTTTAAACTGTGGCATTGTCAAAGAATATTGAATATAGTATAGACTCTCAAAAGAACAAATAAATGTGTCTTAAAGGAAGTATATATAACCAGGGAGCTTCTTAGAGTCAAGGATTGTGAAACTTTGTCTTGTTTACTTTGATCATATTTTTAGGAGGAACTGATCCTTGGAGAAAGTTATCATGCTAGGAAAGGGAGAAGAAGATCTTAAGAAAAAAGACAGACTGACAAAATGACTACCAGGATGTACAGGATAAGGCACGGTTAAGATCCGTTGTACCTAAGGTTGCTGTGAGTCATAGTTAACATGACAGCACCTAACAATAACAATTTGCTCTGATCATAAGTTTTCCATTTTCCTTCTCACATGATATGCCAAATAAAACCTCCCTTTCTTTTCTATTGTAACAAAGCATTTCCCCCAAGAGAGTTCATGTCAAGGAGGCCAGCAACAAGTTGTCTATGAAAAGGTTCAGGGGCAACCTACATAAGCAGTCAGAATTCAGCTGACACAGTCAACCTCAGGTGTTACTCCCTGACAATCTGTAACTTTGTGAACAATTTCTGTTTTAGATTATCGGTGAAAGTTTTCAGATGCCACACATACCTGCAGCAGCAAAAAGAGTGGCCACTACAAGAACTTCCAAAGAAAGCAGTCGCAAGTATGAAACCTACAGGACTTGCTGCCTGGTGACAAAACTGGGATGGGCACTTAATCAGACTCCACCTTGCAGGTCAGCAGTACATGTCTTCTGATTTGCATAAATACTTCCTTTTCTCAGATAACTCAGCCTTTCCCTTTAAAATTCTGAAACTAATTTGAACCCTTTCCCTTGTCGGTAAAATAACTTGAAAATGCTCCCTCAAATCTTTCATATTGTGAATGATATTGTTCAAAGGCACTTGCTTCTGTCTACTTTTTATTTGCTGCAAGTGGTTCAAGGCCACCCGCTTTTCTGTGGGAGCAGGATGGGCAATCTCCTCCCATTTGATTAACTGCCTCTGAAAACCCGCTGGAGGGGCAGGGATGGGTTGGTTCCAACTCTATAGTACATAATAACAACAAGTAAAAATCAAGTTTGCTCATCCATGAACTTTTTTAAAAAAAATTTATTGAGATTTTAATAACAGTTTATAGAGAACTTGGATTTCCATTCATTCGTTGTTGCACATTTTCCTCCCTGCCTTCCCTTCCCCTGAGTTCACTTTTTCCTTTGAAAAAAGAAAAAATTCTTTCATTGTTACACAGACCCCACCTCCCCCAGGCCACTTTAGTATGCATCTCTTATTCTGGACTCTTCTCATGCCAATAATACCTAATTATAATTTTTCTATACTGAAAATAACAAGCACAGTTTGAATCCAATTAGTAGGCTATTAGTAACAATAGCACATAGAAAAAAAGTTATTCCATTAACTCCCTAAAATGAAAAATACATATGTTCTTATTTGTGCCAGGCAAGAAAACATGGAGGAGTAGAAAAAGAGCTTTCTCAAAATACATTTAATCTAAATGGCAGAATCTAAAGTGAAAGCATTAAATTTTAAAAATATGGATTTCCTTAAATCAGCAATTTCAGTCATTGTTTAAAATAAAGCTAAGTATCTCCAATTTCAAAGCAAAATATTACAATGAAATGTGCAAGGAGTTGGAGTCGGAAAATCAAAAGGGCCGAACTCGCTCAGCATATCTTAAGCTCAAG
>NW_006399940.1:5942555-5945645 GCF_000299155.1 Elephantulus edwardii | reverse complement strand
CATCATCATCATCATCATCATCATCATCATCATCTCTGATTTACTTGGACTCATTGGTACAGTCACTACGTCAGTTCACACTGGTACATTAGCGAAAGTATAAGCAAGGGAACTTGGCCAATAATCACTCTTCTTACAGCATAACAGTTAATATTTTAAGGTTTATTTTCAAGAATTTGAAAAAACATTTTGTTATGCTTGAATAGAGTCAGTGGATGATGTAATTATTTTCCCCTTCTGGGACTTACTGACACCTATAAATTTTCTTACGGATTGTAAAATATATGTAAATGGATAAAATGTTTTAAGAATTTTTATAGCCCAAAGAGTATTTAATTTAAAAGTATACCAGAGTGCTAAGCTTGCTACTTGGTTATTTTTTTAATGATTCTCAGAGCAGCAAATACTTATGCAAGGACTTGGTATGAAATATGATTAATTTTTATATTAATTAGTATTAAATTGAACTACTTTTATGATAAAAAGATAAAAACGCCACTATTTTAAATCATATTGTTATATCTTTTCATAGAATTTCACTTACAAAGGTAAATTTGTCCTATGTACAGGTGATGGAACAAAAGCATATGGATCATTTGAATCAAGGATAAGGAGGCAAATATTCAGGGTATTGTGAATATAGGTTGCATATATTGGTTGGCCTCACTGAGTTACAAGCCCTGAAGGCCTGATTACCCACGGGAAGACTTTTCCATTTGGAAATTGTCTATCGATTAATCCACAAGCTTCTGCCACTAATTTATGTTCCCTATGGATTTTTTTTATAAGGATTAACTTTCTCTATCATTTATTTAAATTTATTCTACCTTCTTATGCTGGGTCACATCCAGCTGATTACTTACATTATCTTTCTTGGTCATCAGCTATGAATATGGAAATATTCATAAGATGATAATGAGTTCTCCATTTTAACATAGTATCCTCATCACAATGTCATGTGTGTTTTATGGTGATAAATTAATTGAGGCTCTGAAAATAATTTTTGTGTATGCTTTAGAGCTGATAGCATGAAGACTTTATATGAGAGAGTAGAATTATCTTACTACGTTTTCTAGGCTGTAGTTTTTATGGGAGCAGATTGCCATGTTTTTACTTCTGATGAGTGTCTGGTAGGTTTGAACCACAATCTTTCATTTAGCAACTGAGAACTTGCCAGGGTTCTTGCAAACACTAGCTCATCTTCGTTGCCATTGAGTCTGAACCAAATCATAGCTTTCCCTCCTGTGGGTTTTCAAAGGCTGTAAATTGCATGGGAAGAGACTTTCCATCTTTCTCCCTTGGAACAGCTAGTGGACTTGAACTTTGGGCTAGCAGCACAACTCTGCCAACTAGGCCACCAGAGCCTATGTGATTGTAAACAAGGGGAAATGAATTCCTTTAGTGAAAATGAAATTGAGCTCATTTTAGAAGGAAAATAAATTAATTTAGTTTCTTATCTTTTTTTAGGAATAAAATGGTTGGATGCATACAGCTCAAATAAACATTGATTTGGGTGAGCTCCCTTACACAGAGTTGTATGTGAAAAAAATATATAGTGTATTACTGAAAATTGAAGTTAATTTAGAAGATGATGTGAAATGAAGGATATAATTTGCTGATTTTAGATGAAACTGAAGTGATGGTAGAGAACATCAGAAAGGTGCATATATGTGCTTCATTTACCACACAGAATTTTCAATAAAAATGTGTGTATCATTGGATTCATAATTAACACCCTTGGTACCAGCAGTAAGGAAAAAAGGAGACACATTGCATTGGGAAAATCTGCAGTTAGGAACCTCTCCAACCTATTGAAGAGAAATGATGTCTGCTAGTGGACTAAGGTGTGTCTGGTTCAGGCTTAATTATTGTTATGCATCTGAGAGCTGGACAGTGAATAAGAATGACAAAAAAAGAATTGACACCTTTGAGCTATGGTATTGGAGAAGAACACTGAGCATCCCATGGGTGGCCAAGAATACAACTAGATATGTCTTGGACAGGGTACAGCCAGAGTGCTCTTTGGAGGCAAGAAATGATAAGGCTTCACCTCATATACTTTGGGCATGTTGCTAAGAAGGGCTATTCCTTGGAGAGAAACATGAGGCAGGGAAGGGTAGAGAGTTGGTGAAGGAGAGGAAGACCCTCAACCAAGTGGATTGATATGGTGACTGTTGCAATGGTTTGTTTTTTTTTTTTTTCTTTTTTAATTACTGAGATTTTAACTAAAGTTTACCAAAAACTTGGATTTCTATTCATTCATTGTTGCACATTTTCTTCCCTACCCATCCCAGTTCACTTTTCTCTTAAAAAAAATAATTCTTTCACTGTTGCACAATTTTCTTCCTCCCCACCCTCCACTCTCAGTTCACTTTACTATGCACCTCTTATTCTGGGCTGTTGTCATGCAAATAATACCTAATCATATAGTCCTTTTAAAAAATTATTTCCTTCATCTGTTTTAATGCAGTGTACATTATTATCCCCTCTTAACGTCTCCGCAACCCCCATATCAGTCCTGTTCTATAACAGTGGCATTATGTGCAGTATTTGTCCTTTTGTGACTGAGATATTTCACTCAGCATAATGTTCTCCAGGGTCACCCATTTTGTATAATGTTTTATGAGTTCCTTGCTTTTCAGTGCTGTGTAGTATTCCATTGTGTGACTAAACCACAGTTTCTCTATCCATTCATTTGTATGAGTTATTTCCATCTCTTTGCTATTGTGAACAATGCAGCAATACTCATAGGCTTGCATATTTCTGTTTGGGTAGCAGCTCTAGTTTCTTTAGGGTATATTCCTAGTAGTGAAATTATTTAAATGGTATTTCTCTATTCAACTTTTTAAGAAAGTGCCATACTGCCTTCCACTGTGGTTGCACCATTTTATACTCCTATCAACAGTGACTAAGAGTTCCAGTTTCTTCACAAGCTCACTCACATTTGTTGTTTGCTGCTCTGCTGAATTTACTATTGTTACTGGGATAAGATGATATAGTTGTTTTGATTTGCATCTCTTTTAGAGCCAGGGATTTTGAGCATTTCTTCATGTGTTCACCATCTAATTGTCTTCTTTAGTGAAGTGTCTG
>NW_006399940.1:5940333-5941483 GCF_000299155.1 Elephantulus edwardii | reverse complement strand
AGGACGGTGCAGGATAGGGCAGGGTTCAGGTCGGCTGTTCCCAAGGTTGCTATGAGTTATGGTCATGAGTTAATGAATCCTAACAACAACAACAACAACAATTTGCTGGTCAAATAACTAAAGGAGTTAGACCATATGAAGAAGATTGTGACTTCAGAACTGGAGGAAAAGTAATTAACTGAGACATACAGATTTTGCTTTACCTGCTGAAAATAAAGACAAGGATGAAAGATTCTGAGAGGAAACAAAAATCCTCACAATTGGATCACCAAGCAAAATTATGGTAAATGAAAAAAAAGATTAAGGTTGTGAAGGATTAATTTTACTTGGATTCACTGTCAATGCCCATAAAAACAGCAGTCGGGAAATGAAACCACATATTGCTGTGGGCAACTCTTTAAAGTGGTAACGAAAAGGATGTCATTTTGAAGATTAAGATGTGGCTGACCTAAACTATGAAGCTTCAATTGTCTTCTATGCATCTAATAAAAGTATAATAATAAGCAAGGAAAATAAAGAAAATGGATGCTTTTGAATTATGGTGTTGTGGTAAATATTGAACATGCCATGCACCATCAGAAAAACAAAATAATTTGTCTTTGAAAACGTGCAGCCAGAAAAATTTTTCTCACTTTGGAGATTTTATCAGGAGGGACCATTTCCTGGAGAAGGACATCAATATATTATAATATAGGATAATAGAGAGTCAACAAAAAAGGAGGAAGGTCCTCAGGGAGCCTGCAGTAATAGGCTCAAGCATAACAATCGTGAGGATAGTGCAGGGTCAGGTAACATTTAGTTTTGTTATGCTCGAGTCAGAAATTACTTGATTGGACCTAAAAGCAACTAGAAACTGGGAACAGATGAGTATTAAAATAAGTTCTATGTCTGAAACTGAACTCTGGTGTGACAGTGTAGCTGAACTGTGAATGGTAAGGACTGAACATACAAAGTTATAGAGAGTGATCAAAGTTCTTTATCAGAAGAAGTATTCTCATATCAGTGAACTTACCATTTGTGGATTTTCATTTACTTTCGTTTCCTTCAGAGATGGAATCTTTTATAGGCAAGGATGGTAATTTTTTTTTTATTTGAATCCAAGAAATTTTTTTTGGGGGGGGTTTCCATTCATTCATTGTTGCACTATTCT
>NW_006399940.1:5933270-5939523 GCF_000299155.1 Elephantulus edwardii | reverse complement strand
TGCAATAAACATGGGTGTGCATATATCTGCTTGGATGTCAGCTATGGTCTCTTCAGGGTATATTCCCAGTAGTGGAATTGCTGGGTCAAATGGTATCTCCATTTGCAACTTTTTGAGAAAGCGCCATTCTGCTTTCCACAGGGGTTGCACCATTTTACACTCCCACCAACAGTGAATCAGGGTTCCAGTTTTTTTATGCTATTTTTGCCAAGACTTGGGACATTTTAGCTTAGGTCAAGAATCAAAGAATCATGACTATTAAATTTTGGGCAAAATAGAAGTTTAAAGGCATTGAACTTCTCTTGTAGACTAATAGTTTTAATTTCCAAGATGTACATGGAGGAACAAATAGCATAGCGTTATTTTTCTTTCATCCTTTAAATTAAAACCTAAATCAGAGGAAATAATTTCATTTGATCTTTGGCATTTAAAAACTCTTCTATAGTAAATTAAATAGATACATATTCTTTAAAAACCAGGAAAGAATAAAAGTCTAAAAAAATTAATGTAATATGTACATATGACTAGTATAGATTTATAACTACTACAAAGAATCTATACTCTTGATAGTTTTTGGAGATTTCTTGACTTTATTACTCAGTCCAGATAGTAATTTCAGAGTCTAATATTCATATAGGGAGCTCTAGTGGCCTAGTGGTAAGAATCTGCACTGCAATACAGAAGGCACACAGTTCAAATCAGCCAGCTGCTCCAGGAGAGAAGAAAGGTGAAGCTCCTCTTGTGCATTTACTACTTCTGAAAATCTGCTGGAGGGTTAGCTATGGGTTGTTTCCAACTCAATTGTATACAACAAATTCCTATAATAATTGTTATCAAATTAGATTTTTTCTTTTTCATGAAAATGATTTTTCTCTTTGAATTTTTTTGATATCCTGCATTTTTACTAATGGAACGTAGGCTTAATTTACAAAGTACTCCTGAAATTTTGTTATAAAATATAGATTTTTACATATAATATGCAGGATACATATGTCCCTTTAGATTCTGGAGAAAGGATTATATTGGGCATATATGTCCCTCTTGATGCTAATGTAGGAGTATGTAAAATATACTTATTATTCTGGATGCTGGGGGTGCAATTACATACAATGTATTTGTATTAGGTCAAGCACTAAACTATTTTGCCACCAAGGGCTCTTTTCCACAGATATAGAAGTTAGGAGTTACAACATAAATGTCTGAATTCTCACCACTGGGCCAATGGGCTGCACCATGATAGATGGAGAAAAGACTGATGTTGTTAACAATTTCATCTTGCTTGACTCCACATTTAACACTCTTGGCACCAGCAGTCAGAAAAGCAAAAAACAAATTGCACTGGGACAATCTGCTTTCAGGAACCTCTCCAGAGTATTGAGAAGCAACAATGTCAGTCTAGAGACTGAGGTGTGCCTGATCCAGGCCATGATCTTAGCAATTACTTGCTATACATCAGAAAGATGGACAACGACTAAGGATGACAGAAGAAGGATCGATGCCTTTGTGTTGTGATGCTGAAGAAGAGTCTTGAACATGCCATGGACCACCAAGAAAACGAATAAGTGTGTCTTAGAGAGGTTGAAACCAAGTTTCTCCTTGGAGGCTAGGATTTTGAAGCCCCAACTCTCATACTTTGAGCACATAGCCAGGAGCTCGCTACAAAGGATATTTTTCTTGTTTTTGTCTACCTTTGAGTTGAAACTAAACCATGTCTTACCTTCAAGCAGATTTTCGGAGGCAGTTAATCATATGGGAGGAGATTTCCAATCTTTCTTTTGCAGAGCAACCAGAGAATTTAAACTACTTGCCTACAGGATTGCAGTGTAGCTTCTTACCATAGGCCACCAGAGCTCCCTACAAAGGATATGAGGGACCTGTATAAAATACGTCATTAAACTATTTCTGGTAGGTCTCTGTCAATGTACTGTTCCACTCTTCTTTTGAAACTCTTTATCAGGATTTTGCTTATAAATAATATTAGTGATATTATTTGATAATTTCCACACTCTGTTGGATTACTTTGTTTTTGGAATGGGAGTAAATATGGATCTCTTTTAGTCATGTGGCCAGGTGGTTGTCCTCCAGATTTCTTGGCACAATCTAGTGAACACATCTAGGACTGCATCTGTTTGTTGAAGAATGTAAATTAGTATTCCATCAATTCTTGGGCCATGTTTTTTGCCAATTTGTTCAGAGGAGCTTCATCTTCCTCTTTTCATCACCATTGCTTCTTGGTCATATGTTGTTTCATGAAATTCCTCTGTGCAACTGATTTTTTTAGGTACAGTGACTGTGTACTCCTTCCATCTTCTTTTGATGCTTCCTGAGTCATTCAATATTCTTCCTATTCAATATCTGCCCTTAAATATTGCGACTCAAGGCTTGAATTTGTTCCTCAGTTCTTCAGCTTAAGAAATGCTGAGGGAGGCCCTCCCTTTTGCTTTTTAGATTCCAGATCATTGCACATTTCCTTTTAATGCTTTGCTTTATTTTCCAGAGCTGCCCTTTGGAATAATCTGTTCAGCTCCTTAACTTCCTGATTTCTTCCCTTTGGTTTTTCTTCTAAGTACTCTGTGCAATATTCACAGTCTCTTCTGGCATCCATCTTTTTTTTTTTGTCTTCCTCTGTCTTTGTAATGACCTTTTGCATTTTTCATGGATGATATTCTTGATAATTCCCACAGCTCGTCTGGTTTTTGCTCATTAGTGCTCAAGGCTTCAAATCTGTTCCTAATATGGTTTTTAAATTCAGGTGGGATAGAGTCAAGGTCAAATTTTGTTTCCTGTGGATTTGATTTAACTTTCTTTAGCTTTAGTTTGAACTTGCAAGTGAGTAATTGATGGTCTATTCCACAATTAGCACCTGGTCTAGTTTTCACAAGTGATATTGTGCTTCTCCAGTGATATTTTTCTTCACGGATAAAAGCAATTTGTTTCCTGTGCATACCATCCTGTGAAATCCATGTATATAGTCAACATTTATGTTTCTTATAAAAGATATTTGCAGTGAATATATCATTGATTTTACAGAATTCTATTATTCCATCTCGAGCCTCATTTATTTCACCAAGTCCATGTTTCCGACTACTGATCCTTCATTTCTGTTCCTAACTTTGGCATTCCATTCACCCATTATTATTAATGTATCATGGTTGCATATTTGATCTATTTCTGACTGTAAATGTTGATAAAAATCTTCTCTCTCCTCCTCTTTGGCTCTAGTTGTTGATGTGCGTATTTGAATGATAGTGGTATTAACAAGTCTTTCTTGTATGCATATGGGTATTATCCTGTCACTCACAACATTTTATTTTAAAATGAATCTAAAAGTGACCTTTTTAAACTATGAAAACATCCCTGTTTTCCCTTATCTTTTCATCTCTGGTGTAGTAGTTATATGATTATCTTATTCAAAATATCCCATGCCAATTCGTCTCATTTCACTAGTGCCTAGTTTGTCAATGTTTATGTATTCAATTTCTTTCGTTTAACAATGTCCATTTTTCCTACATTCATACTTATCACAATCCATGTTCCATTAACTAATGTCTGTCAGCATGCAACTGTTCCTCTTACTTAGTGTTTCCAAATATGATGGTGGGCTCAGCCTCTGGTGCCATGTTTGCTAGACTAATCTAGGTGTGCTCTATTGTTCAAAGTATTTTTTAAGTCCTATTTTTTGAAGCAAATATCTAATACTTCTTCCTAGTCTGTCCCAACCTGGATGCTCAGTTTCAGAACAATTACTAACAGATAAACCTTTACCCAAAAGAGCAGGTAAAAGACCCTTCCCCATTATTCAGGTAACAGATTTGGTGTTTGTCCTGTGCTCCTTTTCCCTTGCTCTGCCATCATCCCACTCCATTCCCTCGCCTTGCCCAGCCAGCACCTCCCTTTCTCTTCCACAAAATTAACCCCTGATTTGATAGCTCAGGTCCACAACTACTTGTCTGTTAATTATCTCTTTACTCCCTAGTGATATTAGTGCTCTGGGAAGTCCATGGGGCTTCGTCTGACATACTTTGGACATGTTGTAAGGAGAGACAGGTCTTTAGAGAGGGACATCATGCTGGGTAGAGTAGAGGGACAGCGCAGGAGGGGAAGACCCTCTATGAGGTAGATTGATTCAGTGACTGGGGTACTTGGGATGGGTGTGTCGGGGGCAATGAGATTGGCACAGGATAGAGCAGGGTTTAGGGCTGTTGTACATAGGGTCGCTATGAGTCGCAAACGACTCGATGGCACATAACAACAACATATTTGATTAAGATTCTTTTTATAGTGAAGCATATGAGGAAATAGCTATCCTGAATATTACTTAGGTTCTTCAAAATAATACCTTTCAAGGACTTCTTTTATAAAGTTGTGCTTAATATTATACCCAGTTGTTGTTGTTGTTGTTGTTTGATGCCATCAAGTTGTAAACGACTCATAGCAACCCTATGAATGAACAGCCTGAGCACTGTTCGTACATAGAGTTTCCAGAGGCAAGCCATTTCAGAAGTGGATGCCGCTCCTGCTTCAAGGCTTGATTTAGTAGGGAAGCTCCAGCCAACACTGTCCACTATGGGTACCCAATACCACATCACTGTCACAGGCTTCAGCATCACAGCAACCACGAGTTACCGCTGTACAGTAACACACAGACCAGTGCCATACCACCTAGAAGAATGTTTGACAGGAAGACAATTTGAACCTGGCCCAGGGTTGCAGGCCTGAGGGCCCTTTGGGCTTAAGGCCGCCTCCTGGTTCAAACCCTAGGCCCAGGCTATCTAGCCTCACTCCGGGAACAGAGCAAACCTGCACGTCAAACACATTCCTGGAAAAGCAGTCGACTCCAAAAGCTTGCCACGATTCCTGCGCTCACACCACCATGCTCCTTCCTTCTGGCAAGGAGAGCTTCCCAAGACGCTGGGAGGAGCCAGCCAACCAGGAACAACATGGCTGCTTCTCTCCTCTCCCAGCTGCCTCAAGCCTGGAGGCAGAGCTTATACCCAGTAGTGACACAGAAATAGTCCTAAAAAAGAATAATGTAGTCATACTAAAGATAAATTGCATTTGAGGAAAATCTGGTTGTACTTAAGAAATATTCTAATTTCACAAAAACACTAACTTAAAAAGTTTGCTCAGAAGTGGCAAATTTTATTATTTTTTTATTTCTTCAATTCATTTTTTTAAATTTTAAACTGTTTTACCTACGAAGTTCATATACATTTCCTCTCACACTAGATCCCCTTCACCTCCACAAACCATCCCCTCTCCATGCATCAAACTGTGTGACCCGATGATACCCCCATCCCCATTCCTCTGCTCCCTCTACCCCCTTAGATCATCATATAATTTTTACTAGTTGTCTATTTCTATGTTAATGGTCTTGTACAATATTTGTCCTTATGGGACTGAATTAATTCACTTAGCATAATAATCTCCTGTCCCTCCCAAGTTATGTGGTGATTTATAAAATCATTGCTCCTGCATGCTGTGTGGTATTCCATTGTGTGAATATACCATAATTTTCCAAACCATTCTATTGTGGTTGGACATCTGAGTTGTTTCCATGTTCTTGTGATGGTGAATAATGCTGCTATGAACATTGGTGTACAAGTCTCCGTTTGTGCTTCAATTCTCATTTTCTTGGGGTATATTCCAAGTAGTGGCATAGCTGAGTCAAATGGAATTTCTATGTTCAGCTTTCTGAGGAAATGCTGAACTGCCTCCCAGAGTGGTCTACCATTTTATAGTCAGAACTGACAAATTTTAAAATGAATATTGGTGAGTCTTTCATAATATGACTAATGTAATTATAGGTATCACAGAATTGTTCATGTGAAAAATACTTAATTGGCAAATAGGTTACCTATATTTTTACAATAACAAAAATCATTTTTCTAAGGACATTAAGAACTCATCGTCATGCTTCTCTTAGTTTTGCATTTTTTAACTGTGATGATCTAAGCATTTAGATCCTACTGTAAATTTTATGGGACAAAAAACTTCTAAGGAACACAGATGCTCCTGAGAGTAAAAGAACTAAAATTTATGGGGCAAAGATCTTCTAAGGAACATGGGTAAACCGGTAAGAAAGCATTCTCAAACCAATGACCATATGAACATAGAAGAAAACTGAATCCTGACAAAGAGAATACAGAGTCTGAGCTAAGAAAAACAATACCCTTCACAATAGCTAATCACAAGATAACATATTTGCAAGTAAATATAACTAAAAGCACAAAGGATCTATTCAAAGAAAATT
>NW_006399940.1:5913232-5931705 GCF_000299155.1 Elephantulus edwardii | reverse complement strand
GGGGGTTGTATACCAATGAAGGAATTTTACTTTTCAAAGAGAAGAGTGAACAGGGTAGGGGGTGGGGTGGGTGGGGAGAAAAGTGCAACAATGAATGAATGGAAATCCAAAATCTCTGTAAATTTTCATTGAAATTAATAAAAAAATAGAAGTAAACTGAATCCTAGAGTTTGTAAAAGAAAGGGGAAAATGCATAAAAAGAGTAGAATAGAATATTATGAAGGGCAGCTTGTGAAGACAATGCAAAATATAATGAAATGTGCAAAGAGCTTGTGTTAGGAAATAAAAAAGAAGAATGCATTTGACATTTTTCAAACTGAAGGAACTGAAATACGAATTTAAGCCTTGAATTTTAATCCTTAAAGATTCTATGGGCAAAATATTGGATCATCCAAGAAGCATCAATGAAGATGGAAGGAATACGTGAAGCCACTTTACCAAAAAGAATTGGCTGAAAAAGAATCATTTCAGGAAGCAGCATATGATTAAGAACCAATGGTGATATATGAATAAGTGCAGTCTGCTCTGAAGGAAATGACAAAAAATAAGGCCCCAGATTTGATGAGATACCAAATGATGTAGTTCAACAAACAGATTCAGCCCTGAATATGCTCACCAAAATATGGTAAGAAATCTGAAGGACAGCTACCTGGCAAGTTGCCTGGAAGAAATATGTATTTATTCCCATTACCAAGAGGGGTGGTCTAATAAAGTGTGGCAATTATCAGACAATATCAGTAATACCACATGTAAGCAATGGGGTCAGGTGAGATTATGAGATTGGTTCAAGGTAGGGCAAAGTTCAGAGCCATTACTCATAAAGGGATCTTATGAGCCATAGTTAACTCGACATCACATACCAACAATTGCAGTATAAAAATCACATATAATTAAAGAAAATTGTTTCCAACCTTAAAAAGGTTGCTTTTATCTTTAACAAAAAGAAGCAAATTTAAGAAAACACCAGAAAAAAAATATTTTAATAGCTACCTATAGTGTAGCATACATAAAAATGCATATTACAATTCTAGATCTTGATAACCTTTCATAAATTTAATCTGGACTCAGATAAAGAAACAAAACATAACCAGCTCCCTGAAATATTTTCATGTTTCCACCCACCTAAACTAAGAAGTTATTGTTTGAACAAATACTACATGATTTAAAATCAAGAAAAATTAACATCAGGTTTGTATCCTTTCTCTCTTCCTATTCAATGTGTATCCTGAGAAAATCCCTCAAGAAGCTGTACTCTATGAAGAATGTGGCATCAATATAAAAAAAAAGACTCAATGTTTTGTATATGACAAAATATTGCTTATTGAAAAGGAGGAGCATTTGAAACACTTTCTGCAGAACATCAAAGACTATAGCCTTCAATGTGGACTGCTTCTCACCACTTCAATGTAGACCAAATCCTCACCACTGGACCACTAGGCAGAATCATCATAGATGGAGAAGAGATTGAAACTGTCAATGACTTCATCTTACTTGGATCTACAATCAATACTCTGGGATCCAGGAATCAGGAGATCAGGAGATGCATTGCACTGGGCAAGTCTGTAGTCAGTGATCTTTCCAAATTGTTGAGGAACCATGATGTCAATTTGAAGATTAAGGTGAGCCTGAATCAGACCACGGTCTTGTAAGAGAAATGGACGATGAATAAGAATGTCAGAAGAAAAATTCTTTGAACTGTGGTGTTGAAGAGTACCAAATATCCCACGGACTACCAAAAGAACAAACAGGTATGTCTTGGAGAAGATTCAGTCAGGGTGCTCCTTGGAAGCTAGATTGGCAAAGCATCATCTTTTATACTATACTTTGGTTAATGTTGTTAGGAGAGGCTATTCCATGGAGAAGATACAATGCTTGGAAAGTTGGGGGAACAAGGAAGGAGAGGAAGACCCTCAACTAGATGAAATGACACAATGCCTACAGCAATGGGCTCAAGAGTGTCAGAAATTATAAAGTTGGCAGAAGATAGGACAGAGTTCAGATCTGTTGTTCATAGGATCACTATGAGTCATACTCTACTTCACAGCACTTAACAACAACGACTATAAAATTTGTTTATATTGTTACATGTGGTGGCCTAGTGGCAAGGAGCTGCAACTACAATCCCAGAGGTGCACGGTTCGAACCCACCAGATGCTCTGCTGAGGAAGGAGGGACAATCTCCTCCTGTACCAGTCAGATCTGATTTGACGGTACACGCACACAAAAATAATAAAATAAAAAACAAAAACAAGACAAAAATTCTTTTTAACTTGAAATGAAAATGATAGCCTTTCTAATTATGAATCCAAATCCAAGCCTGTAAAGCAATTCCTGATACCTTGCCTCCCCACCATTACGTTGGTAAAAACACACAAGTTTGAAATTATATTATATTGGTGAGGTTTTGAGTAGATGCGCACTTTGTACCATGTTGATAATTGATATGGACGGAGAAAGTGGATGATTATTTGGCAATATCAATGGAAATTGTACACATATTTACTTATTAACTTATTCTAATTTCTTGGATTTATCCTATATATGCATCATATGGAATATATATATATATATATATATATATATATACACACACAAAGTTCATCCATAACAGCATTGTTTTATAAAAGCAAATTATTATAATTCAGTACTCCTCAGGGAGGATTGTTTGTTTAATTAATATTTATTTGAAGCTATAAAGGAGGCTGAGAAAGCTCCCAATAAACTAATACAGGATGGTCTCTCATGCTAAACAATCAAGCCTACTGCCATCAATTCTAACTCATAACCACCCATGCATTACAGAACTTCTCCACTGCATTTTCTTAGCTGTAATCTCATGGAAACAGACTTCCAAATCTTTTCTCCATAACACTGATGAGTGGGCTAGTGAAACCAACTTTTTTTCAATTAGTACCTCAACATAAACCATTTGAATTACCTATAAACTTATTAAAATATCTCTGAAATATGTTAAATAGATAAGCCAAGTTGCAATATAATGTGTATAGTTTAAATTTTTTTAGAGGAATATGAATACATTATATATATATATATATATATATATATATATATACACACACACACACACACACACACACACACACACACACATATATATATATATATATTTGTTGTTATGTGCTGTCAAGTTGTCTATGACTTGTAGCGACGTACAACAGCCCTAAACCTTGCTCTATCCTGTACCAATATTATTTTCTCTATCACACCTATCCCCATTACCCCAGTCACTGAGTCAATTCAGCTCATCGAGGGTCTTCCTCTCTTGCGCTGAGAGTTACTTAAGAAATTAACACAAATGATTTACAAAAGTATATGAGGCAAAATTGATTACATTAAGAAATACTTTGCCACATATTTTTATATTATTTAAATTTATAAACCAAATCATTCTAAAGTTGAAAAGAATAAGGAAGATAAATTTTTGAGAAGTAAATGGAATTAGATATTCCAGGAAAAATTGTAAAATAAATTGCCAACAACACTATTTCTTTCCACCTCTTTTCCAGAGCTGTTTTATTTTCAATTTTGTATAATTTTCCAAGCTAAAACTTCTTAATAAAGTGTATTTTCCCCTTCCCTTTTTTTCCACAGTTTCAACCTTTACCTTTGAATTACCTGATTTTAATGCTTTCTTTGGAAGTTAGTAAATTTGGAATACAAATTACATTTTTGTTAATAGAACCAAAGAGTGGTGAAGGTTCTACTTGAAGAACCGATTGCATAGAGTTGAAACATGCCTGGTACTTTAGGCTGTGAGCTTTCTGATGTGGTAAAGGTGAATAGAATATTCTTCTCCTATCTACATTCATCTCATTTTAGAACAATTCTAGAAAACTGCTATTAGTAGTTTTAACATAATTTTATGCTACAGAATTAAGAAGGTTTCAGATCTCTCAAGAATTGAATGACACTAAAGTATATGCCATCTGGCCATGCCATGATTATTTTTTCCTTTTTTTTTTTTTAAATTGTGAAAAGAATGTATAGGGATACAAAATAGTGAATGTTGGGAGCAAAAGACTGAGGATGGGCAGAGATGAAATCACAGAGTTGCACAATTTGGTGGGTGGTGGGAGTGGGTAAAGGAAATGAGAAAGATCCAGTGAGGACCAGAAGAGATAGAGTAATGGTAAACATAGTCCAATGGTGATTAATTTAATTTTTTTTTTAACCAAAGAAATTGTCTTATTCACTTGTTGGTTTCTCATTTAGGAATGGGGCCCAGACTCTCTGGCTTCTTCATGCTGAACAGGGGCATTCCTGTGAAGGGGGAAGGGAATCCCATTAACACCTTACTGATGGTCCTGGGTTGAAGCTGCATGTCTTCTTTTTCTGTCAGAAGATATTTTCCTGATGTTTACTGCCCTCTGGACTGCACAGTGTTTGCCAGGGTGTGTCCAGTGGGGATGGATGGCTGAACTCTGAGGCTCCATCCTCCTTCTGTTCCTTAGCTGGTAGTTATATTTCCCTTTTGTCTTTAGAACTAGGTTTAGGGTTCAGGTCTGGGGCAAAACTCAGTGTTAAGGTTATCTGTAGGAAAGGGAACAAACCTAGAGAGAACAAAATTGTGAGTTACAAAGAGAAGGGCTTTGGAGGTGTTACTTACAGGTGTACTGGGGGAGGAGGTGGGGGAACGTGGCTTAGATAAAATTTTTTGTGTGCCCTAGGCAATTTCCCCAGAGACCTGAAGGCTTTCCCCAGGGGCCAGGCACTATAACCCAGGGGCTGGGATGGCACATCCTGAGGGCTGAAAGGCTCTCCCTGGGGCCGGATGGCACACCCCAGGGGCCAAACGCTCTTCCTGGGGGCCAGATGCCACACACCTAGGGCTGGATGGCATACCCCAAGGGCCAAAAAGCTCTTCATGGGGGCTGGACAGCACACCTCAAGGGCCCAACGCACGCCCTTAGGGCCAAAGGACTCTACCTGGGGGCTGAATGGCTTTCCCTGGGGGCTGAACAGCACACCCCAAGGGTTGAATGGATCTCCCAGGAGCCAGATTGCACACCCTAAGGGCTGAACAGCTCTTCCCAGGAGCTAGATAGCACACTCAGGGGTCAGGGGCCAGGGGGCACACTCTGAGGGTGAAAGGCACACCCTGAGGGCTGAACAGCTCTCCTCAGGGACCAGACAGCACACCCTGAGGGCCGAAAGGTAGCACATTCCCCTACTGAAACCCTCCCCACCCTATATCTCACTGAAGACCATGCTCAGGGACATCACCCCTGGTTGTGGCACTGCCACCATTGCCCCTGTCCTCTATACCAAGTGGTCAGACAGCAATTTGAAGTAGACATCACTCCTTCCCATTTAAATGGAGAAGGGGCTTTGAGAGTGGTGAACAGACCCTCCCTAGTTCTAAACAGTTCTTGGCAGCAGTAGTCAAGAAATCAAAACATGTGTTATATTGAGGAGGTTTGCCCCTCTCGGATCTGTTGTTTTTAAGTGTCATCGAGTCATCGATAACTTATAGTGGCCCTATGAATGAAAGACCTAAACAAGTTCAAAGAGTTTCTGGAAACAAGCTGCTTTGGAATTGGACGCCACTTCTACCTCTAAGCTTGTTTTAATCTGAGAGCTCCATCAAGCACTGTCCACCATGGGTAACCATTATTGCATTTGTCACTTCAGTGTCACAGTTTTTAGCCTCACAGCAACCATGAGTCACCTCTGTATAGTCAATTAGCAGAGGAGTGATATATTACTTAGAAGAGCCTGAGGGCTGCAGATTAAAGTCCCCGACTTTTAGTTTGGTACCATAGCTTTCTATCCAGTAGGCCCACAGAGATCTCTGTATGGCTCAAAACAATTCTATGAACATCAAATCTAGTCCTTACCTTATCATACTACGCCATCCCCACAATCTGTGGCACACTTGTGCCCATTGCTATAGACACCTTTTCAATCCATGTGTTGATGATCTGCTTTTCTTCTTACCTATTCAAGGACATCTTCACTGACAGCGCGATGCTTTCCCATCTCAAGTCCTTCACTTCCTGGGGCTCCATGGTGCCACTGCTGCCCCTACCCTCTCCCTGCCACCCGCCATCCCCTCCCACGCTGGGGGCCCGTGGTTGTTGGTATACACAGCCACCGGTCATATGGGGGCTCTGTCATACTGGCTGTGGGGCTTGGTGCGCACCACCAAGTCTAGGCAAGGGGACCTGTGTGGCCCCATGGGGTCATGGAAATTCAGGCTCAGCAGTGTGTAGCGGGCTGAAATGGGACTCACCCATGTTCTTTCGAGAATTTTTGTCCTCTTGATGCTGAGCTTCAGTCCATATTAATGGCCAGCAGTCAACTGTTTGGCTGTTTAGGTATATATAAGTTGTGTGGCCTAGAGATTTTATCTTTAGAAGGTCCCATGAATCAATTTTATCCTCTTTAGATTGTGCATTTCTGGTTGTATTTGGTAGTGTCTTTATACCTTGGACTAGCGCTTCTAAGCTTGAGCCCAGTTTGTCTCTTAAGAACATTATGATTTGGCCTTTACTCCCAGGTCTCTGGTCCACCTTGAGTTGATTTTTGTGTATGATGTGAGATGTGGATCCTGTTTCAGCTTTCCGCAGGTGGAAGCCCAGTTTTGCCAGGACCATTTGTTGAAGAGGTTATCATTTCCCCATTTTGATAGCTTCGATTTCCTTGTCGAATATTAGTTGACTATACATAGCTGGGTCTATTTCTAGGTTCTCAATTCTGTTCCGTTGGTCGATGTGCCTGTCATTGTACCAGTTCCATGATGTTTTGATTACCACTGCTGTATAGTAGGTTTTGAGGTCAGGGAGTGCTATACCTCCAAACTTGTTTTTGCTTCTCAGAAGTGTTTTGCTTATTCGAGGTCACTTGTCTTTCCAAATAAATTTGATAATTTCCCTTTTAATCTCCTTGAAAAATGAATTTGGTATCTGGATTAGGATTGCATAAAACATGTAGATTGCTTTTGGTAGGATTGTAATTTTCACCATATTGAGTCTTTCTACCCATGAACAAGACACATTTTTTGCATTTCTTTAGGTTTTTTATTATCTCAGAAATGCTCTGTAGTCTTCTTTGAATAGGTCTGTTGTATCTCTAGTTATGTTCACTCCCAAATATCTCAATTTGTGGTTGGCTATGGTAAACGGTATTGCTGGGAACAAACTTTTGGTAATTCTGTCTCAGACAAGAGTTTTATAACAAAAGTTTACAGAATACTCCCGGGCCTCCACAAGAAAAAGACTGATAACCCAATTATATAATGGACAAAAGACACGGAAAGAATTTTCACAGAGGAAGATATTCAAATGTCAAAATAAAACATATGAAGAAATGCTCCAAATCACTGGTAATAAGAGATGAAAATAAAAACCACAATGAGGCACCATCTCACTCCAGTAAGAGTGGCAAAGTTTAACAGGGCAGTAAGTGATAGTTGTTGGAGAGGATGTAATGAGAAAGAAATTCTTATACATTGTTGGTCGGATTGTAAAATGGTGCAACCATTCTGGAAGGCAGTTTGGCGCTTCCTCAAAAATCTGAACATAGAAATTCTATATGACCTAGCTATTACACTACTTGGAATATTCCCTGAGAATATGAGAACTGAGGCACAAACTGAGTTTTGCACACCAATGTTCATAGCAGCATTATTCATCATCACAAGAACATGGAAACATCCCAAATGTCCAACCACAAATGAATGGATTGAGAAATTATGGTCCATTCACACAATGGAATACTATGCAGGATGCAGGAACAATAACTTTGTAAATGATTACCTAACTTGGGAGGGACTGGATAACATTATGCTGAGTGAACTAACTCAGTCCCATAAGGATAAATATTGTATAAAACCGTTATTTTAGGACGAGTATAAGGATCCAGGAAGGTGGGAGAGGCTGGAAGCAGAGTGATGTGGATGTTCAGGGGGAAGGGGGAATTAAACACTGGGTTGTACAATTTGATGGGTGAGGGGGTGAGGGAAATTGAAAGAATTTGTTCAAATTTGTATTTGAATTTTGTAAATAAACTAGTAGGACAATTAAAAAAAAAGTTGTGTGGCCTCTTACAGTGTAGCTTGCCAGGCCTCCTTCTCCTCACATTGTGTCTCTTGAAGCTGCCACCTTGGTTCTGAATATTTATTTTAGAATAAGTTTATCCTGCAGCAGTGTGGAGGCTCCATCGTACCAGCGGTGCGGCCTGCTTCCCACCATCCATCCCAGGTGAAATGATCCCTGGGTTCTGGCTGCAGAGGTCCCATGGAGCTGCAATGGCACGTGGGATTGGCAGTGGGGGGCTGGGAGTCCTGGGTCACACCCATTCTTTTTTGATAATCTTTCTTCTCTTGATATTGAGCCTTGATTCATATTGAAGACCAGTAATCAATTGTTTAACTGTTGAATTATTGGTAAACTGAGGACTGTGGAGAATCATGGTGGCATGTTTCTATGCAGCTTGTGGCTCCTCCAGCTCCTTACATTGTTTCCTCTGCTGCTGCCATCTTGGTTCTCCACCATGATTCTTACATAGTTTTTACATATGTTTCAAGTCCTAACCTCTGTGAGATTTAAAAGACTAGAGAGTTATGTAATGATGTAATTACTTCTTGTGATGTGATCTGAAATGTTCACCCAACCATTTGTAAGAAGATTTAATTGAAATGGGACACTGTTAAATAGGCCGAAGCTCTGGTCTAATCTAAGGGGATTTCCCTGGTAAGGGAGGGCAATCTACATCATCTTCTGTCTTACAAGAGATAAAAGGTAACATAAGTGAACAAAAAAGGTCAAGAACTGCAGCCTTCAGTATGAATTGAAGCTCAACTTCCTGAAAACAAAGATTCTCACCAATGGGCTGATTGGCAGTATCATGATGGATGATGAAGAGATTGAGATTGTTGACAGCTTCAGGTTGCTTGGCTCTACAATCAACACTCTTGGTACCAGCAGCCATGAAAAGATGAATTGCATTGGGAAAGTCTGCTGTCTGAGCCTCTCCAAGGTATTGAGGATCAATAATATCAGTCTGGAGACTAAGGTTCACCTGATAACAGGCAATCTTTGCAATTAATCGCTATGCATCAGAAAGCTGGACAATGACTAGGGATGAGAGTCGATGCCTTTGAGCTTTGGTTCTGGAGAAGAGTATTGAATATACCATGGACTGCTAGGAGAAGAAACAAGTTCATCCTGGATAGGGTGAAGCCAGGCTGCTCCTTGGAGGCAAGAATTCTGAAGCTCTGTCTCACATACTTTGGACATGTTGCAAGGCAGGATCAGTTCTTGGAGTGGGATGTCATGCTTGGCAGGGTGGAGAGACATGGCAGGAGAGTAAGACCCTCGATGAGATGGATTGATTCTTTCACTGGGGTAATGGGACAGGTGCGTTGGAGACAATAGAATTGGCAAGGGATAGAGCAGGGTTTAGGGCTGTTGTATATAGGGTCACTATGAGTTGCAAGTGACTTGATGACACATAAAAACAACGATAACAAGCAACAACAACAACAACAACAACTCTTATAAGAGCCCTGGTAGCTTAGTTTGTAGAAAATTTTACTGCTAACCCAAAGGCCATCCCTCTCTGAAAATTCAAATCCCCCATAGAGTCTGCGGCAGAAAGGTGGACAATATCCTTCTATGCAATTCACAGCCTCAGAAACTCAATGAAGATTAGCTATGAGTCAGCAATAAGTTTGTATAATTTGTAAGAGAATAATTTTTTTGCTAAAGGCATTCATTTATGGTGGTTCTGTAACAGCAGCAGCAAGACAAGACCTTTTATATGACCATTAATAATGAACACGTTGATGAGATTAGTAGAAAAATTATAGTTTTACTTGACTCTGTAATCTACAACCAGAAGCAGCAGTTAAGTAATCAAAAGGCATGTTGTATTGACAAATCTGCTGCCAAGGATCTATCTCAGGTGATAAATAGCAAGAATATCAAAGTGCCTGGCCTAAACTGTGATATTTTCAGTGTTTCATGTGCATATGATTGTTGGACAATAAATAAGAATTTAATGAAAAATAATTGAATAAGACTGAAGAAGAACTGATTGCTTTGAATTGTGAAGTTGGCAAAAAGTGTTGAATATATCATGGGAAGTCACAGGGCCAAACAAATCTGTCTTGGAAGAAGTATACCCAAGGGGCTTGTCAGATACAGTCCAGGAAAATGAGCTTTCTAAGTTGAAAGACACTCAAAGAACAGAGTGGTTATAACAATGAACTCAAGCATATCATATAATCAAGAAGATGATATAAGACCTGGCAAATATTTTTCTATTTTCTATGTTCACTGCAAGTAGGAGCCAACAAAACAGAAACTAACAACAGCAGTACTGTTTTCATGCCCAGGTGGGTAACACTCTTTTGAGAAGGTTTTCATATCATGTTAGTCATCTTCCATGTACTTAATATTTCCTCTATCATAGTAATCGGGCACTTTGGTGGCATAGTTCATAGGGAGTTTCACTACTAACTCAAAGCCTGCACCTCTTTGGTGATTTGTTTGAATCCAATATAAGTTCCTAAAACGACAGTCTCATCCCACGATTACCTATCTTTCTTCTGTGTGACTTACTGCATCTGAAAATCATCTGGAGGGTCAGCTATGAGTTGGTTCTGACTTGACAGTACATACCAACCACAACCAATAGCCCATTAACATGTTATTGTTAGGTGCCATAGAGTGGACTACAACTTACAACCAGCCTGTGAAGAAAAGACTTGGGATCTTGCCCAATCCCGTACCATTCTATAGATCTCCAAATCCTGTACCATTCTATAGATTTCCAACATGCTTGAGTCCCTTCTTACAGCCACTGTGTTGACCCATTTTGTTAAGGATCTTCCTTTCTTTGTCTGACTATACCATAATAAATAAGACAGGCTATTATTAACTGACTAGTAAGTAAATGTGTGTGTGTGTGTGTGTGTGTGTGTGTGTGTGTGTGTGTGTGTGCACTTACTGCACATACCCATCTATGTATTTCATTTACAGAATCTAATTGAATTGTGACTCCAAACTATGTTTGTTGTTTTTTCCGTCTTTAAAAACTTCTCCACTAAAAGGTTTGCATATTCTTATTCCTTGTTATAGTCTGCAAATATAGCTATTCTCCTTTTGTACCACCCTCCCACAACCTTTATCTTTTCCCCCTCCCTTGGTCCCAAAATTTCTTACATTATTCTCTTTCTCTACATATATGCTCCTTCAAGAGGATTTTATATTCTGGCAGTGTCAATCATTATATTTATTCAGATGACTTCCAAATATATATCCATATTTCTGACTATCTCTTCAACTTTGTGCTTGTAATGACATATGTCCACTTTGAGGAACTATGGTGACACAATCATAAAGTGCTCAGCTACTAACCACAAAGTTGATAATTGGAATTTACCCAGCAGGTCCATGGGAAAAAAGATCTGGCAATACACTCCTAAAAATATTATAACCTAGAAAACCTTATGGGACAGTTCTATAATACGTGGGATCACTTTGTGTCAAAAGTGATCTAACAATACTAATAACAATGCATTACCATCAGTAGGTTTTTGGAGCCTTATGAATAGTTATTTGCATTATATCATACGAAGATAAGAAAGAAGCACTTATTGCTGAAGCTCAAAGACTAAATCCTTCAGAATGGATAATTCCCCAATATAAAGAAAACAAAAGTCTTCAAAACTGGACCAACATGTAGTATCCTGATAAGAAGAAGTAATGAAAAAAATTTTTAAAAAATAGAAATAATGATTGGATTTGATAAGGTTTTAGTTTATTTAGCCCATGCTCAAATCCCATAAATTACTCAGTCAACGAATAAAATCACATATTGCTTTTAGCACGTCTATTATAAAATATATATTTGATGTGCTAAAGAGCAATGATGTAACGTCGAGAGGAAGCTACACCTGATCCAAGACGTGGTGTTTTCCATCATTTGATATACATGTGAAATAAGGAATAAGGAAAAAGAATAACTGATACTTTGAATTTTGGTGTTAAGAATATTGCACTGGACTGCCAGAAGAAATGCAGCAAGAATGACAGTCAGAATTGAAAGTTATGAAGCTTGGACTCACTTGGGCATGCTCTTAGGAGGAGCCAGTCCCTGGAGGTAGATATAATGTTTGGTGAAATAAAGGGTCAACAAAAAAGAAGAAAGCCCTCAATGAGATGAATTGATGCAGTCACACAACAACTGAGTCAAGTATAGCAATAATTGTGAGAGTATTACAGGATCAGAGGGTGTCCTATTTTTTTGTATTTAGGGTCACTATGCAATCTGGTTCCATGACACCTAACAAGAACAACTTCAGTAGAATGTCCTTCTGGACCTTAATCTCAATGTCTAAACTGAAACCATCACATTCACTTTACAAAGTAGCTTCTTGTGTTCATGTTTCTATTTATCTTAATGGCAATACTACTAAGTGAGATCATTAACCCAGCTTCATAATTTAAAGTCTCTGGAGACTAAGGTGCGTCTGGTACAGGCCATGGTCTTTGCAATCACTTGTTATGCATCAGAGAGCTGGACAATGACCAGGGAGGATAGAAGAATTGATGCTTTTGAGCTTTGGTGTTGGAGTAGAGTGCTGAGGGTACCACGGACTGCTAAGAAAACAAACAGATTCATCCTGGAGAGGGTTAAACTGGGCTACTCCTTGGAAGCAAGGATTCTGAGGCTTTGTCTTACATACTTTGGTCATGTTGTAAGGAGAGACCAGTACTTGGAGAAGGACATCATGCTTGGGAGGGTGGAGGGATGGCGCAGGAGAGGAAAGCCCTCTGGGAGGTGGATTGATTTGGTGACTGGGGCAATCCGGATGAGTGTGTCTGAGACAATGAGATTGGTACAGGACAGAGCAGAGTTTAGAAGAACTGTTGTACATAGGGTCGCTATTAGTCGCAAGTGACTCGATGGCACAAAACAACAACAACTTGATTCCTCCCAATTGTTTATTGTTGTTGCTATGTATTGTTGAGTTGTAACTTACTCATTTTTCACCCTCAGCATGTTTTCCATAAGCTATATATTTAATGGGAAGAGATTGTCCATCTTTCTCCTATAGAACATTTTGTGGATTCGAACCATGTAGCTTTAGGTTTCCATTGCAACTCCTTACCACTAAGCCACCAGAATGTCTATTAGACAACTGTCACTAGAAAATCATCAGCTAAGTCATGTAAGCCTTTCCTCTGCAACACCTCTACTCTCCATTCCCAATTTTTCTGCGTTTGTCAGGACCTTATTACCTCAAGTTCAGCTCTCACATTAGCTTCCTTACTCGATTTCCCTATTCCAAGTCATCCTTGAAGCTGCTGCCAGATTATCTTCTTAAATGGTTTCTCTGATTATATCCCAGCATCCCTAAAAAGACTCAGTGATTCTCTACTCTCCCATAAATTTCTGATAATTTCCTCAACCTGACTTCCAAAGAGTTCCTCATCATTTTTGCTTCCTATTGTTCTTGTTTACTTGAATTTTTTTCATTCCCTAGCTCCAATTCAATCTTTCTTCTCAGGCTATCTCATTCTTCTTTCTCATTTGTGTTTCTACTATAGCCATAGAACAACCTCTATTTCTTACTGACTCAATGGCTAAACTTCCATCAAGCCTTCAAATTTCAAATGACAACTTTTCAGTGACCTCAGTTGAATATAGTTTTCCCTGTTCGAAATTTTGGACCAGAGCCCTTCTGAGCCTTTCTTATGGTGGGAAATGCTGCCCTTCATCTTTATGGAATGAGAGCTTTTAAAGTTTTTGTTTTGCTCCTGTCCTTATTGTAAATACATTAGAGAAACACCTTAATTATAGAATTGAGCACAGTGCCTTTCATATGACAGATAATCAGAAGATATTGGCTAAACTTCATTCTCATAGTTAATGTAGGAAGCAAAACCCATCAGCTTTTCCTAAGGAACTGTCTTGTGTCCTGTAATCTTATAAGTCTTTTTAAAATAAGACCAAGTTACTAGCTTTCTATTCCTCTATATCTTCTGCTTGCTGGACTGCGTAGTTTTATAGTACTTTATGTGTATGCTAGAGCAAGGGACAGACCAGGATCAAATGTATCTTTTGAAGAAATTTTCTCAGATAAAGATAATTCTATTTTAATTTAACTCAAATTATTGATAATGAAATATTTAAAGTATAATGTAAGTAACATAAAAAACAGGCTATTTTTCAGAAGAGCTCAAGAATCAGGGTCCCTGGTAGTTCTACAAGATTACCAAAGATATTGGATATGAGTCACTTTGTAGATAGCACAATACAATTTAAAATTTTTCTGCCTGATAATTATAGAAATGATGAAAGCTAAGCCTAGAATAACTCTTTCAAAGCAAAACAATATTAAAAAAAGAAAATACAGCAAAGAAAATGAATATTAACTAGAAAGCTTATTTAAAAAACTCCTTTGAGTCAAGGAACTTATATAACACTAAATCAAACACACAATCTCTCTCTCTCTCTCACACACACACACACACACACACACAGGCACAAACACACACACACCAACTTTAATCCTTGTTGTTAGGTGCCATCAAGTCAACTCTGATTCATAGTAACCTTATATATGAACAACATATTGAAGCTTTGCATAAACCTGGGCCATCACAATCTCTGCAATGCTCAGGATCAATGTTGTAGTCACTGTGCCAGTCAATCTCATTGAGGATCTTCTTCTTCTCTGACCTGCTGCTTTTCCAAGTATGCTGTCTATTTATAAGCATTGTCACTTCCTGACAACATGTATAAAGTATGTGAAATGTGTGAGAATCCCAGAACACTTAATTGTGCTACCTACGGATAAAGACAGGACACTGTTGCGTATAATGTCAGAAGATGAGCTCCTCAGGTTGGAAGGTATTTCCAATGCAACTGAGGTTTCTTTCCATTTAAAATAAAATTGGAAATTGTCTTATCCATATCATTGAAAAAGGGACTATTTATCTGTATTGGGATTGCATTGAACTTGCATATTGCCTTTGGTAGAATGGTCATTTTCACAATATTGTGTCTTCCTATCTATGAGCAATCAATTCTTCTGCTATTCCTATTCACTGTTCAGCTCTTAGATGCACAGCAAGTGACTGGAAAGACTATAGCCTGAATCGAGTGACCCCTAGTCCTCAAACTGAAATCATTACTCCTCAATAATTTGGAGAGGTCCCTACCAAGAGAGTTTTTCCAGTGCAATGTGTCTTCTTGTTTCCTGACTGTTGGTATCAAGCTTGTCAATTGTGGGCCCACGTAAGATGAAGTTGTTGACAATTTTGATCTTTTCTCCATTACGGTGCTGCCTATCGGTCCAGTGGCAAAGTATGCTTTGGAGGCAAGGATGATAAGGTTTTGCTCACATACTTTGGGCATGTTGCTATGCGGGGCTATTCCTTGGAAAGGAACATGAAGACATTCAGATGGCATACAAACACACAAAGAAAAGTTCAAAATCTCTAGCTATGAGAGAGATGCAAATCAAAACACCTGTGAGATATCATTTTACCTCAGCAACAATTGCAAAATTCAACAGGGCTGCAAACAACAAATGCTGTCGAGGTTGTGGAGAGAGTGGACCTCTTATTCACTGCTGATGGGAAAATAATATGGTACAACCACTATGGAAGGCAGTCTGGTGCTTTCTCAAAAAGCTGACCCAGCAATTCCAAGACTCGGAATATACCCTAATGAAACCAGAGCCATGACCCAAAAAGATGTATGCATACCCACATTTATTGCTGCATTATTCACAATAGCAAAGAGATGGAAGCAGTCCAAGTTCCCATCAACAAATAGATAGAAAAACTAATATACCACACAATGGAATATGGTACACAATGGAATACAGTACTGAAAACAATGAAATAGTAAAACATTACACAACAAAGGGGAACCTTGATGACATTAAGCTAAGTAAAATTTCTAAGTCACAAAAGTACAAATGCTACATAACACTACTGTTATAATATAGGGCAGACATAGGTGTGTTGGGGAAGGAATGAGGAAAGAGTAGATGGTTAATGGGCACTGTATTAGAACAGATGAGGGGAAGAACTATCAGAAAGGAATATATGATTATGCATTATATGTGTAAGAATTATCTGGAACTAGGGCTGCATTATGGGGTGGATAATGGATACAAGAAAGCCTTCAGGTTGTGCCTTTGAGATGGGGTGAGGACTCCCATGAAGGTGTAAATTTTTTCCCTTGAGATTTAAAAGTCACACAATGAGTAACTGACCCATCAAATTCGTAATGCTTTTAACCATAGAAGGTTGTGAGACTTCCAGAATGAAAGCTAAAATATACCTATACTCTTAGCTTTAAAATAAATTGTGGAATGTAAAACAGATTAAAGACAGACAGAACTTGGAGACATAAATAAATATATAAAATATTGAGATAGTAATTTCATTCATGAATGCCTTGTACCAAAACATCATTGTGGCAATGGTTGATTGCACTTAAAATGACTTTTTTTTTAAGACAGAGCAAAAAATAACACTATAAATCATAAACATGTCAAAGTCAGGTAATTGATTTTTTCTTATAATTTTTTATTAATGTACACAGCAAAACATATAAGAATTCAACAGCTTCTATGTGTATTGTTCAGTAACATTGATTATGTTCTTTGAATGGTGCTGCTTTTCTCATCCTCCTTTTCTTTTTTTAATTTTCTACTAGTTTATTTACAAAATTAGAATGCATTGTTTTCAAGAACAAATTCTTTCCATTTCCCTCATCAAATTATACAAATTTTCCATTCGCCCCCATCAAATTATACAACCCCGTAATTAATCCTCCCTTCTTCTGCACATCCTCATCCCTCTGCTTCCAACCTCTTCCATTCCTTTTGGATCCTTATACTCCTTCTTCAATAATGGTTTTATACAATATTTATCCTTGTGGGACTGAGTTAGTTCACTCAGCATAATGCTCTCCAGTCCCTCCCAAATTAGGTAATAATTTACAAAATCCTTGCTCCCGCATGCTGCATAGTATTCCATTGTGTGAATGTACTATAATTTCTCAATCCATTCGTTTGTGGTTGGACATTTGGGCTGTTTCCATGTTCTTGTGATGGTGAATAATGCTGTTATGAACATTGGTGTTCTTAATGAAGGCATTTTAAAATCTAAATTATTCTCAAGAAAAATAGTTTCAAGTTTTGTATTTATAGCTCCCACTCTGCCCCCCCCCATTTAATTTTAAATCCCAGTACCTATGAGGCAGGTCATTAGGCTAATAGCTAAATGTCTTTTGTGCAATTTTATCTATATTTCCTTATGATCATGTGGGAATTCTATAGCTAGTTCTCTAGGTGATGCAGAAAAAGTGGCAAACAAAAATATTGTACATAGCTCTGTGCTTCAGTATAAGAAGAGGTGATGAGAGAGCTAATAATTCAAAGCAAGTCCAATCTCCTGTTTCTTGTTTTAGTTGTTGTTATGTGTTGTCAATTTTACTATGACTCATAGTGACCCTATGAATATAGCAACTCTGAACTCTGCCCTGTTTTGAGCCAATTTCACTGTATCTGATAAACTTGTCCCCATTGCTCTAGTCACCTTGTCAATTCATTTCATCAAGGGTGTTCCTCTCTTGCACCTACCTACCACCATTCTAAGTATGATGTCCTTCTCCTGGGAACATGCCTAATCTCTGTAGGGCAGAAATTAAAAATCCTTACCTCCAGGGAGCATCCTGGTTTCACCATCTCTAGGACAGACCAGTTTGTACTCTTAGCAGTCCACAGTATGTTCAAGACTCTTCTCTAGCACCACAACTCAAAGACATCAATTCTTCTTCTAGCATCCTTATTCATTGTCCAGCTGTCTGATGCACAGCAAGCCATGGAGAAGACCATGGCTTGGATCAGATGCACCCCAGACTCCAGAATTACACCATTCATTGCTATTTAGAACTCTGGAGAGGTCCGTAATAGTGCCCTTTCCCAATGTAACTCATCTTTTAATTTCCTGACTGCTGGTGCCAAGAGTGTTGAGTGTGGATCTGACCAAGTTGAAATTGTTAACAGCCTCAATCTCTTGTCCATCTATTACCGTGCTGCCAATTGACCCAGTGGTAAGAATCCTTGCTTTCTTGATGTTGAGATGTAATTAATGTTGAAAACTGTAGTTCTTGACCTTCTGCAGCAAACACTTCAAGCTCTCCAAAGCAAGCAAGGTAGTAGTATCATTTGCTTAATACAGGTGGTTGATGAGTCTTTCAATCCTAATACAACATTTGGCTTCCTAAAGTCTAGCCTCATGAATGGTCTGTTCCACGTATAGATTGAAAAGATGCAGAGAAAGAATACATCCTTGATGCACTTTTTTCTTGAATTTGAACTATGCAGTATTTCCTTGCTCCATTCTAACAACTGCTTCCTGGTATAAGTACAGGTTTCTTATGAGCTCAATCAAGTGTTCTGGGATTCCCAAGGTTAG
>NW_006399940.1:5909801-5910672 GCF_000299155.1 Elephantulus edwardii | reverse complement strand
AAATGGAATGCATAAATATTGACATATTAAGTTTTAGCAAAGTAATATGGATTGGCGTGGGACATTTTAAATCAGATGATCATATGATCACTTTCATAATTAAAAATGTAGTTTCTAGATCCATATTGAAATATGATATTGTGAGTGACAAGATAATAATCATAATACATACAAGGAAGACCTGTTAATACCACTATCATTCAAATTTAAGTGCCAACAACTAGAACCAAAAAAGGAGGAAATGAATGATTACTATTGCAGTCAGAAATTGAGCATGTAACCAAGATACATTAATAGTGATGGGTGAATGGAAAGTGAAACTTGGGAACCAAGGAGAAGGATTAGTAGTTGGAAAATATGGACTTGGTGACAGAAATGAGGCTGGGGATAGAATGATAGAATACTGCAGAATGAATAATTTATTTATACCTAATATCTTTTATAAGAAACATAAATACATACTATGCGCATGGATTTCACCTGATGGGATGCCCAGGAATGAGACTGATACATCTGTGGAAGGAATCATTGGAGAAGTTCAGTATCAGCAGTGAAAACTAGGCCAGGTGTTGATTGTGGAACAGACCATCAACTACTCATGTCCAAATTAAAATTAAAGTGAAAGAAGGACAAATCAAACCCACAAGAATGAAAATTTGAACTTGAGGCTATCCCTCGTGAATTTAAAAACCAACTCAGGATGCAAGGTCAAATTAAAGTTAAAGAGGGTTAAATCATATTCACACACACACACACACACACACAAACACACACATCATCTTGAGTCTTTCCATCCTGAATTTAGAAACCAACTCAGGAATAGATTAGAAACCTTTAACACTAATGAAGGAAGACTAGATGAGCTGTGGGA
>NW_006399940.1:5907373-5909391 GCF_000299155.1 Elephantulus edwardii | reverse complement strand
CTTCAAATTGTGATGCTGGAGAAGAGTCTTGAACATATAATTGACTGCCAAGAAAACAAATAGATTTGTTTTGGAGAGAGTGAAACCAATTTTCTTTTTGGAGGCTAGGATTTTTGAAGCTCCATCTCACATCCTTTGGGCACATGAGCAGGAAAGACTGGTCCTTGGAGAAGGACGTCATGCTTGGAAGGGTGGAGGGACAGCACAGAAGAGGAAGACCCTGGATGAGGTTAATTGATACAATGACTGAGACAAAGGGGTTTGCTGTGTCAGAATTAGTGAGACTGGCTTAGGACAGGACAGGGTTCAGAGCTGCTGTACATAGGGTTGCTATGGGTCACAGGTGACTTGATGACACATAACAACAACAACATCATAATTCAAAGGCATTAGTTATTCTCTGGTGTTTCTTATTTGTTGTCCAACTTTTGAATGCAAATGGGAAGAAAAGATTGATGCGAGAAGCATGGAATTCAGCAGTCCATCTAAGAAATAACAAGAATATCCTAGATACGTGGAAGAAGAATTGGTAATCTTCTCTTGTGCCATTAACCGCTTCTGAAAACCTTCAGGAGGCTAAGCCGCAACTACAATATTCTAGGTATGTGACAGAAATTAAGCTGTTTTGAGACTTCAGAGCCAGAATTCTTAAAAAAATAGGAGTAAATACAATATGGAAACCTCTTTATTTCTCTCTTATTCTTTATTAACATTTCCCTTTTTTATTTTATATGAACCTCAAGTGAGGTGATAAAATAGCTGAAGATTCTTATAAAAGGAAACAATATTTCTCAATGTTTAATTATTAACTCTGTGGCATGAGTAAAGAAAAATAATCAGTATTTTCAAGCATATCTGTAAAGCATAGGCAGTAGATATGTAATTATGAAATTTTATTTGGAATGCTTGTGTTCTTGATCAATTCAAGGAATATTTGTTGAATGTCTGATAACTGTGAAGCGAATGTTTCCTCCAAATTCAAGAAAAGGACTTTGATACTCATAATCACTGAATAGAGCTGATGATTTTCTGTTGCAACTTTTTGGAGAAAATATATTTTTATAATAGTGAGCTCATGATAAATAGTCAACTTTAGTTGTTTCACTCATCCATAAAGTTGAAAATACTTTGGAGGAACTTTTGTTAAATTACATTTTCACTTCATGGTAAGTTTTGATAGCTAAATTTGTATTTTCTCACAGTTGCTAAGATATACATCTTGTTTACAACTGCAGGATATTACATTTAAGTCAAGTTTTAGGATTATATGATTTACTCAATCAATTATTTTTTATTTTGAATATTTTCATGATGCTTTTGGTTTTCTATTTATAGTGTTCTACATATATCGCCATAATGCTAGAAGAAATATAGAATAGAAAAAGCTGAACTGACTTCAGATTCTCAGGGAAAGGTGTGATCCATTTTAAGTATACTGTGAAGGGAAAAGAATAAGGTCTATCATTCAAATACAATTGGACCAGCAATGCGAGTTCTAATTCTAGTTCTCTAACCAAGGGATTTTTGATGCTGTTGTTGTTATGTGTCACCAAGTCACCTGTGACCCATAGGGACCCTATGTACAGCAACTCTGAACCCTGTCCTGTCCTAAGCCAGTCTCACTAATTCAGACAAACCAATCCCTATTATCTCAGTTATGTATCAGTCCATCTAATCTGGGGTCTTCTTCTCCTGCACTGTTCCTCAACTCGTCCGAGCATGATGTCCTTCCCCAAGGCCTGGTCTCTCCTGGCCACATGTTCAAAATAGAGATAAAGAGCTTCAAAATCCTATCCTCCAAGGGGAAGAGACTCTGAATACTGCACTAGAGTGTTGATAGGCCAAAACAAAGGGAAGAAATCAAGACATTAAAGAGCTGAATAGAAGACTTTCGAAGGGAAGCTTGAGAAGACAACATAAAGTATTATAATGAAATGTGTAAGGAGCTGGAGACAGAAAATCAAAAGGGCATTTCTTTTTTTTTTCTTTCTATAATTATATTTTATTAATTTTCATAA
>NW_006399940.1:5896561-5906559 GCF_000299155.1 Elephantulus edwardii | reverse complement strand
GGAACTGAAGAACAAATTCAAGCTGCAAGTTGCAATGTTTAAGGATGCTATGGGGAGAATACTGAATGATTCAAGAAGGATTTAAAGAAGATGGAAGGAGTATACAGAGTCACTGTACCAAAAAGAATTGTCTGACACAGAAGAATTTCAAGGAACAACATATGATCAAGAGGTAATGGTGATGAAGGAGAAAGTGCAGGCTGCCTTGACGGCCTTGGCAAAAAAAAATAAAGCCTCAGATATTGATGGAATACCATTGACATATTTCAACAAATAGATGCTGTCTTGCATGTGTTCACCAAGTTGTGCCAAGAAATCTGGAGGACAACTACCTGGCCAAATGACTGAAAGAAATCCGTATTTATCCACATTCCAATAAAAGGTGATCTGACAGAGTATGAAATTAGAGTGTTCTAAGTTAGAATTTTCCATGTCCTGTACTACTATGATCCTACTCATTTTAAAAGAAAAATAAGTAAATTGAGGCCCATGGAAGTCTAAATAGTTTGCCAGATCCATAGTTAATAAGTAGTTGCTATTGTGCACCATGGAATCAGAACAGACTTACAGCTAAGCTTCCAGTGGATTTTCTGTGGCAGAAAATCACATAGGAGGGAATCACCATCTTTCTCCCATAGAACTTCTGGTTTATTTTGACTGAGACTGAAACTTCTTATCACTTAGGCACCAGAAAAAATTCTTAGTAAGTGATAGGATTCATATTATGATTAGGTTTATCACTATTCTGTGCTGCTTTTCTAAAATACCTTTCTGAAGTAATTATAAACCAATGGAATTATGGATTAAAATAATATAAAATTTTAGTTTTCATTTCTGTTAATTGATGCTATTGTTGTTGCTAAATGCTATTGAGTATGACTTATCACAATCCTAAGAACAGATCTGAACCCTGTCCTATTCTGCGTCATCCTCACAAACTCTGACATACTTGAGCCCATTGCTACAGTCCTTGTGTCAACCACCTGGTAGATGGATTTCCTCCTCTTCATTTTCACTCCACCTTTCCATATATGATGTCCTTCTCCAAGGAATAGCTTTTCCTAGTAAAATGCCTGAAGTATGCAAGATGAAACTGCCATTCTTGTCTCCAAGAAGACAAGGATTCTTGTCTGGCTGCCTCCTCTCCAAGACATATTTCTTTGTTCTTTGGCATTCCATGGGATATTCAGTATTCTTCTTCAACACCACAATCCATAGATATAAATTTTTCCTCTGTCGTCTTTATTTTTTGTACAGATTTCAATTACATAACAAGTGACTGGAAAAAAAACCAACATTGAATCAAACACTCTTTTGTCCTCAAACTAAAGTCATTGCTCCTCAAAAATTTGGGGAAGCCCTTGTGCAGGCTTTTTCCATTGCAATATGTCTTCTCATCTCTTGACCTTTGGTACCGGGTGTGTTGATTTGCGATCCAAGTAATATGAAGTTGGTGACACTTTTAATCTTTTTGTCATCTGCTATAATGTAACCTATCAGTCCAGAGATGAAAACTTTCACTTTCTTGATGTTAAAATGGAATCTATATAAAGGCTGCAATGTTTAATATTCTGCATTAAGTGTTTCAGGTCCTTCTCACTTTCAGCAAGCAAGGTTGTATCATCTGCATATTGAAGGTTATTGATGAGTCTTCTTCAATATTGATGCCTCATTCTTCTTTATAAAGTCCAGCTTCTTGAATAAGTTGGCCAGCAAATTGATTGAAATGTATGTTGAAAGGATATAAGCCTGATGCATGCCTTTCTAAAGAACAATGATGTCAGTGTGGAGGCTAAGATGTGTCTGATCCAAGATATTGTCATTGCAATTACTTACTATACATCAGAGAGCTAGATAATGACTAAAGATGACAGAAGAAGGATCAATGCCTTTGAGTTGTGCTGGGAAAGAATGTTGAACATTTAATGGACTACCAAGAAAACAAACAAGTTTGTCTTGGAGAAAGTGAAACCAAGTTGTCCTTGGAGGCAAGGATTCTGAAGTTTTTTCTTATATTTTGGGCATGTTTCCATGAGGGACTAGTAGCACAACAATTATTCCACATCTTTCTTGTGCATATAACAATTTTCTACAGTATATATAAAACTACTACATTTTAAGAGAAACTGGTTAATGTGTCATTTTAAACATATATAGCAGAGGCTACCCGAGCTATGTCTATCTGTATTTCATTGACTACACAAAGACATTTGACTGTGTGAATCATAACAAACTGTGACTAACTCTGAGAAGAATGAGAATCCCAGAACTCCTGACTGTGTTTATGTGAAACCTATACTTGGACCAGGAGGCAGTCCTCCAAACAGAGCAAAGAAACACTGCATGGCTTGCTTCCTATCTCCATATTTTTCAATCTGTATGCTGAACAGATCATCCAAGAGGCTGGGCTCTGTGAGGAGGATTGTGGCATTAGGATTGGAGAAAGACTCATCAACAATCTGTGTTACACAGATTCCACAACCTTGCTTGCTGAAACTGAGGAGGATCTGAAGCATTTGCTGCAGAATATCAAGGACTGCAGACTTTAATATAGATTGAACCTCAAAATAAAAAAAAAACCCAAATACTCTCACTTGAGAACCCAGAAATCATCCTGTCTATTTATGGTCAACTGATTTTTGACAAGGAGATGAAATCAGGTGTGGAAATGACAGCGTTTTTAACAAATGGTCTTGGCAAAATTGTAAAACTATCTGCAGAAGACTTAAGCAAGATCCACACCTCCCTCCATTTAAAAAAAAAAAACAACACCTCAAGGTGGATCATGGATCTAGGACTAAAAACAAGGACTATAAACTTCATTCAAGAAAAGCTTGGAAGAACTTTAGTAGTCCTAATCCACAACATAAAGAGTCTTCCAAGTATCCTGAAAAATTTACAACCAGGAGAAGATAAAATAGATGAATGGGACCTTCTAAGAATCAAATCTCTATGCACATCCAAAAACTTCTCCAACAGGGTAAAAAGGGAAGCCACCGACTGAGAAAAAGTATTTGGTAATGACATGTCAGATAAGGGACTTACATATAGAATTTATAAAATACTTGAGCACCACCACAAGATAAAGGTAAACAATGCAATTGAAAAATGGGCACCGGATATGAACAGACACTTCACCAAAGAAGACATTCAGATGGCCAACAAGCTCATGAAGAAATGTTCACAATCCCTAGCTCTAAGAGAGATGCAAATCAAGACAACTATGAGATATCATCTCACTCCAGTCAGAATAGCAAAATATAACAGAACAGCAAGCAACAAACGCTGGCGAGGTTGTGGAAAAACTGGAACCCTTATTCATTGTTGGTGGAAGTGTAAAATGGTGCAACCACTGTGGAAGGTGGTATGACACTTTCTCAAAAAGTTGCAAATAGAGATACCATTTGACCCAGCAATTCCACTATTGGGAATATACCCTAAAGAGACCATAACCACCATCCAAGCAGACACATGCATACCCATGTTTATCATGGCTTTGTTCACAATAGCAAGGAGTTGGAAACAACCTAAATGCCCATCAACAAATGAATGGATAGAGAAGCTGTGGTATATTCAACCAATGGAATACTATGCTGCATTGAAAAACAAGGAACTCATGCAATATTATTAAAAATGGGTGACCCTGGAGGACATTATGCTGAGTGAAACATCTCAGTCACAAAAGGACAAATACTACATGGTGCCACTGTTGTAGAATGAGGCTGGCATCAGGATGGGGGTAAGACTGAGAAAAACTGGATAAATTATGTTTACTGCATTGAAGCTAGTGAGGGAGAGAATAATTTAAAAGTAATATATTTTAGGGCATTATGATTATTATGAGTCTGGAATGAGGGTTGCAGAGTGGAGTATACTCAGGGTGTGTGTGGGGGTTGGGGTGTGTGTGTGTGAGATTGTATACTAATAAAGGAGTTTTTCTTTTGCTTTTCAAGGAGAAGAACAAACTGGGGGTGGGGTGGGGTGGGCAGGGAGAAAAGTGCAACAATGAATGAATGGAAATCCAAAAATCTCTTTAGGTGTTCATTGAAATTAATAAAAAAAAGAAAGCAAAAAACAAAAACAAACAAACAAAAAGCCCCAAAGGTTCTCACCACTGGGCCAATTGACAGCATCATGATAGATGGAGAAGAGATTGAGATTATCAATAGCTTTAGTTTGTTTGGCTCCACAATCAACACTCTTGGCACCAGCATCCATGAAATTAAAAAATGAACTGCCTTTGGAAAGTCAGCTGTGAGTGACCTCTCCAGAACAAGAATGTCAGTCTGGAGGGTAAAGTGTGCCTGATCCAGGCCATGGTCTTTGTAGTTACAAACTATGCCAGAAAGCTGGACAATGACTAGAGATGGTAGAAAGAGAATTGTTGCGTTTGAGCTGTGGTGCTAGAGAAGAGTGTTGAATATACTATGGATTGCTAAAAGAACAGGTTCATCCTGGAGAGGGTGAGACCAGGCTGCTCCTTGGAGGCAAGGATTCTGAAGCTCCATCTACCATACTCTGGGCACATTTCAAAGAATGAACCTTCCTTGAAGAGGGACATTATGCTTTGGAGGTTGGAGGGACAGCACAGGAGGGGAAGACCCGCGATGAGATGGATTGACTCAGTGACTGCTGTAATGGGGTAGGTGTGTCAGAGACAATAAGGTTGGCTTAGGATAAAGCAGGGTTCAGAGCTGTTGTACACAGGGTCGCAATGAGTTGCAGTCAGCTTGGCAGCATATAACAACAATAGCAACATAGTAATTTAACTGTATTTCTGCTGATAATGTTGTTTCTGAAGTTTCACTCTTTACAATGTCATGTAAAAGATGCCTAGAAGTTATGTACTTTAAAAATGATAGGAGATAGCATGAATTACAAGAAATGATATCCTTTTACCTTTTAGTATAATTATACTGCTTAATTATAAAATAATTCAAATAAATGGAATGCTTTTTTTAATAAAAATAAACACAAAAACTGCTTAAAATGTGGAAGAGGTAGCTGCATTGACAATAGGGTCAAATAAGACCTTACTTAAAAGAGGATGACATCACCTGGCAATGCCATCTCTCGTATAGCTCTGTAAAGGAAGGTCATTTGTGAGTACACAGAAGATGAATCCAGTTATGCAGCTGGCTTATGATACAGAGTTTTAAATCAGATTAACAAAGCACTAATGTTGATTAAAGTGGAAAAGGATCAGTTATTTGTCCACCTGCGAGGTAGAATTAGCTGACTCTAGAAGACCTCCTGTGGGTCTTTTATCGCAGTGAATGATTTTTTTTTTTAAATTTGTAGCTTTAATGTGAATTAGAAAGTAAGTCAATTTTCCCTACAACAATCTTACACATTTTGACTCATAACATTAATTTCCATACTCACAATGAAATGAACTTTTCTCTTCTCTTTGCTTGTGATCTAATGTCCATTAGTACTCTAGAATTTTCTGTGTCTTCCCTTTAGTGACATTGTGTGATATCATCTTATCACAACAACAATAACAAAGTTCATTGAAGAAATAAACAACAAATATTGGTGAGGTTGTGGAGAAATTGATACTCTTATGCACTGCTGGTGGTAATGTAAAATGATTCAAACACTGCGTAAAGCCATTTGGCAAATCCTTAGAAAACAGAGAATAAAAATGCTGTTTAATCTAGTAATCTCACAACTCAGCTTGTGTCCTAGAGAAACAAGGGTTGTGATACAAATAAATAAATGCACATCCATGTTTATAGCAGTATAATTAACAAAAACAAAGAGCTGGAAGTAAGACAACCATCTTATCAACAGACAAATGGATAAAGAATCTATGGTATGCTCATACAACAGAGTACTATGCAACTCTAAAAAGTGATAAAGAATTCTATAAACACGGCAAAGCAAGTATGCACCTAGAAGACCAGATAATGTTTAAGGCCACTGTTATTAAAAGCCTAAAGAACTGTGTATGCACAGATAGAATCACTGTTCTGTGATTACTAGGAAAGGGAAGGAAGGGAAAATGGAGTAAATATTGGTAACTAGTTAATAGTACATATTAAGATGTTGTTGTTATGTGCTGTCAAGTCTCCTGTGACTCATAGCGACCTGATGTACAACAGCCCTAAACCCTGCTCTATCCTATGTCAATCTTACTGTTTCTGACACACCTATCCCATTACCCCACTCACTGAATCAATCCATCTCATTGAGGGTTTTCCTCTCTTGCATGTCCCTCCACCCTCCCAAACGTGACATTCCTCTCCAAGGACTGGTTCCTCCTTGCAACATGTCCAAAATATGTCAGACAAAGCTTCAGAATTCTTGCCTCCAAGGAGGAGCCTGGTTTCACACTGTCTAGGATGAACAATAAGGGATGATTAGCAGTAAATGAGTTTAAATAGAATTAGCGTTCTCTATAATTCTACATCAGTAAGATTCAATACCATCTCCTTTTGTTTATGGTAAAATGTAGGAAAATTATAGCAAACCTCTTTCAAACTGTTCTTAATCACATTAAAGCATGAAGGCCTTTTTCATTGAGAGCTTCTGTCCTATAAGTTCATGGTGTGTGGAAGGTATGTTACAAAGAAAAATACATTGAGTTCTGCTTTTAAATGATAAAATATAGTATATAAATTTTTACACATGCTAAAATGGGAAATGAATGACTTTCTGTAATTTGGAAGTTGTTTAACATCAGGGGCTTTAAAAAAAAAAAAAAAGAATACACCAACGATGTTATTATATGCGGCCTTAGGGAAACAATTTGACTTCTCTGAACCGCTGTTGCTTCCTTTATAAACTAGAAATAGTAATTTCATTCCTATCTTTCTTGCTGATTTTGAGAATGAAAATAAGTATCTACAATAATTTTGAAAATTTTTAAGTGCAGTCAAAATGTGGCTCAAACTTGTAGCAAATATTACCAGTTTCCTAAGCTACAATAATTCTTCCCTCTTACTTGTAGTGCATTAAGTGTAATTTTATGTTTGTGTCCAATGGCACTATGAGGCACTTTCTCAGTTCTGGGAAAGAATCCTGTGACAAGGGAGTTAGAGTGATTACAATCTCCCTTCCTGTGCTGGGTTCAAGAAGAGCCAAGTGAATTATTTCTGGCCATGAAACTTGAGGGAACATCTGTGAAAGGCTTTTGGGAAATGAAAGAGGATACACACCAGGGATATTCCTGTTTTCTGTCAGTAGAAGCAGAACTGTGTGGAGGGAATGTTCAGAGCTGCTAAAATCCTCTTGCAACCAGTATATACAAGCTTATTAACAAAATTATTTCTCTGGAAGATGCTGGCATACTCTTAATATTAAGTTGCGGAATACCTCAACCCTCAACTTCCTATCTCTGAACTTCTCCAGAGAGTTTTAAAAATCCTTATTGTTTAGGAAGACTTTAGCCATCTTTTTTGATTAATTGTAACTGGAAACAGGGAACACTGGTAATGTAACATGTATAGTGTTGTGATATTAACCCAAAGGCTGGATGGTTCTGGTGGTTTGGTCCTGTCAATGACTCTGAGGAGAAAGATGGACAATCTTCTTCTGCGTGATTTGCAGCCTGTAAATCTAGTGGGTCATCTGTGGGGTGGTTCCAACTGAAAGGTAATAAAAGAAAGTAGCTGGAAGTATATATTGATAAACAAGTATTAGGTGAAAGTAGTTTCTCAGTTTCAAAGATCAGATTTACTTATACCTCAAATGATTTTGTGAAACTAAAGTAAAAATTTGAATTGTCATTCAATAAATTCTGATAGTGTGGAACACATCTAAATAACTTGAACCTTCTTTTAGCAATAATGATCTCAGAGGAGATAAAGGAAGGACTTCCTTTGTGTAGATAAGGTTTAAAATGTTGTGAATGTTCAAAATCCCTAGCTCTAAGAGAGATGCAAATGAAACAACAATGAGATATCATCTCACCCCAGGAAGAATAGCAAAATTTAACAGAACAGCAAACAACAAATGCTGGCGAGGTTGTGGAAAAACTGGAACCCTTATTCACTGTTGGTGGGAGTGTGAAATGGTGAAACCACTATGGAAGGCTGTATGGTGCTTTCTCAAAAAGTTGGAGATAGAGATACCATTTGACTCAGCAATTACACTACTAGGAATACACCCAAAAGAAATCATAACCACCACCCAAGCATATATATGCACACCCATGTTTATCATGGCTTTGTTCACAATAGCAGACAGTTGGAAACAACCTAAGTGCCCATCAACAAATGAATGGATAGAGAAGTTGTGGTATATTCACACACTGGAATACTATGCTGCTTTGAAAAACAAGGAACTCATGAAACACTATACAAAATGGGTGATCCTGGGGGAAATTAAGCTAAGTAAAATATCTCAGTCTCAAAAGGAAAAATACTGCATAGTGACAGTGTTGTAAAATGGGACTGACATCGGGGTTGGGGGGAGACTGAGATAGATGAGATAAATTACATATATACTGCATTGAAACAGATGAGGGAGAGAACTGTTTAAAAGGGACATATTGATTAGATATTATTGTCATGACAGGAGTCCAGAATGAAGGCTGCATACTGGAGTGGACTTGGGGAGAGGAATTACAAAACAATGAAAGAATTTTTCTTTTACTTTTAAAAGAGTAGAGGGAATGGTGGGGAAAGGTGGGCAGGGAGAAAAGTGTAACAATGAATGAATGGAAATCCAAAGTCTCTGTAAACTTCCATTAAAATTAATAAAAACAGAAATGGATAACTGAAAAGCAAAGTATCATTGTTCACATTTGTTATTTTATGAACATCATGGGTAGTGAGAAAAGGAAAAGTTCATTCTTTGTTGTTGTTATTTGCTGTCAAGTCACTTGCAACTCATAGCGACCTTATGTATAACAGCCTTAAACTCTGCTCTATCCTGTGCCAATCACACTGCCACTGACACACCCATCCGGACTACCCCAGTCACTGAATCAATCCATCTCATAGAGGGTCTTCCCCTCTTGCACTGTCCCTCCACCCTCCCAAGCATGATGTCCCTCTCCAAGGATCTGTCCCTCCTTACAACATGTCCAAAGTATGTCAGACGAAGCCCCAGAATCCTTCCCTCCAATGAGCAGCCTGGTTTAACCCTCTCCAGGATGAATCTGGTTTTTTTCCTAGCAGTCCATGGTACATTCAATACTCTTCTCCAGCACTACAGCTCAAAGACATCAATTCTCCTTCTATCCTCCCTAGTCATGTCCAACCCTCTGATGCATAACAAGTGATTGCAAAGATCATGGCCTGCATCAGACGCACCTTAGTCTCCAGAGTGACACCATTGCTCTTCAGTACTTTGGAGAGGTCTCTAACAACAGACTTTCTCATCGCAATACGTATTTTGATTTCCTGGCTACTAGTGCCAAGAGTGTTGACCATAGAGCCAAGCTGACTAAAGTTGTTAACTATCTCAATCTCTTCACCATCCATCTTGATGCTGCCAATTGGTCCAGTGGTGAGAATCTTTGTCTACTTGACATTGAGCCTCTATTCATACTGAAGGCTACAATCCTTGACCCTCTGCAGCAAGCATTTCAGGTCCTCCTCAGTTTCAGCAAGCAGGGTTGTGTCATCTGCATAATGCAGATTGTTGATCATACCTATTACTATGCATGAATTATTTAAATAATGATGATCTACTGGGGACAAATTAAGATGTTTTCTAAAAGTTTAGAAATTTATACTATAAACAATTTAACATTGTTTCATTCTAGACTTTTGGAAAGAGCACAGTAAAATTGTAAAATATGACCTGGAATGTAAATCTAAGCTTAATGTTTATGTTCTGATTTCAAAGAGATATTTTTGTTTAGGTTGTTATTTCTGAAACGTTGAGATGTGAAATATATTTTATGAAAGAAATGAACTAGGCATTCACATCTTAAAAAGAGTCTTAGGAAACTGGATATGACCTAGATAACCAAAGCTGTTTTAAGTTAAAACTGTACAACTCTTTCAAGGATACTATGGTTTTAGCCTAAAAGTTCCCCCCCC
>NW_006399940.1:5886486-5896266 GCF_000299155.1 Elephantulus edwardii | reverse complement strand
AAATTAGCATTTCTTCATCCCGTGGGACTAGGATAAGAGAAAGAGTGCTACCTGCACTGGGTGGCAAGACTTGAGGCAAGCAAGGCTTGTGGCAGCAAGACCCTGATGAACACGAGACCCAGGATGTGGAAAGGCTGTGACATTGCTGTGGATAAATTGTGGCAAGATGTGGCCTGAGGCTTCTTGCATTTCTGCTGGTTTAGCTATTCTTGCTGGATGTTTGAAGATGAAGCTGACTTATAACTTCTCTGACGCAAACCTTGCTGGATGATTTGGTTATAACTACTCTGAAGCAAACCTTGCTGGATGATTTAGATTTGACTGCCTAACTGAAACTGGAGCCAGGACAAATGGAGATATTGTGCCTTGGGACTGTTAAATTTAAAGTTGGACTTGCATTGGTATTTTTTGCTTTCCTCACTCTCCAACTTCCTTCTCTAATAAATCTCATTGTTGGTACTGTAACTTTGAGTCTGTGAGTCAGTAATGAATAAATGAACTTCTTGTTGACGTGGTTCTAGAGACACCAAGGGGCTGGGCTATGTGCTCTTCATTTGCTTTTTACTCTAGGGCAGCGAGGGACTGGGCTATTCTTGTTCCCTCTGGTCCTTTCAGAGAGCTGTTCATAGCCCTGTCTCCTCATGTCCCATTTTTTCCACTTTCGACAGATGTATATATTATTTTTTTCTTACTTTAGAACATACAATATTCCATTATTTTGTTCAAGTAACTGCTTCTTGACCTATGTAAAGTTTCTGCATGAGCACAACTAAGTGTTTTGGTAACTTTGACCATGACCTTGTTTGGTAAGAATCTGTGAAGATGTTGTCAGCTAATTTATCATAGGGTCTTAATCTAATCTCAATAATGTTCTTATGAAGGGCAAACAAGGCACAGATAAACAGGGGGAGAATTGCCACATAATGATGAAATTTTGCAGCAGATGCAAGCCAAGGAACTCCTGGAGATACCAGAAGTTGAAAGAGAAACAAAACAAAACAAAACAAAACAAAACAAAACAAAACAAAAAAACACAAACCAAAAAAAACAAACAACAAACCAAAAAAGACACACAAAACCACAAACCAAAAATCTTCCAATTGCCTTTGAACTTCATTGAAGTCCTTGAATAAATTATGGTCCTTGAATAAATTATGCTTCGCCAATGCATCTGCTTTTGTGCAAAGTTTTGTTTCAGACAGAAGAAGATTGGAATGTAAATCTCCAATATAAAATAAGGTGACTAACATTTTCTCTTATGACAATGAGAAATGTAATCATTCTCCAAGCTGGAAATACAATGTTCATAGTAGGCAATTAATGAAGAAGTCATTGTTCTGGAGTAAAAGGACCTGGTGAATACACTGAAGTTCACTCTGGCATTCAAATATATTTATATATGACTTAACAGTGCTTAGTTGATTAATACATTTTAAAATTTATTACATCATTTGCCTGCATAATTTAATCATTATCATGCAAACTCAAGTCTACTGAAAAAGTGCTGTGGTTTAATCAACTACTTTAGTATAAAATGTAGTTTCCCTAATTATCCATATTTATTTCATTTGCTACTGTGATTTGAAAAAAATATTCTTACTTTTATAAAACTATTCTCAGAATAAAGCGATCTGGCCTCTCCTTGTGTTATACAGTATTTTTCAAAATCCTCGTTCCTGAATGCCGCATTGCGCTGAATGAATAAGACTCAGGCACATAACAGAAACTGTATAAGACCATTATTGTAAAAACAGATAGATAATTGGTAAGATGTGTACGGATATCCAGTGGGGGTAGGAGGGTTGAGGGGAGGGAGGGAGGTGATCATGAGGTCTCAGAGTTGGTGGGTGGAGGAAAGAGGAAAAAAAACCCACCAAAACCCTCCAATGTAAATAATGAAATATAATGTATACAAATTATTGTATGCAAACCAACAACAATTTATTTAAAAAATATTTTTCCACTAGAGCATTTGATGGACTATACGCTGCAGAGGGAACTGTGGATGGTAGGGCATAGAGGGTTGTACTGCTAAACCAATGGCCAAAGAAATCGGCCCGTGGCTTCTCAGGTGAAAGATGGATAAACTCCTCCTTCCCTGTGATTTACAACCTTGGAAATCTAATGGAGGTTTAGCTGAGATTTGGTTCTGATGACAATAAGAAGAGCTGCCCTCCCTTTTGTTATAATCAGGAGCCAGCAACTGCAACTCATAGCGATCCTACAAACAACAGATCTGAACCCTGCAGTATCCTCTTCTATCCTCCTAAAGTCCACCATGCTGGAACCCGTTGTTGCAGTCTTTGTGTTAATCTGTCGCACTGATGGTCTTCCTCTCTTTCTCTGATGCTCATCTTTCCCCCAGCATGATGCCTTTTTACAAAGACCAGACCTTCCTTAAAATATGCCCAAAATATATGAGCTAAAATTTCATGGCAATGAGAACAGAGAACTGCCTTGTAGAAATCCTGAATTCAGACAAATTGTGTAGTTTTAAAAAGCTTTTATAGTGTAGTCCACATGTGTTACTAATCCAAAAGTGATTTGAATCCATTAGTGGTCCTGGGAGAGAAAGATGGGTAATCTCCTTCCACAAGATATACAGCTTCTGAAAATGCACTGGAAGTCAGTTATAATTAGGTTTGACTCCAAATTATTACTTTCTGGTTTCCAAATTTTATTTTATAGTAGTTTATTTACAAAGTTCATCTACATGGTTTTTCACACCTGATCTTTCCCATTTTCTTCACCCCCGCTCCCTGTGAAATTGAGTGAACCTATGATTAACTACCTCCCCCCGCCTATCCTCATCCCTATGTTCCTTCCTTCACCCCTCTTGGATCCTCATACTTGTTCTACAATAATGGTCTTATACAGTATTTCTCCTTATGGGTCTGAGCCATTTCAGTTGACATAATGCTCTCCAGTCCTTCCCAAGTTAGGCAGTAATTTACAAAGTCATTGCTCCTGAGTCAAATCATTATTTTTGACTTTGATTTTATAGTATTAGTTACAGTAGCCTAAAGATAGCAAAATAGCACCTAATATAATAAGTTAACGAAGGAATCAAGACTAAAGATGCTCAGCTGGACATCTGCTATTTTTTGTTGCCCATTTTCCAGTCTTCCTTTTCTGGTAATTTAAGATCCTTTCCTGTATAAATTCCCACACCTTTGGTGTGTGCAACTTTGGAGGACAACACAACAGGATTTGTAACAGCACAAACCAAAGCATTATTAGTTTAGGATTTGGAAAATTGTAGAGAGAGCTGAAAGATAAAAGCTACTATAGTTCATTCAACCCTAAGGAGGCTGGCATATGAATCCATGTGAAGATACTCAGAGCTTACAAGCTAGTCCACTTTCCATAATAAATTTTCTTTTAATTAAGATTGTTGTTGTTGTTAGGTATCATTGAATCGAGCATGATTCATAATGATATTGTGAACAATAGACCTGAATCCTGTCCTATCCTGTTGCTATCCTCATCATCTCTGATATACTTGAGCCCATTACTGCAGTCACTGTATCAATCCATCCAGTTTTCCTCTCTTTCACTGACCCTCCACATTTCCAAGCGTGGTAACCCTTTTAAAGGAATAGCCTCTTCTAACAACACGTCCAGAGTACAAGAGATAAAGTTTCACTATCGTTGTTTCCAAGGAGCACTCTGGTTGCTCTATCCCCCAAGACATACTCTTTGTTCTTTTTGGTAGTCCATGAGATATTCAGTACTCTTCTCTGACATCATAAAGCAAAAGCATCTTTTGTCATCCTTTTTCATTGTCCAGCTTTCAGAAGCATAGAAAGTAATTGAAAAGACCATGACCTGAAGGAAGTATACCTTAGACTTCAAAATTACATCGTTGCTCAGTATTTTGGACAGGTCCTGGACAATGGACTTTTCCAAAATAATATGTCTCCTGATATCCTGACTGCTGAACACAAGGTTATTGATTGTGGATCCAGGTAAAATGAAATCATTGAGAGTTTCAGTCCTTTCTCTACCTATCATGATGTTGCCTATTGACCCAGTAGTAAGGACCTTTGTTTTCTTGATGTTGAGATATAATCCATACTGAAAGCTGTAGTCTTTAATCCTCTGCAACGAGTTTTCCTCACTTTCAGCAAGCAAGGTTGTATCATCTGCATAAAGTAGGTTAATAAGTCTTCCTCTGATTCTAATACCACTTCTTCGTAGCATATGGCTTCATGAATTATTAACTCAGCATACAGAATGAATAGGTATGGAGAAAAGACACATCCCTGCTGCACAACCTTTCTGATTTTAATCTATGCAGTGTTCCCTTGCCCCATTTAGATAAAAGCAAAATATTATAACAAAATATACAAAGAATATTTAGAGAATAAAAAGGAAGAACTCGTTTGGTATTTCTCAAGCTGAATGAACAGAAGAATGAATTCAAGCCTTGAGTTGAAATACTCAAGAGATGCCATGGGCAATATCTTGAATGATGTAGGAAGCATCAAAAAAAGATGGAAGGAACACACAGAAGTACTGTGCCACAAAGAATTGATTGACACTGGAATATTTCAGGAAGAGCCATATAAAGTAAAATCAATGGTTACAGAGGAAGAAGTTCAAGCCATGTTAGAGACAATGGGGGAGAAAAAGGCCCCAGGAAAAGATGGGATACAGATTGACATATTTTAGTTAGCAGATGTAAATCTGGATATGCTCACCCCTCTATGAAAGGAAATTTGGAGAAAACTTCCTGGCCAACTAACTGGTGGAGATCCATATTTGTTCACATACCCATGACTGCAAATATTGTTAGAAATCATCTATTTCCTCCTCTTTTGTTCTGGTTGTTGTTGCATAAATTCGAATATTAGTGGTATGAACAGGTCTTCCTTGTATGCATATGGATATTATCCTGTCACGCACATCATTGTGTTTCAAGATGGATCTGGAAACACCCTTTTTTACTATGAAAGCAACCTCATTTTTTCTCACCTTTTCATCTTCAGCATAGTAGATCATATGATCGTCTGATTCAAAATGTTCTATACCAATCCACCTCATTTCACCAATGCCTAGAATGTCAATATTTATGTATTCCATTTCTTTCTTGTTTTTCAGTTTTCCTACATACATGCTTCTCACATTCCACTTTTCAATCATTAGTTTCTGTTCACAACTGTCCCTTCTCCTTTGTGTTTCCAAATTTGAAGGCTCAGCCTCAGTTGCCATATCTATTATTCTACTATTCTACTCTATGTGTACCCTATGTGTACATAAGGTTTTCAAAGGTCTGTTATATTTTGGAAGTGGATGACCAATCCTTCTTCCTATTCTATCTTAATTTGGATGCATAACTTTGAAACAATACATGACAGGCAACATTTTAGTGAAAGGAGCAGATAAAAGACCCTTCTCCTTACAGAGATAACCATACATGCAGTGCCCTCCCCCAGATGTGTCTTGCCACTGCCCTGATTAATTAGCATCATTTGCACTCCATCCTGCCCCGTCTAGTACTCCACTCCCTGCCTAGCAACCCTTTGATATAATGGCTTAGGCCCCAAGTCACTTCTGTGACATCTTGCACCTCCCAATGTTGCTGGTCTCTCATGCTGATTTCTATCTCACCTTTAGAAGAAGTTAAGACCAACACCCCATGTATCCTTTTCAGGGAAGGCTTTCTGTCAAAGGCAGCACTGGAGAAAGTGTCTTGCCCCTGAGCTCCTGTTTCAGGACTGCCATATAGTGGAATAGTGTCTCTGCTCTTCTTTATGCACCACATGGTTGAAGGGGAGGCACAATGGAGGTCTCAGTTTGAGTTGTGGTCCTGGAGGAGAGCCTTGAACATACCATGGACTGCCAAGAAAACAAATAGATGCATCTTGGAAAAAATAAAAGCTTGTTTCTCCTTGGAGGCTAGGACTTTGAAGCTCCATCTTACATATTTTGGGCATGTGGCCAGGAGGGACCGATTCTTGGAGAAGAACATAATGCTCGGAAGGGTGGGGGGACACACAGGAGAGGAAGACCTTGGATGAGGTGGATTGATACAGGGAAATGGGGGTAGGTGTGTCAGAGTCCGTGTGATTGGCTCAGGAAGGACAGGGTTCAGATTTATTGTATATAAGGTCACTATGAGTCACAGGTGACTTGATGGTGCATAACAACAGCAATAACAACATAAACTCCGTTTTAGTAAATCTCCATCACTGAATGCCATTCTCTTCTTCAAATGTCTGCCTCTAGTTATAAGCTTAAGACTTAGTCTCCATAACTGCTTTTAGTTTGATGTTTTAATCCAAATGGAAATACAAGTTAGGATAAATATTAAGGTTCTTAGAACTGGGACAAAACCAAGTAACTGCAGTATTTGTCTTCATCCAATATTTTGCTTTAGAGTTTTACTTCCCAACCTGTTCCATTGTACTTTTTCATTCTGTAATTACCCAGGCATAGCTTAATTTATTTCTTTTATCTATCAGTCAGATTTTGTTTTAACAAATAAGTTCCAAATGTCAATGACTTAAACTAAAAAAATGTTATTTTTCTATTTCATGGATCTATGGATAAACTTACTTGACTTCTGCATTTATTTGTGTAACATGTTTTCTTGTTCTTGAATGGGTTTTGTTTAGCATTCTGATAGATGCAGAGATGCAAAAGGCCAACAAACTAAATTATGCATGCATTTAAAACTTCTGCTTGCATTATCATATCTAATATAATTAATACATCAGCAAAAAGCAGTTCACATCAATAGGATGGGGAATATATTCTGTTTATCTTGTGAGATCATTTGATCATGCTCATATTGTACTTCCTGCAATTTTTCAATGTCAATCAGTTCTTTATGGTACAGTGACTCTGTACCTTCCATCTTTTTTTTAATGCTTTCTGAGTCATTCAATATATTGTCCATAGTATCTTTCAATATTGCAACATGAGGCTTAAATTTATTTTTCAGTTCTCTATACTTGAGAAAAGCAGAGTGAGTTCTTCCCTTTTTATTCTCCAATTCCAGCTATTTGCACATTCTATTATAACACTTGTCTTTATCCTCCCTAGCTGCTCTTTTAAATCTTCTGTTCAGCTCTTTTACTTTTAACATGTTTTCCCTTTGTTTGGCTTCTTGATGCTCCCTTGCAATTTTTAAAGTGTCTTCTGATGTACACTTCGAACCAATGATAATGAAGGAGGAAGTACGGCACTGGCAAAAAATAAGGCCCCAGGAATTGATGGGATACTAATTGACTTGTTTCAATTAACAGATGCAGCCTTGGATGCACTCACCAGTCTATGCCAGGAAATTTGGAGGATAGTTATTTGGCCAATGGATTGGAAAAGGTCCATATCTGTTACCATTCCCAAGAAAGGTGATCCAACAGAATGTGTAAACTATTGAATCATAGCATTAATATCACATGAAAAAAATAAATCCTGCTGAAGATCGTTTAAAAATGGCTAGAACAGTTCATAGATAGAGAACTGCCAGAAGTTCAAGCAGGCTTTAGAAGAGGCCATGGCACCAGGGATATCACTGCTGATGTCAGATGGATCCTGGCTGAAAGTAAGGAATACCAGAAGAATGTCTATTTGTTCTTTATTGACTATGCAAAGTCATTTGACTGTGTAGCTCATAACACTTTGTGGCTGGCATTGAGAAGAATGGGAGTCCCAGAGCATTTAATTGTGCTCATAGACAAGCTATACCTGGACCAGGAGGCTGTTGTGCAAACAGAGCAGGGGAACACTTCTTATTGTTGTTGTTATGTGCCATCGAGTCATTACCCTAGTCACTGAATCAATCCAACTCATAGAGGGTCTTCCACTCCTGCGCTGTCCCTCCACCCTACCAAGCATGATGTCCCTCTCCAAGGACCTGTCTCTCCTTATAACATGTCCAAAGTATGTCAGACGAAGCCCCAGAATCCTTGCCTCCAAGGAGTAGCCTGGTTTAACCCTCTCTAGGATGAACCTGTTTGTTTTCTTGGCAGTCTATGGTGCATTCAATACTCTTCTCCAGCACCACAGCTCAAAGGCATCGATTCTCCTTCTATCTTCCCTAGTCATTGTCCAACTCTCTGATGCATAACAAGTGATAGGAAAGACCATGACCTGTTCAGACTCACCTTAGTCTCCAGAGAGACACCGTTGCTCTTGAGTACTTTAGAGAGGTCCCTAACAGCAGACTTTCCCATTACAATATGTTTTTTGATTTCCTGGCTGCTGGTGCCAAGAGTGTTGACCGTGGAGCTGAGCAAACTGAAGCTGTGAACAATCTCAATCTCTTCGCCGCAAGGTTTAAAATTGAGAAGGGACTGTGACAGGATTGTATTCTCTCTCCATACCCACTCAAGCTGTATTCTGAGAAAATTATCTGAGAATCTGGCCTCTATGAAGATGAGTTTGGCATCAGGATTGGAGGGAGATTCATCAATAACTTGTATTATGCAGATAATACACCCTGTTTGCTGAAAGTGAAGAGGGTTTGAAGGCCTTGATGCAGAAGACCAAGGAATGCTGCCTTCAGTATAGATTGCATCTCAGTATCAAGAAGACAAGGATTATTATCACTGGACTGATATTCAACATCATGATGAATGGAGAGGAGATCGAAACTGTCAACAGCTTCATCTTGTTTGGATACACAGTTAACATTCTTGGTACCAGCAGTCAGGAAATAAGGACACATATTGTACTGTGAAAATCTGCAGTTAGAGACCTCTCCAAATTTTTGAGGAATAATAATGTCAGTTTGAAGACTAATGTATATCTGATTCAGGCCATAGTCTTTCTGAACACTTGCTATGCATCTGAGATCTGGACAATGAATAGGGATAATAGAAGAATTGACATCTTTGAGGTGTGGCATTGGAGAATAGCACTGAACATCCCATGGATGGTCAAGAGAACAAATATATATGTCTTGGAAAGGGTGCAGCCAGATTGCTCTTTGGAGGCACAAGGGATGAGACTTCACCACACGTATTTTGGGCATGTATTCTATGAGGAGCTGTTCCTTGGAGAAGGACATTATCCTAGGAAGAGTAGAGGGTCAGAGAAGAGGAAGACCCTCAGCCAGGTGGATTGACATGGTGACTGCCACACAATGGGCTTTTCTGTATCAGGAAGTGTGAGGATGGCACAGGATAGGATAGCACTCAGATCTTTTGTTCATAGAGTCACTATGAGTTGCACTTGACTTGACAGCATCTAACAACAACAGCAACAACAGCAGCAGCAGCAGCAGCAGCAGCAGCAGCAGCAGCAACCAACTGAGAAGCACTGCATATCACATTACAAAAAGATTGGATGTATGGTTCTGTAACATGGTGGGAGTAAAGAGTTTGACACAATTTTCAGTCTATTCCTTCAGACTTTAGCATGCTTAATCTAATTTTCTCATGCTTTCAAAATACCAAGTAACAGAATGACAGAAAAAAGTGAGGTCTTAAAAAATAGAAATGCAATTAAACCAAATCTTTTTTTTTTAAAGCTAAAGCTTTTTTTTACATTTAAATTTATTATTAATTTCAGTAAAAATTTACAGAGACTTTGGATTTCCAATCATTCATAGCTGCACTTTTCTTCCCTCCCAAACCTTCCTCCTAGTACGCTACCCTCTTGGAAAAGTAAAAGAAAAATTCTTTCATTATTTTACAATCCCTCCCCTCAGGTCTACTCCACCATGTAGCCTTCGCTCTAGATTCCTGTCATGAAAAAAATACCTAATCACATATCCCTTTTAAACAGTTTTCTCCCTCATCTGTTTCAATGCAGTATACATTATTGAAC
>NW_006399940.1:5833182-5886089 GCF_000299155.1 Elephantulus edwardii | reverse complement strand
AGATTTTGGAATTCCATTCATTCATTGTTGCACCCTTCTCCCTGCCCCCCCTTCAACCCTCCCCCACGCCCCATTAGCTCCTCTCCTTGAAAAGCAAAAGAAAAACTCCTCATTGGTACACAATCCTTCCTGTACTTCCCCCAACCCACCCACAACCCCAAATATAATCCACTCTGCAACCCTCATTCCGTACTCATACGATAAACATAATGCCCTATAATATAATAATTTTAAACTATTCTCTCCCCCATAGACTTCAATGCTGTAAACATATTTCATCCAGTTATTCTCAGTCTTACCCCCACCCCGTATCAGCCTCATTCTACAACAGTGGTACCATATAGCATTTGTCCCTTTGTGACTGAAATACCTCACTTAGCATAATGTTCTCCAGGGTCACCCACTTTGAATAATATTGCGTGAGTTCCTTGCTTTTCAAAGCAGCATAGTATTCCATTGTGTGAATATACCACAGCTTCTCTATCCATTCATTTGTTGACAGGCACTTCAGTTGTTTTCAACTCCTTGCTATTGTGAATAAAGCCGCGATAAACATGAGTGTGCATATATCTGCTTGGATGTCAGTTATAGTCTCTTTGGGGTAGATTCCCAGTACTGGAATTGCTGGGTCAAATGGTATCTCTATTTGCAACTTTTTGAGAAAGGACTATACCACCTTCCACAGTGGTTGCACCATTTTATACTCCCACCAACAGTGAATAACGGTTCCAGTCTCTCCATAACCTCGCCAGCATTTATTGCTTGCTGTTCTGTTAAATTTTGCAATTTTGACTGGGGTGAGATGATATCTCACAGTTGTTTTAATTTGCATCTCTCTTAGAGCTAGGGATTTTGAACATTTCATCTGCTTGTTGGCCATCTGAATGTCTTCTTTTGTGAAGTGTCTGTCCATATCCTGTGCCAATTTTTCTATTGGATTATTTACCTTTATCTTGTTGTGGTGCTCAAGTATTTTATAAATTCTGCATTTAAGTCCCTTATCTGATATGTCATTACCAAATACTTTTTACCGGTCTGTAGCTTCCCTTTTTACCCTGTTGGAGAAGTTTTTGGATATGTATAAACCAAATCCTCTTGTTGGTGTGTGCTGTGGAGTCAGAAGAGACCTATATCCGGCCCTCTAGAGGGTTTTTAGAGGCAGTAAATTTCTTGGGAAGAGTTACCCATCATTCTCCTATGGAGGAGCTGGTAAATTTGAACAATTTCAAAACTGCTAGGTCACTGGAGTTTCCTAGGAATAAATAAAATTAGTTAAGAATTTTTTTACAAGAGTGGAGACAGAGGAAAAGAAAATATTGATGACAATTAATTAATAGTCACATCACATTTTATAGAAACCCTATTCACTATCAGAAAAGAATAGTGTCCCTCTGACAGACCAAATGTTAGATTGCATCATATATACATAACTTTAAATGAATACTCACTATGTGCCAGCGGCAATCGGTGTTCCGAGTATTGTTTTTGCCCAGTGTCAATTCCAACTCATGGAGATACCATGTATGCAGAGTAAAACAACCTCTACAGGAAACAGAATCATCAGGCCTGTTATTTTCCCCAGATAACTTTGAGCAGATTTGATCTGCCTACCTGCACTGCAATCTGAGGCCGCCGGACGCTCTGTGGGAGAAAGATGGTCTATCTCTTCTCATGCAATTAACTTGCCTCTGAACATCTGCAGGAGGGTCAGCTATGGGTTGGCTCCAAGTCTAAAGTACACAACAACAATACCTTTTGGATAGGCAAATGTTTAACTGTTTGTGCCGTCCTCGAATGTATTTTTTGGTCTATTTCTTGAGCTCTGAGGCTTATAGATAGACTTACGTTTAGAAAAGCTTAACAAGGATAATTTTTAAAAATCTTGGTAAATGTAAGAAAAGGCTACTTTGATTGCTATGACAACTAATAGCCAACAGAAATTATTCAAAACTCTATCAGTCACAAACAAAGGAGATAGTGAAGACTGTTTTTATAAACCAGTCAATTACACTAGGCCCTCGAAACAAACAATACCCCTTCAGACTAATTTTCATAGAGTAGGAACTGATGGAGAGCTGAATCTCCATTGGGATCCCAAGACTATAAATTATGTAACAGGGAATAGTCTATTCTTCTCCTGAATTAGCAGCACAACTCCCTACAGACTGTGTCACCACAGTTCCTAAGAGGCTAAGTCCTGAAAATCAGTCAACTGGGACACACTATCCTAATTTCATCGCTAACTATCAACCAATCAACAGTATTCTAGAGCTAGTAGTCATGTTCTATAGATACTAACTTATGTGCTACAACACATCTAGAGTACAGGAGGATCTGGGAGGAAAGAATTTCTAAGTCTGTCTTTAGCATGATGGAGTCAGTAAATTACTGCCACGTGCCTGATGTTTGTGCATGTTTTAGTTCTTCAGAACAAAGAATTGTTTCAGTGTTAAGAAAAATGTTTAAAATTACTAAAACTCATAAAAAATTAAGTATTGGTTCACAAATTGCATTGACCAGGTTCTGGGTTATCTCAGACCAATTCATATATGTGTTATTTATCAAACTTATAAATATGTAATTTAAACAATACCATTTTTTCTATCTGTTGCTCTATGGCTTCCCCCTCCCCCTTTATAAATTGCCAGTCTCATTGTCTAATGTAAGGTATCACACATTTCAAACAACTGATGTATAAGAATATGAAAAGTATTTTCATTACATTCAGTAAGAATGAAAGTGACTTAGTAAGAAAGGTGAAATTCACAATGATCTTTTATTTTTACTTAATTTATTTTTATTTATTAGTTTTATTATTTAAAATTTTGTAAAGTTTTAATGAAAGTATAACACAAAGACACATTTGAGTAATTCTACAATTATTCAACTGATTCTGTAAGTGATTATGGTGACATTTTTTAAACTTGTGTTATGTTCTTGATGCACTTTTTTTTCATTATCCTTTACATGGTTCTTTTTACTTTTTTTATGTAAAGCTATATTTACCCCCCTCTGGATTATGCCTAATCTCTTCCCTTAATGTGCAGTTCAATTCTATAACACATGGATTGCAATGAGTTAGAATGACACAAAAGCAAGTGGTTAGGGTTTTGGGATTTGTTATGCAGATAGGACAACTTAGCTTGCTGACAGTGAGTTCAACTTGAAGTGCTTACTGCAGAAGGTTAAATACTGAAGTCTTCAATGTGAATTGAAACTTAACTTCAAGAAAAAAAAACTCACCACTGGACCAATACACAACATCATGATAGATTGAGAAAAGATTGAAATTGTCAACAACTTCATCTTACTTGGATCCACAATCAACTCTCTTGGTATCAGCAGTCAGAGGACATACTGTACTGAGGTATCTGTAGTCATGGATCTCTCCAGACCATTGAGAAACTGTGATGTCAGCTTGGGGACTAAGGTGTACTTGGTTCAGTACTTTTCAGTCACTTGCTGTGCATCTGAGAGCTGAGCAATGAATAGGAATCATTGAAGAATCAGTGCCTTTAATGTATGGTGTTGGAGAAGAGTGCTGAACAGCCAAAAGAACAAACCTATGTCTTGGAGAGAATGCAGCCAATGTGTTCCTTGGATATAAGGATGACCAAGTTTCATCTCACATATTTTAAGCAAGTTGCTAGGAGAAGTTACTCCTTGGAGAAAGACAACATGCTTGGAAAGGTGGAGGGATGGCAAAAGGAAGAAAGACTCTCAACCAGGTAGATTAACACAGTGATTGCAGCAATGGGCTCACATGTGTCTGAGATGATGAGAATGGCCCAGGGTTCAGGTCTTTTGTTCTTAGAGTTGTTATGGGTTTTAAACTTGTCCTACCTTTTTGATGTAATAGTATTGCCACAACTCTATGGTACCTAACAATAACAACCAGTTGTTAATCATGATGTAATCACTAGAATGAGTATTTTGCACATCAGGATAAAAGATCTTTAGTTTATACAGAAGATACAGAAGCAACGGTTTTATTAGTCTTTATAAACAACAGACCACGCCTTGTATTTCAGCACTTCTTTTACTTTTCCAGAAACACTTTGACTTTGGCTAATAAGTTTCCTAGCTGAGTCAAAAGCTTGAGGCTTCTGCATAATGGTCATTAGAGCTTTAGGCAAAGCTAGGCTTGTGTTTGCTAATACTGCATTGATTTGCTGCTGTAAAATCATGTAAGATATTTAATGAACAATTATTTGTGCCTTTGGTTCACAAATGATTTTAACATTATTGGCAAAATTAGAGTTCTGATTGGAATTACTGCTAGCAAAGTCTACCTTTGATCATTCCCTACATTATGAACCTTCTACAACTTCACCTCTCAACCCACCTCTCCACCCTCACGTAATTTTTGGCTTCTACTTTGAAATTTGTCTGCAATGTCAATATTTAGAAGTCTATTTACAATTGACATATTCCAACTAATAGAGGCAGCCATAGACATGCTCACCGATCTATGTCAGGAAATATAGAAGACAACTTGCCATTTGACTGGGAGAAATCTATATTTATTTCCATTCCCAAGAATAGTGATCCAATAGAATGTGGAGATTATGAAACAGTATCATTAATATAAGATGCAAGCAAAATATGGTTGAAGATTATTAAAAAATAGCTAGAGCATTACACCAAGAGGAAACTACCAGAAATTCAAGCTGGATTTAGAAAAGGCTGTGGTACCAGGGATATTATTACTAAGGTAAAAACTAGTGCTGGCTGAAAGCAGAAAATTCTAGAAGAATGTATGTTTATATTTAATTGACCATGCTAAAGTATTTGGCTCTATGGATCATAAGAAACTATGGACTGTTGTTGTTATGTGCTGCCACATCACCTGTGACTCATAGTGACCCTATGTACAACAGCTCTGAACCCTGCTCTATCCTAAGCCAGCATTACTGTCTTTAACACACCTACCTCCATAGCCCAGTCACTGAGTCAGTACATCTCATTGAGGGTCTTCCTCTCTTGTGCTTTACCTCCACCCTTCCAAACATGATGTCCCTCTCCAAGGACTGGTCCCTCCTTGCAACATGCCCAAGGTATGTTTGACAGAGCTTCAGAATCCTTGCCTCCAAAGATTAGCCTGGTTTCACTCTCTATGATGAATTTGTTTGTTCTCCTAGTCGTCCATGGTATATTCAATACTCTTCTCCAGCACCACATTGAGAAAAATAGGAATCCCAGAACATTTAATTATGCCCATAGAAAACTTTTACCTAGACCAAAAATCTGTCATTGGATAGAGCAAGAGAATACTGCATGGTTCAATATCAATGATGTTATGTTTCAGGATTATATCCTTTATATCTACTTATTCTCTATGCTGAGAAAATCATTCACCAATCTGTGCTCTGTGAAGGAGAAAGTGGCATCAGCTTCAGAAGAAGGCTCATCAATAACCTGCATTATACAGATGATACAACCTTGCTTGCTGAAAGAGGACTTGAAACCTTTCCTGCAGAAGATCAAAGAAAATAGCTTTCAATATGGATTGTATCTCAACATTAAGAAGATAAAAATCCTCACCACTGGACTGATAAACAACATTATGATAGATGGAGCAAAGATTGAAATTGTCAACAATTTCATCTTGGATATACAGTGTTGTTGTTATATTCCATTGTGTCACTTGCAACTCATAGATACCCTATATACAATGGCCCTGAAACCTGCTTTATCCTGTTGTCTTTGATACAACTACACCCATTACCCCAGTCACTAAATCAATCCATCTCATTGAGGCTCTTCCTCTCTTGATCTGTCCCTCCACCCTTCCAAACATGATGCCCCTCTCCAAGTGCTGGTCCCTCCGTGCAATATACCCAAAGTATATCAGATGAAGCCTGAAAATCTTTGTCTCCAAGGAGCAACCTGGTTTGACCTCCTCTAGGACAAATCTGTATGTTCTCCTGGCAGTCCATAGTATATGCAATACTCTTCTCCAGTACCACAGCTTAAAGGCATAAATTCTCTTTCTATCGTTTCTCGTCATTGTCCAGCTTTCTGATGCATAGCAAGTAATTGCAATGCTCCTTGGAGTCAAGGATTCTGAAGCTTCATTTGACATTCTTTGGGCATGTTGCAAGGAGGGACTGGTCCTTGGAGAGGGACATCGTGTTTGGGAGAGTGCAGGGACGGCGCAGGAGAGGAAGACCCTCAATGAGATGGATCTATTCTGTGAGTGGAGTGGTGGGGAGTGTATTTGAGATGGTGAGGTTGGCATGGGATAGAACGGTATTTAGGGCTCTTGTACATTATGAGTTGAAAGCGACCTAATGGCACATAACAACAACAACAATAACAACAACAATGGCCTGAATCAGTCTCCAGACTGACATCATTGCTCCTCAGTACTCTTGAGAGGTCTCTGACAGCAGATGTTCCCAAAGAAATTTGTCTTTTGATTTCCAGAGTCACTATACCAAAAGGAATTGGCTGACACAGAAGAATTTAATGAAACAACAAATGAACAAGAGCCTATGGTGATGAAGAAATAAGTTCAAGCTGATCTGAAAGAACTGGTAAACAAACAAACAAGGCCACAGAAACTGAGAGCATACCAATTGACATATTTCAACAAACAGACGCTACCCTGAATGGGTTTACCAAGTTGTGTCAAGAAATCTGGAGAACAACTACCTGACCAACTGACTGGAAGAGATCTATATTTGTTCCCATTCGAGAGGTGAACTGACAGAGTGCAGAAGTTATTTGACAATATATTTTACCCTTTGACCATATATGTTGTAGAATTGAGGGAAAGAGACTTGCAGAATTCTTGAGAGTTATGGAATGAAAATCACAGTTTTTCTTCTGACATCTTACAACAATGTATTGTTGTTGTTATGTGCCATCAAGGCCCCTGTGACTCATAGTAACCCTATGTACAATAGCCCTAAACCGTGCTCTATCATTTGCCAATTTTTAGGGAAGATTTTATTGTATGGAATGGGCGCTCATCTTCAAAGCTCATACAGGGAAGCCACTGAGAAAACTCCATGATATGGATGCATCGAGCCTCCCTGAGACTGTAAAACCTTTATCAGCTCTTTTCTATCTCTTCTCGTCTTTCCTCTCCCCTCTATGTAGTTTCTCCATGTCTATTTATCTATTATTCTTATGTACTATTTGTTTTTGTAGCATAACAGCCCTGCTCTATACTAGTCTTTGAATTGCGTCCTTCAAAGTTACTTGAAGAAAAAAACCCCAACAACCCAAAACACAGCAATATAATTAATATCACATGCAGGAAAGATTCTGCTAAAAAATGATAAAAAAATGACTGAAACAGTACATCAGCAGAGAACTGCCTGAAGTTCAGATTGGGTTTAGAAAAGGCTGTGGTATTAGGGACATTATAGCTAATATTAGATGTATCTTGGCTGAAAGCAGAGAGCACCAGAGGAACATGTATCTGTGTTTCATTGATTATGCAACAGTATTTCACTGTGAGGATCTCAACAAACTGTGGCTAACTCTGAGAAGAATGGGAATCCCAGAACATTTGATTGTGTTTTGTGAAACTTATATGTGGACACACAATGTTGTTGTTGTTAGGTACCATCAAGTCAAGAACAACTCATAGCATCCCTATGAACAGAAGATCTATGAAACAAGTCCTGTTCTGCACCATCCTCACACTTTCCAACATACAAAAACCCATCGTAGCAGTCACCTTGTCAATCCACCTGAAGGTCTTCATTTCCTTCACCGACCATCCACCCTTCCCAATATTATGTCCTTCTCCAAGGAATAGCACAAGCACCTCCTAGCAATATGTCCTAATTATTATTAGGTGAAGCCTCATCATTCTTGCCTCCAAAGAGTACCGTCTCCAAGCCATATCTATTTGTTTTCTTGGCCATAAATTGAATGTTCAATACTCTTGTCCAACAATACAGCTCAAAAGCATAAATTTTTTTTCTGTCCTCCGTTTTCATTATCCAAGTCTTAGATGCATGGCTAGTAAATGGAAAGCCAATGGCCAGAGTCAGATGTACCTTAGTCCTCAAACTGACTACTCCTCACTACTCAATAATTTGGAAAGGTCACTAACTGCAGATTTTCCCATTGCAATGTGTCTGCTTCTTTTTTGACTGCTTGTACCAAGTGTGTTAATTGTGGATCTAAGCAAGGTGAAGCTGTTGAAAGTTTCAGTCTCCTCTCTATCCATCATGACACAGCCTATTGGTCCAGTGGTAAGAATCTTTGTTTTCTTGATATTGAGACACAATCCATACTGAAGGCTGCATTCCTTGATCTGCAAAAAGTGTTTCAAATCTTCCTCACTTTCAACAAGCAAGCTTGTGTCATCTGCACAATGCAGGTTATTGATGAGTCTCTCTCCAATCTTAGTAATTTGCTCAATCTATATGATTCAACAGGTATGAAGACAGAATAGATCCCTGATGCACTCTCTTTCCAATTCCAAACCATGCAGTGATCCCTTGCTCCATTCACACAGCAGCCTCCTGGTCTAGGTATAGGTTCCTCATGGGCACAATCAAGTGTTCTGCGATTCTCATTCTTCTCAAAGTCAGCCACAACTTGTCATGATCTACACAGTTAAACACCATTGCATAGTCAATAAAGCACAAATCGGCATTATTCTGGTGTTTTTTACTTTCAGCCAGGATCCATCTGGCTTTAGAAATGGTGCCACGGCCTCCTCTAAATCCCACTTGAAGTTCTGGAAAGTCCCTATCTATGCACTGTTCCAGCCATTTTTGAATGATCTTCAGCAATATTTTGCTAGCATGTGCTATCAATGATAGTTTTCAATTATTTCCATATTCAGTTCAGGATCACCTTTCCTGGGAATAGGAACAAGTATAGACCTCTTCCAATTCACTGGCCAGACATCCATCCCCAAATTTTCTGGCATGGACCGGTGAGAGTATCCAAGGCTGCACCTGTTAATTGAAACTCTCAATTGGTACCTCATCGATTCCTGGGGCCTTATTTTTTGCCAATGCTTTCAATGCAGCTGGTGGATGGCCTTAGTATTTACAATTCAGTTGAGTCCTCCCTATGAGCGAGCCTTTAGCTTGGCAATGTTGGATCGTGGTGGATAAGTTTTTGTGATTTACTTGAAAACTAGGGTAAACTATTTGGATGTTTCTAAATTGTGTTAGCAATCAAATGTAAGCTTAACTGTATCTGATCTCATTTACAATCAGCTTGGGTGGGAAGCCTCTATGTGAACAAACAGGATCTGGTGGGCAGGACTTGATATTTAAAATTCAGTCTAGTCCTGCCTGTGAGTGAGCCTTTAGCTTGGTGATGTTGGACCCTGGTGGCTGGATACACAATAAACAACCTTAATACCAACAGGAGACCAGGAGACGTAGTGCATTGGGCAAATCCACTGTCAGGGACCTCTCCAAATTACTGAGAAGCAATGATGCTAGTTTGAAGACTAAGGTGATCTAGCTCAGGCCCTGGTCTTTTCAACACTTGCTACACATCTGAGAGCTGAATAATGAATAAGGACGACAGAAGAAGAATTGATGTCTATGAGTTGTGGTATTGGAGAAGAGTACTGAGTATTCATTCTTAGAGTGCCAAAAGAACAAACAGGTAAGTCTTGAAAAAGTGCAGCCAGGTGCTCCAGAAGGAGCAAGGCTAGCTAAGCTTCATCTCTTATACATTGGGCATACTGCTATGCCTTGGAAAGGGACATCATGGTTGGACTGTGGAGGGTCAGTGAAAGAGAGGAAAACCCTCAACAAACTAGACTGACACAATGAATGCAACGATGGACTCAAGTGTGTTAGAAATAATGAGAATGGCAAGGTAGAGAAATGGTTCAGATGTGTTGTTTATAGGGTCACCAGGAGTCATAATCAACTTTATGGCAACTAACAGCAACCACAACAACAAAACCCATTTGCCTATCAAAAACCAAGTTGTAATGGGGGGAAAAAATCTGCTTGTCAGGGACCTCTTCAGAGTACTGCGAAGCAATGATGACAATCTAGAGACTAAGGTGCCCCTGATCCAGGCTATGCATCTGAAAGCTGGACAATGATGAAGGATGACAGAACAAGAATCAATGCCTTTGAGTTGTGGTGCTAGAGGAAAATCTTGAATATACGATGACAGCCAAGAAAACAAATAGATCTGTCTTGGAGAGGGTGAAACCAAGTTTCTCCTTGGAAGCTAAGATTCTAAAGCTCCATCTAATATACTTTAGGCATGTGACCAGAAGAGACCAGTCCTTGGAGAAGAACATCATTTTCAGAAGGATGGAGGGACAGGAAAGACTCCAGATAAGATGGATTGACACAGTACTGGAGCAATAGGGGTCAGAGTCAGTGAGACAGGCTCAGGACAGGGCAGGCTTCAGGCATGTTGCATATAGGGTTGTTATGAGTTGCAGAGCTTGCCTTTAGAAAAACTCTATGAACCTGGAGAAAGGACGAAAGTTATACTAGTGTCCGGGTCTTCATTCATAGGGTCGCTATGAATCGCCTATGACTTGACAGCACTTAACAACAACAACAGCATAGAGAGAGGTCAGGTGGCCTAGCAGGCAGAAAGTGGTGCTACCAAGCCAAAGGTGGGTGACTCTAATCTGCCGCCCTCAGGCATGTCTTTAATTGTTTTTGGTGAAATATTCTTCTAGGTCACATAGCCCTGGCCTGTCTACTTGCTGCTGTACAGAGAGGAAGCTTGTGGTTGCTGTGAAGCTGAACATTGTGATACTGATGTGTCAAATGCGAGAATGGTTACCCATGGTGGACAGTGTTTGGTGAAGCTACCCGATTAAAATAAGTTCGGAATCAGGAGTGGAATCCACTTCTGAAATAGCTTGCCTCTGGAAACCCTATGAACCTGAAGGAAGGATGAAACTTATACAAGTGTCCAGGTCTTTCGTTCATAGGATCGCTATGAGTCGTCTATGACTCGATGGCACTTAACAATAACAACAACATGAGTTGCAGGCAATTCGATGGCACATAACAACAGCAACCACTCCAAAATTAATTTCTTTTTAATTTAATTTTTTATTATTATTAATTTTAATGAAAATTTACAGAGACTTTGGATTTCCATTCATTCATTGTTGCACTTTTCTCCCTGCCAACCCCTTCCCCCTCCCCAGTACATTCTTCTCTTTGAAAAGTAAAAGTTCTTTTATAAACAGGTAAAATAATTTCTAAACTGTCAAAAGGAACAATATTATTGCTGTTGTTAAATGCCATTGAGTTGCTATGACTAGTAGCAACCTTATGAACAAGAAATTAACATTATCTTTTCCTGAGTCCTCCTCACAATTTCTATCATACTAAGATAAATTTTTTCCAGCACTGTGCCAATTCATCTCGTCAAGAGTTTTCTTCTTTTTTACTGACCCTCTGCTTTTCCCCATTATGTCCATTTCTTTAAGGACTGGTACCTCTGGAAAGACTCCAGATGTATGTGAGATGAAGTTTCACCACTCTTATATCTAAGGAGTACTTTGGTTGAAACTTCTCTAAGACAAATCTGTTTGTTTTATGGAATATTCAGTACTCTGTTACAACATCAAATTTCAAAGGCACAGATTTTTTTTTCTTCTTTGACCCTTATTCCTTTTCCAATTTTTACATGCATATGAACTATGTGAAAAAACTCTCACAAGACTTTGACCAAGTGCACCAGTCTTTAAACTGATATCATTGTTCTTTAGCACTTTGGAAAGGTCTTTGACAGCTTTTTTGTTTACCGCAACACATTTTTTGATTTCTTAACTCTTGGATGGCAAGTAAAATAAAATATCTGACAATGTCAATCTTTTCTCCATCTATCATGATATTATCTGTTGGTACAGTGGTGGAGATATTTGTTTTTTTATGTTGAGATGCGAAATATATTGAAAGCTGTGTGTAGTTATTGATCATCTGCAGCAAGTATTTCAAGTTTCTGCACAAGTTTGTGTTATCTGCATAATGCAGGATAATATGGGCTGTTGATGAGTCTTTTTCCAATCTATATGCCACATAACTTCATCATATAGTCCAGCTTCTCAAATTATTTTCTCAGCATATCGATTTAATACGCATAGAGAAAGGATACAGACTTGATGCACACCTTTCTTGATATTAAACTATGTGATACATATTGTCTTTTTTGGACAAGTGCTTCTTGATCTATGTATAAGTTTTGAAAGAACACAATCACGTGTTCTAAAATTCCCATTCTTTTCACTGTTATCAATTACTTATTATGATCAACACAGTCAAATGGCTTTGCATAGCCGATAAGGAACAAGTAAATAGCTTTCTGGCGATTCTCCGTAAAAGAAAAAAAAAAAAGGAGCTTTGCTTGCTTATCATTATAAGGCATTGCTCTGCCAATACAAAGGTACATGGTTTGGATCCATCAGCTGTTCTGTGGGAGAAAGAAGAGCAATCAAATCTCATGAGATTTACAACCTCTGAAAACCCACTGGAGGGTGAGCTAATAGGTTGGTTCTGACTTAATGATATACCACCACCACAACAAACAACAGTCTTAAAAAGAACAATAGTTATGTTTTTAATGATAATGTTCTGGGTGATTTAAAGGCTTTATTGGATGTAATTATTATAAAACCTTATAAATCAAGGACTATTATTATTCTAAATTTATAGATTACAAACCCAAGACTAAATAAACCCAAGAAATTAACTAAATTGTTTTCTACAGTTCTGATAATCCTCAAGGTACAAAGTCAGGCTCTCATACAGCTCAGCCTGACCACAAAATCCTGCTCTTCTTACTCCGTAATTCAGCTCCATGAGTACTGGTGACTACATGAGTATTGGTGACAAGTGCCTTGCAGGAACATAATTTGTTAAAGGACAATGACTACAGAACACTATCTACCTTAGGATTTTCAGTATGAATAGAAATCTGTGAGGAAAGATATTTTTGGTCAAGTGGTGAATTTCCTGCAATTATTTAAATAATACCACTTAGAAAAGCCTTCTATTTACCAAAAGTTCAAGATGGCTGTTTTCAGCTCTGTTGAAAATGAAGTAAGAGAAGCAAGATGAAGAATCCACTAATAACTGCCACCTTTTTCCTTTGCTCATGCTGTTTGGCTTCCTTTTTGTGTCAGTACTCAGTGAAAAAATAGAATTTCAATGCACAGAATGAGAGAACTGTAGTATTGGAAGTAGTCTTAAAGGTGACAGGATTTATTTGTGTGTGTATGTGTGAATCTGTGTGTAGAGAGGGGTGAAAATGCTATCTAAAGAGGAAGAGATTTACATAAAGTTAGTGAGCTAGGACATAGGTGGCTGTTAGGTACCATCGAGTTGATTGTGACTCACAGGGACTCTGTGGATAACAGCTCTGCACCCTATCCTATTCTGTGCCATCTTCACAATCTTTAACACACTTGAGCCCATTGCTGCAGTCATTGTGTGATCCACCTGGCTGACCATTTTTCTCTTTTTCTCTATTGCTCTACCTTCCCAAGCATGCTGCCTCCCTCCAAGGAATACGCTCACCTAGAAACATGTTCAAAGTATGTGAGACACAGCTTCATCATCTTTGTACTCAGGAAGCACTCTGGTTACATCTTCTCTAAGACTTATTTGTTTGTTATTTCCACAGTCCATGGGATATTCGGTATTCTTATCAACACCGCAACTCAAAGGTATCAGTGAGTCAGAATTCCAAACTTATTTCTCTCTCTTTCAGTGTTCATTGAGTACCCATTATGTTGTAGCCTCTGGGCACTGGGAATATGGCACAGTAAACACAGAAAAAAAATCCTTTCTGTGATGGACTCTAATTTATGGGAATAAAGATAATTGTTGAAACAAGTAAATCAGCAAAATTTATTCTATATCAATACAATTTCTACTATTACAAATGATGTAAGGGATATGGAGAAAAATAACAGCAGAAAAGAGGCAGAGAAAGAGCTAGGGAAGAAAAGAAGTAATTCTATTTAAACGAGATGTTTGTGAGGAAGTGAACCATAAATAAAATTTTAAATCAAGTGATAAACGAAGTTGATGAGGCAGCAAAAAGCAGATGTATGTGACACCTGATTTACTAGTCACCATCTTGATATTACCTTCAACTTTCTCTACAGGTTTATAGAATATTTTTGTTGTTCATTTCTGTCAAGTTAGTCTGACTCACATCTGACCCTCTAGCACATTTTCAGAGCAGCAAATTCCATGGGAGGAGATTACACGTAGTGTCCTGGAGGAAGAGCTGGTGGATTTGAACTCCCTGCCTTTAGTTTGATAACACAGTTCCTTACCACTGGAGCAAGAGAGTTCCCTGCTCATAGAATCATGAATTTAATGAATGTCTTATATTTTCATGACTAATGTCAGTAGTCTTCCACCTAGAGATAAGTAATGGGGTATAAATCACATTTGACCAATTATCAGAATAACAAGATACAAGTGCTTCCAAAATTAACTATGTTATTTGCCTTGGTTAAAGCTCTTTCTTTTCTCTGTGAAATGGCAATGAGGTTAACTATAATCGTGAATGCTTTAGAGGACTGAAGATGTGTGAATGTGTAACTTATGTATTGACAGTAATTGCAGTCACAGTCTTTCTTTTTGTATACACACATTCACACATCTATTTGTTGTTGGTTGGTGCCATTGAGTTGGAACCAATTCAGAGCTGAATCCAGTGGGTTTTCAGAGGCAGTAAATTGCACTGGAGGAGCTTGCCCATCATTTTCCTGCAGGGCAGCTGGTGAATCCAAACCATGTGCTTTGATGCCGGCAGCACAGCACCTTACCACTGTGTCACCAGAGCTACCAAGAAGCACCAGGTGGATCCAAACTCCCTTTCTTTAGCAGCATAGCTGTTTACAGCTAAGCAACCAGAGTTCACTCATGTATATATTGTTGTTGTTGTTTGCGTTGGAGTCATAACCAATCCATAGCTGACCCTCCAGTGGGGTTTCAGAGGCAGTAAATCATACTCGAGGAGATTATGCATCTTTTTCCTGTGGACCATCTTGTGGATTGGAACCATGTGTCTTTGGGAGATTGCAGTGCATCTTCTTACCATTAGGCTATATGGGGTGTGTGTGTGTGTGTGTATAAATATACTCTGTTGGCCTGGTGGTAAGAAATTGGGCTTAATACCTTTTGTTTATGAGCCATGTTCTACTCGATGGCAATCAACAATAACAGCAACAACAATATATAATATTTTTTGTTGTGTACCATTGAGTTGAAACTGCTTTTAGTCAGTTTTTAGTTTTGCCCCCCATAATATAGAGTGAAACTGTAGCTTTTATACATGCTAATATCCAGGTAGCTGCTACTGCTTTGTCTGCTGAGGGACACACCCTAGTATTGTGGAGGGAATGATGGAAAAACATAAAAATAATTTTTAACTCTGTCTTATCATAAATATCTTTAACTTCATTCTCACATATGAGCAACAGAATGTGGCAAGTTTTGCAAAGTGCAGTCCTCAGCTAACACTATTATAAAATAGAGCTCTTTGTCTTTTTCTTCACTGTCAGAGAAAGAGTAATGTGATGGATAGCATGACTGGTGGCATTGGAAGAAGCAGAATCAACAATTATGAAAGTTATGGTGTACATGTTTTCTAGTTTTAAATGTATGGACACTGATATGCTAGTGAGTCATAGTCATCTATCAAAGTAACTTCAAACTCTCCCAGGGAATTTGATCCTATTAAAATGAAAATCTTCAACAGGAAGAACTATTTGTCATGTACCTAAAATTACATGTACAGACAAGAATTATGTCTCCTTTCATCTGTTTGCCCATTATATTATACAAATGTATTAAGACAATATTGTTGTTTTCATTATTGTTGTTATGTGCTTTCGAGTCACCTGCGACTCATACAATAGCCCTAAACCCTGTTCTGTCCTGTGTTAGCCTCACTGTCTCTGACACACTCATTCCCACTACTCTAGTCACTGAATCAATCCACCTGAAGAGGGTCTTCCTCCCCTGTACTGTCCCTCCACCTTCCCATTACATCACTCTGCAAGGACTGGTCCCTCCAAATTATATCAGATGAAGCTTCAGAATCTTTGCCTCCAAGAAGGAGCCCAGTTTAACCCTCTCCAGGATGAACCTGTTAGTTTTCTTAGCAGTCCATAGTACATTCAATACTCTTCTCCAGCACCACAGCTCAAAAGCATCAATTCTCCTTTTTTCCTCCCTAATCATTGTCCAACTCTCTGATGCATAGCAAGTGATTGCAAAGACCATGGCCTGTATCTAGCACACCTTAGTCTCCAGAGTGACATCATTGCTCTTCAATACTCTGGAGAGGTCCCTAACAGCAAACTTTCCCATCAAAATACATCTTTTAATTTCCTGGCTGCTGGTGCCAAGAATGTTGACTGTGGAGGCAAGCAAACTAAACCTGTGAACAATCTCAATCTCTTCATCATCCATCCTGATGCTACCAATTGGCCCAGTGGTGAGAATCTTTGTCTTCATGATATTGAGCCTCAATCCATATTGAAGGCTACAGTCCGTGACCTTCTGCAGCAAGCACTTTAGGTCCTCCTCAGTTTCAGCAAGCAGGGTTGTTAATGAATTTTCCTCCAATCCTGATGCCACACTTCTTATTCAGCCCAGCCTCCTGGATAATCTGTTCCGCAAAAGGTATGGGGATAGGACACATCCCTGGCATATACCCTTCCCAATTTTGAACCGTGCAGTGTATCCTTGCTCTGTTGTGACAAGTATAGGTTTTGCATTTAGAACAGTTGAGTGTTCTGGGATTCCCATTCTTCTCAGAGTCAGTCACAGTATGTTGTGATCCACACAGTCATACGCCCTTGCATAATCAATGAAACATTCATTGATAGACAGTCCTCTGGTACTTCCTGCTTTCACCCAAGATCCATCTAACATTAGCTCCAATATCCGTAACCAGGACCCCTTCTAAACTCAGCCTGGAGTTCTGGCAGTTCTCTGTTGATGTTCTGTTCCAGTTGTTTTTGGATAATCTTCATCAGAATCTTGCTGGTGTGTGATATCAATGATATTATTGTTCAATAATTTTCACATTCAGTTTGATCACCTTTTTTTGGAATGGGAACAAATATAAATCTCTTTCAGTCAATTGGCCAAGTGGTGTTCTCCAGATTTCTTGGCACAGCTTGATGAGCACATCTAGGGCAGCATATGTTAGTTCAAAGATGCCATTTGGTACTGCATGAAAAGTGGTGTTAGTTGCTATGGGGTTAATACTTACTCAGAGTAATCCCAAGTGTACACATTAGCTTATATTTCAGGAGAAAGATATCTGTGTTGTCTATTCTGTGTTATTTATAGTTGTATTCTGCGTTATGGTTTAGATGCTTCAGGGTCTACACTGATATTCTTTGTTTTAGTCTACTATTGGTAAAGCAATGACATCAGTCTAGAGACTAGCGTATGCTTAATCTGGGCTATGGTATTTGCAATTACTTACTATGTATCAGAGAGTTGGACAATGACACACGATGACAGAAGAAGAATCGATGCTTTCGAGTTGTGGTGCAGGAGACCACCAAGAAAACATATAGGTCTGTCTTTAAGAAGGTGAAACCAAGTTTGTCTTTGGAGGATAGGGTTTGAAGCAACATCTCACATATTTTGGGCATTTGGCCAGGAGGGCCTAGTCCTTGGAGAAGGACATCATGCTTGGAAGGGTGGGTGGACAGTAGAGAAGAGGAAGACCCTGGATGAAATGGATTGATACAGGAATGTAGGCAATGGGGATAGGTGTGTCAGAATCAGTGAGACTAGCTCAGGATATGGGAAGGGGCTTCAGAGCTGTTGTACAAAGAGTTACTATGAGTTGCAGGTGACTTGATGGCACATAACAAAAACAATCACTACAACATTGGTAATCCACATCTTCTCTTTTTTCTTTGTAACATTACCAAACGTTTATCTGGTAAACTTTTAGTTTATTGATCCATTGGTTGTTCTTCTGATTTCAACTTCATCGACTTTTTATCTTTATAATTTTCCTCTTTTTGCTCAGTTTTATTTTGTCTTAATGATTTGGGGTCTTGATGTCACTGAGTCGTTTTTACCTTTAGCCCTCTATTGTATACAATTGTTGTTGTTGTTGTTATGTGCCATAGAGTCGCTTGCCACTCATAGCGACCCTGTGTACAACAGCCCTAAACTCTGTTCTGGCCTGTGCCAATCTCACTGTCTCCAACACACTCATCCCGATTACCCCAGTCACCGAATTAATCCATCTCCTAGGGGGGCCTTCCCCTTCTGCGCCTGCTCTCCACTCTCCCAAGCATGATGTCCCTCTCCAAGGACCAGTCCCTCCTTACAACATGACCAAAGTATGTCAGATGAAGCCGCAGAATCCTTGCCTCCAAGGAGCAGCCCGGTTTAACCCTTTCCAGGATGAATCTGTTTGTTTTCCTAGCAGTCCATGGTATTCTCAGTACTCTTCTCCAGCACCACAGCTCAAAGGCATCAATTCTCCTTCTGTCATCCTTGGTCATTGTCCAACTTTCTGACGCACAAGTGATTGTAAAGACCATTGCCTGTATCAGACGCACTTTAGTCTCCAGAGAGACACCATTGCTCTTCAGTACTTTGGAGAGGTCCCTAACAGCAGACTTTCCCATCGCAATGCATCATTTAATTTCCTGACTGCTGGTGTCAAGAGTGTTGATTGTGGAGCCAAGCAGACTAAAGCTGTGAACAATCTCAATCTCTTCACCATCCATCCTGATGTTGCCAATTGATCCAGTGGTGAGGATATTTCTCTTCCTGACAGTGAGCCTCAATCCATATTGAAGGCTGCAGTCCTTGACCCTCTGCAGCAAGCGCTTCAGGTCCTCCTCAGTTTCAGCAAACAGGGTTGTGTCACCTGCATAACACAGATTGTTGATAGATCTTCCACCAATCTTGACCCCACATTTCTCCTCATAGAGCCCAGCCTCCTGGATAATCTGTTCTGCATACATGTTGAAAAGGTATGGAGACAGGACACATCCCTGGCGTATGCCCTTCGCAATTTTGAACCATGCAGTGTTTCCTTGCTCTGTTCTGACCACTGCCTCTTGGTCCAAGTATGGGTTTCGCATTAGAACGGTTAAGTGTTCTGGGATTTCCATTCTTCTCAGAGTCAGCCACAGTTTTTTATGATCCACACAATCAAATGCCTTTGCATAATCAATGAAGCAGAGGTAGACATTGCTCTGGTACTCCCTGCTTTCAGCCAAGATCCATCTAACATTAGCTACAAACAGTGTTAGAAAATTCTTTATTAGTACAGCATTAGCAGTTTCTCACAAATTTTGAAATGCTTTAATTTTATTCATTTCATTGGCATTTTTTCCTTTATTTAGAGAATTCATCACTGACTCATGGTCTATTTAGGAATTATAAGCTATCGGCAGGAAGCCACTTGTTTAGAGACAATAGAACCTGGTAGGAGGCCTTGGTGTTTAAAAGTAAGATTGACCCCAAGACTCCAGTGTGGAGGCTGATGTCTAAAGTGGTTGCATTCCAGAAGGTGGGATGCTTTGTGCTGGATGAGGGTCAGGTGTGGACTATTTGGGTTGGTGTTTTGTTTTGTGTTTATTTCTTTCACAATTGTGTGTGAGCTGATTGGATTTGCTGTATTTAGCTAATAATGAACTGTGGGTGGAAGCCAGTTGGGCTCTTGGGCCTCCTGTTAATTATGTTTGGAACTAACATTCATCTAAGTGGTACAGCACTTGTCCGTCAATTTGCTATACTGAGGTATTTGGTGGTGTTGTGATACTGAACACTGTGCCATTGGGGTGTCAAATACCATAATGGTACCATGGTGGACAGTGTTTGGTGGTGCTCCCAGATAAAGACAGGCTTGGAAGCAGGAGTGGCAGACACTTGCTGAACCACATGGCTCTGAAAACTCTATGAACTTAGAAAAACTATGATAGTGATAGAACAGTGTTCAGGTATTTTGTTCATAAGGTTGCTATAAGTCATGTTTGACTTGATGACAACTAACAACAATAACAACACATGCTTATATTAATTTCATTGCAGACTTTTCCTTTACTTAGAGACTTTGTTGTGCTCAACAGATTGAGACACATGCCACTGGATTATAAGTGAGGTTGTTTATTTGCTGTGCAGCTGGGACTCCCAGCAATATGGCAGGAATTCCCCCTTTCCTAGCTTCATCTAGGTGCTTTTATATCTTTACTCTCCTTTAGATTTTGGGCTATATGGGCCCAGGCTACAATATCCTGCTGTTGACATATTTCTCCAGGTACAGTGATAGAGTCACGAGTACAGTACAAAGCATCCACATTTTGGGTTTATCAAGGGTACAGTGCAAAACATTTACATCTTGGGTTTATCAAGGGTACAGTTTAAAGTTTTACATAAACGATAGCAACTACTATTTTGGGAAATGGGTCAAGACAAAACTTTAGAGCTAGGGCAGAAATTTTCCACACACAGGGTTTGGTTATTCAAATGGAGTGAGTGCTACATAAAATGGAGTCTATTTGGCTTCATCATTGACTCATGGACTACATAGAAAGGTGATGTTTAGTTCCAATGTTTAGACCTTATCTTATGATCTTTTTTGTTACTAATTTCTAATTAAATTCATTATTGAAGAAAACTTTATTTCTATTCTTTAGAAATTTTGATGTTTGTTTTAGATATATCTTAGCTGATGTTTAGTAGGTATATTAAAGGAATTTGTGTTCTCCTGTTGTTAAATGGAAGGTTCATGCTAACTAGAGTCTTTGGTTAGTGACTCTTTGATACTGCAGTCAGAGATCAGGACATGTATTGCACTGAGCAAGGTTACAATCGAAGACCTCTACAAATTACTGAAGAACAATGTCAGTTGGTCTTTTCAATCACCTACTGTGCGTCTGATAACTGGATAATGAATAAGGATGACAGAAGAATTGATGTCTTTCAGCTGTAGTGTTGGAGAAGAGTACTGAATATCCCATGGTGTATGAAAGAACCAACAGGCTTGTCTTGGAAAAAAATGCAGTCAGAGTGGTTCTTGGAGGCAAATATGACAAAGCTTCATCTCACATACTTTGAGCATGTACCTAAGAGAGACTATTCCTTGGATAGGGATAGTGTGCTTGGAATGGTGAGGTCAGCAAAAGAGAGGAAGATCTTCAACGTGATGGATTAACACAGTGACTGAAGCAATGGGCTCAAGTGTATTATAGATGATGAGAAGGGCATAGGATAGGAAAGGTTCATACATGTTATTTTGTTCATACAATCATTATGAGTTATACTCAATTTGATGACACCTAAAAAACAGTAGCAACAATGTATTCTTGATGAATTGACGGTTTTCCTATTATATTTGTCTTTGATTTTTTTTCTGTGTTCAAGACTATCTTAAAACTGTATCAGCAAGGCAGTTCTGACTCACGATGACCTTTGTTCAAGTTTCCGAGACTGTAAATCTTAGCTGTCCCTCCCCACCTCTCCTCATTATAGAGGGACTGGTGGACTCTAATTACTGACTTTTCTGTTTGCAGTCCTTTATGGGCTACTCTCCCAGGGCTCCACAAAATCTACCATAACTAATATTACTATGATGCTGCTTGCCTTTTCTTTCATTAATATTCTATTATTGCATATTTTTCAAAACTTTTATTTTCAACATGTCCTGTTGCATTAGGAGTTTCTTGCAGATATCATTTGGTTAGGTGGTGCCTTATTTAATCTGGTTTTAGTCTTTTAACTTGTGCGTTTCAATTTGTTACATACGATATAAGTCTAAGAAATTTCTGTCACTTTATATTTTATTTTCTGTTTGTTCTCTTTCATTTCTGTTTTAAAATTTTTCTTTCCTTCTGTTAGTTGCTTGAATATTTTTGATTTATGTGTAGTGTCTTTGAATTTTTCTTTATAGCTTTTTAGAGATGTATCTCTGTAGTTTTATACAAACACAGAACTCTGGTGGTCTGGTGGCTTAGTTGTAAGGGGTCGCACTGCCAAATCAAAGGGACAAGGTTTAAATCCACCAGCTGCTCCTAAGGAGAAAGATGGGCAATTTCCTCCTGTGCTATTTATGGTCTATGAAAAATACTGAAGGGACAGTTATGAGTCAATTCTGACGTGTGTGTGTGTGTGTGTGTGTGTGTGTGTGTATGTGTATCATATATGTATATATCTATTATCTATATCACACACACACACACACACACACACACACATATCATTGTTATTGTTATGTATCATCAAGTTGCCTGAGACTCATAGCAACACTATGTACAATAGCCCTAAACCCTGCTCTTTACTGTTCCACTCGTACTGTCTCTGACACATCTACTTTCATTAGTCCAATCACCGAGTCAGGTCATCTCATCAAGAATCTACATCTTTTGCACTGTCCCTCCACTCTCCCAAGCATGACATCCCTCTTCAAGGATTGGTCCTTCCTTGCAACATGTCCAAAGTATATTAGGCGAAGCTTAAGAATTCTTGCCTCCAAGAAGCAGCCTGGTCTCACCCTCTCTAGGACAAACCTGTTTGTTCTCCAAGCAGTCTATGGTATGTTGTTGTTGTTATGTGCCGTCGAGTCGCCTGCGACTCATAGCGACCCTATGTACAACAGCCCTAACCTCCGCTCTGTCCTGTGCCAATCGCACTGTCTCTGACACTCCCACCCCAATTATCTCAGTCATTGAATCAATCCACCTCATAGAGGGCCTTCCTCTCCTGCGCCGTCCCTCCACCCACCCAAGCATGATGTCCTTCTTCAAGGATTGGTCCTTCCTTGCAACATGTCCAAAGTATATTAGGCGAAGCTTAAGAATTCTTGCCTCCAAGAAGCAGCCTGGTCTCACCCTCTCTAGGACAAACCTGTTTGTTCTCCAAGCAGTCTATGGTGTATTCAATACTCTTCTCCAGTACCACAGCTCAAGGGCATCAGTTCTCCTTCTATCCTCCTTGGTCATTGTCCAACTCTCTGATGCATGACAGGTGATTGTGAAGACCATGGCCTGTATCAGATGCACCTTAGTCTCCAGAGAGACACCACTGCTCTTCAGCACTTTGGAGAGGTCCCTAACAGCAGACTTTCCCATGGCAATGCGCCTTTTAATTTCCTGGCTGCTGGTGCCAAGACTGTTGACTATGGAGCCAAGCAAACTAAAGTTGTGTACAATCTCAATCTCTTCACCATCCATCCTGATGCTGCCAATTGGTCCAGTGGTGAGAATCTTTGTCTTCTTGACATTGAGCCTCAATCCATATTGTAGGCTGCAGTCCTTGACACTCTGCAGCAGGCGCCTCAGGTCCTCCTCAGTTTCAGCAAGCAGGGTTGTGTCATCCACATAAATGCAGATAAATCGTCCACCAATCCTGACCCCACATTTCTCCTCATAGAGCCCAGCCTCCCGGATAATCTGTTCTGCATATAGGTTGAAAAGGTATGGAGATAGGATGCATCCCTGGCGTACGCCCTTCCCAATTTTGAACCATGCAGTGTTCCCTTGCTCTGTTCTGACGACTGCCTCCTGGTCCAAGTATAAGTTTCACATTAGAACGACCAAGTATTCTGGGATTCCTATTCTTCTCAGACTCAGCCACAGTTTGTTATGATCTACACAGTCAAATGCCTTTGCATAGTCAATGAAACACAGATAGACATTCCTCTGATATTCCCTGCTTTCAGCCAAGATCCATCTAACATCAGCTACAATATCTCTAGTACCACGACCCCTTCTGAAACCAGCCTGGACTTCTGGTAGTTCTCTATTGATGTGCTGTTCCAGTCGTTTTTGGATAATTTTCAGTAAAATCTTGCTTGCATGTGAAATCAGTGAAATTGTTCTGTAGTTTCCACATTTGGTTGGGTCGCCTTTCTTTGGGATAGGAACAAATATCGATCTCTTCCAGTCAGTGGGTCTATGGTATTTCCAATATTTTTTTCCAGCACCACCGCTCAAAGGCATCAATTTTCTTTCTATCATCCCTAGTCATTGTCCAGCTCCCTGATGCATAGCAAGTAATTGCAAAGGCTATGGCCTGGATCAGGCACACCTTAGTCTACACACTGACATCATCACTCTTTAATACTTTGGAGAGGTCTCTGACAGCAGACTTTCCTGATGCAATTTTCCTTTTAAATTTTTGGCTGCTAGTACCAAGAGCGTTGTTTATGGAGCCAAGCAGACTAAAGCATTTAACATATGTACATATATTAAGAGGATCTTAGTTGAAAGCAGAGAGGACCAGAGCAATGTCTGTCTGTGTTTCATTGACTATACAAAGGCATTTGACTGAGTGAATCAAAACAAACTATGACTGAGAAGACTTGGAGTCTCAAAATTCTTGATTTTGCTTACGTAAAACCTATACCTGGAACAGAAGGCAATCATCAGAGTAGAGCAAGAAAAAATTGTGTGGTTCAAAATCAGGAAAGGTATATGCCAGAGATGTATCCTATCTCCATACTTTTTCAATCTATATGTGGAACAGATCATTTGGCAGTCTGGGACCATGTGGAGGAATGTGGCATTACGATTTGAGGGAGAATTATCAACAACCTGAATTATGTAGATGACACAACCTTGCTTGCCAGAACTAAGGAAGACCTAAGGCATTTGCTACAGAGGGTCAAGGATTGCAGCCTTCAATATGAATTGAAACTCAACATCAAGAAAACAAAAATTGTCATCACTGAGCCAATTGGCACTATCATGATAGATGGAGAAGAGACTGAGATTATTAACGTCTTTAACTTGCTTGGTTCCATGATCAACACTCTTGGTATCAGCAGACAGAAAATCAAAAGATGAATTGTATTGGGAAAGTCTACTGTTAGGAACTTCTCCAGAGTACTGAAGAGCAAGGGTGTCTTAAGACTAAGGTGTACCTGATCCAGGCTATTTGCAATTACTTACTATGAATCAGAAAGCGGGACAATGACTAAGGATGGTAGAAGAAAAAATGTGGTGCTGGAGAAGAGTTTTATACTATATACTGCTAAGTGAACAAATATGTCCATCCTGTAGAGAGTGAAATCAGGCTGTCCCTTGGAGGCAAGGAGTTTGAAGCCCTGCCTGACCTAATTTAGACATGTTGCCAGAAGGGAACAGTCCTTTGAAAGGTGTATCATGCTTGGAAGCATGGAGGGACAGAACAAAAAAGAGAGAACCTGGATGAGATGTATTGACTCATTGACTGAGGTAATGGGAGTGTGTCAAAAACAATGAAATTGCCTCAAGATAGGGAAGGGTTCAGAGTAGTTATACATAGGGTCGCTATGAGTTGCAGGTAACTTAACAACACACAACAACAACAAATATATATATAATTTCAAATTTACCAGCTGCTCAGTGGGAGTATATGAAATATCTTACTGATCTTACTGTGCATTTAATTGCATCTGAAAACCCACTGGAGGGTAAGTTCTGAGTAATTTTGGACTCAGTGGCATGCAACAATAATATATATTTTTTCATTTTCTTCAGCCTCAATTTGAATTTGCATGTGAATAATTGATGTTCTGCATATGAATAATTGATGTTCTGACCCACAATCTGCCCTGGCCTCGTTTTGACTCCTGATATTGAGCTTCTCCAATGACTTCTTTCACTAGTATAGTAAATTTGATTCATATGCAGCCCATCGTGAGATACATGTGTAAAGTCATCATTTATGTCTTTTAATAATGACATTTGCAATGAATAAATAATTGTAAATACAAAATGCAATAATTTTATTTCCAGCCTCATTTCTATCACCAAGCCTGTATTTTCCAACTATTATTCCTTCTTCTTCCTGGATGGTATTCTTGATATCCCCCCATAGCTCATCTGGTCTCTGCTCATTAGTGTTCAAGGCCACAAACCTGTTCCTGAAATGGATTTGAAATTCAGGTGGCATAGATTCAAGGTCAAATTTTGGTTCCTGTGGATTTGATTTAAATTTCCTTAGCTTCAGCTTGAACTTGCATCTGAGTAGTTGGTGGTCTGTTCCACAGTCAGCACCTGGCCTAGTTTTCACGGCTGATATTGAGCTTCTCCAGCAATTCTTTCCATTTGATCAGGTGAAATTCATGTGTATAGCCTGTATTTATGTTTCTGATAAAAAGTATTTGCAATGAATAAGTCGTTAATTGATTCCATTATTCTATCTCCAGTTTTATTTCTGTCACCAAGTTCATGTTTTCCAACTACTGATTCTTCTTCTCTGTTCCAAACTTTTGTATTTCACTTACCTATTAATATTAATGTATCTTGATTGCATGTTCAATCACTCTCTTAACTGCAAAAAATATTTGACTTTGTGGATCACTTGTGCTAACTCTAAGAGGAGCGGGAATCCCAGAACACTTGATTGTATAATGCCAAACCTATACTTGAACCAGGAGGCAGTCATCAGAACAGAGCAAGTAAACACTGCATCATTCAAAATTGGGAAGGCTGTATACCAGGGATGTGTCCTATCTCCACACTTTTTCAATCTATATCCCGAGCAGATTATACGGGAGGCTGGGCTCTATAAGAAGAAATGTGGCAACAGGATTGGAAGAAGACTCATCAACAATCTGTGTTATGCAGATGACACAGCCTTGCTTGCTGAAACTAAGGAGGATCTGAAGCACTTGCTGCAGAAGGTCAAGGACTGCAGCCGTCCATATAGATTGAAGCTCAACATCAAGAAAACAAAGATTCTCAACACTGGGCTGATTTGCAGCATCATGATAGATGGTGAAGAGACTAAGACTGTTAACAGCTTCAGTTTGCTTGCCTGGCTTCACAAACAACACTCTTGGTACCAGCAGCCAGGAAATTAAAAGAAGAATTGCATCGGGAAAGTTGGCTGTCAGAGACCTCTCCACAGTACTGAAGAGCAATGACATCAGACTGGAGATTAAGATGTGCCTCATCCAGGCCATAGTCTTTGCAATTACCTTCTATGCATCAGAGAGCTGGACAATGACTGGGGATGATAGAAGGAAAATTGATGACTTTGAGCTGTGGTGCTGGAGAAGAATATTGAATATATCATGGACGGCTTGGAGAATAAACAGGTTTGTCTTAGAGAGGGTTGCTCTTGGAGGCAAGGATTTTGCAGTTTCATATGACATGCTTTGGGCATGTTGCAAGGTTTGGATAGAGATCTCAAGCTTGGAAGGGTGGAGGGACAGCGCACGAGAAGAAGATCCTCGATGAGATCAATTTATTTAGTGACTGGGGTAATGGGGGTAGGTGTGTCAGAGACAATAAGATTGGAACAGTATAGCAGGGTTTGGGGCTGTTGTACAGAGGGTCGCTATGATTTGCAGTTGACTCGACAACACACATCAACAAATATATCTGACAGTGACCAAGAAGGTGCAGGGCAGATGCTACTAAGTGGAGGCAGGAGTGGGCACCTGCTCTGCAGGATCCCGTGGCACAGGTCATAAAGGTGGCAAAGACATGCCCTGCCACCCACAGAGACAGTGGGCCTGAACTGCCTACTTCTCAAGATTATTAAAAACATAAAGAAAATAGGAAAAAGGAAAAAAAGAGGGGAAAGGGAAAAATCAGTGGAGGAGAAAAAAAATCAATAAATAAAAAAGAAAGAATGAAAAATTGAAGGGGAAAATTGGTGCTGTGATGATGAAGGCACTAGCTGCCAAACAACTACAATGGAGTCACGATGCCAGCATACTTGCTTCTTGAAAGTGTGCATAATATACATGTTTGACTACTGAAAGGCATTGGTGGTAGGGTTCAGGGAGTCAACAACAACAACAACAAAGTAGAGTGGGAAAGGAAGAGAGAAGACTTAGGGAAAAACAGTAGGAAAAGTAGTGGCTATGTACTGGAACAATCACTAGCTGCCAAGCACAGCTGCAGTGGAAAGAAAGATGGAGCTAGCTCTGGGAGAGCACTCATCCCATCTACAGAGGCAAAGGTACTCCAGAGGTTCATTTTATTGACTGAAGACATAAAGTGGGCAGGGAAGCACTCAACAGCATGTAAAATAATAATAGTAAAGGTAGGGGAAGAGAATAAATATTTTTAAAAAGGCAAAAAAGAGAGAAGAGAGGGGAGACCTAAGATGGAATAAACAACAAAAAGAAAATTGAAAATTGGCAGAGGGAAAAAGTTTGATTTGCTGTCAGGTTTGTGAGGGTGATTAAGGCTTATGCCTCTGGTTGTAGGATGTGGTACAGGGAAGGAGGGGGAAGAGAGTATGTCTCTCTAGACACCAGTCTCTGATGCTTGCTGATGCAACTTGTCAAATAAAGCTGTTATATGGTTCTGAGGCCAATTGAAGTGCTGCTTGCAATTATTGAAAATTACTGCACTGTTCCTGACCTGCTGGCAATTGACTATACGTCTCCTTGCTAGCCATTTTTGTTCAACTTCTTCCACTAATCAATGTTTCTTCTACTTCGTAATATTTTCCGTTGTATGTCTGGGATTCAGGATTGTCATCTGTATCTATTTCAATTTTTGTTTCTTGTGTCTTTGTTATGGAGGAGTCTGGATAGTAGGTCTGCTTATTCCATGATCTTGGATATAATTCTGCTGCTGTTTTGATTAGACAGTGTTTTTATTGTACTATGTATTAAGATTAATATTTTCCACAGTCAGTTGGATCACCTTTCTTGGGATTAAGAACAAATATGGACCTCTTCCAATCCATTGGCCAGAGAGTTATCCTTCAAATTTCCTGACATAGACTGGTGAGCACATCCAAGGAAGCATCTTTTAATGGAAACAAGTAAATTGGTAACCCATCAATTCCTGAGGCCTTATTTTTTGCCAGTGTCTTCAATACAGCTTCCACATCCTCCTTCATTAACATTGGCTCCTCTTCATACAGTACTTCCTGAAATTTTTCATTGCCAATCAGTTCTTTCTGGTACAGTGATTCTGTCTATTCTCAATTTTCTTTTGATGCTTTTTAGGTAATTCAATATAATAACTCCAAATTAAATTATTCAATATAATAACTCCAAATTATTGAGGAGTAACTATTTCAGTTTGAGGACTAAGGTGCATCTGATTCAGGTCTTTCTGATCACTTGCTCTGCATCTGAGAGATGGACAGTGAATAAGGATGACAGAATAATTGATGCCTTGGAGCTGTTGTGTTGGAGAAGAGCACTGAACATCCTATGGAAGGTGAAAAGAATGAACAGATATGTCTTGGAGATGTTTAGCTGGAGTGCTCTTTGGAGGTAAGAATGATGAGATTTAGCCTCACCTACTTTGGGCACATTGCTAGCAGAGGTTATTCTTTGGAGAGAGACATGATGCTGGGGAGGGTGGAAGATCACCGAAGGAGAGATAGACCCTCAACCAGGTAGAGTGACACAATGACTGCTGCAATGGACTCGTGTGTCAGGAAGTGTGAGGATGGAATGAGATAGAACAGGGTTTAGATCTTTTATTCATAGGGTTGCTATGGGTTGTACTTGATGGTGCCTAATAACAGCAAGCTTAATAGCACATTTAATCAGATGCCTCAGGTCCACATAATCATAAATAATTATCCAGTTATATAAGTCCATAATATTAGTCATGGCTCAGTGCCGCAATACCTCTATGGTCTTTTGAATTCAGTTAAAAAAGTTGCTAGAAGGTCCTACAAAGACTCAGACTGGCACAGGAATGATTCATGTAACTGTGGGCATACAAGACAGTTTTTCACAAAAACTGGTGAGCAATAGGCCAGACTGGTTGCTGTTGAATGCTTAAACACATTTGTGCTGCTGCTTCTGTGTTGGTGTTTTCAGACACACTCCAGTATGGAGACTTTTCTTATATTGGTCCTCCAGCTGTTACTGATTTGCAAGACCATGCTAAAACCATGTGCCCACTATTAAGGTAGTTGGAGACCAGCGGGAGCTAAGGTAGTGGCTAAAAAAGATCAACTTTAGGCTAACATGGCAGCCTACACCCTGGATTTCTAGCCATTATCTCTCAATATCTAAAGGATCAGCTTTCCCCTTGCCATACTCTATATTTTGGGAACTATATAAATCAGCTGCTTCACTCCTTGAATCTTAATCTCTCTATTTTAGATAGTTAATTTCTGATTTACCCAGTTTTATCAACCCAGTACGCTGAGAAAACAGGCATGTGTTATTCTCTGAAACATCTTCTATTAAAGTTCATTTTGAATCTAGAAATAAAAGTTCAGTCCAGAGCAATCTGTCAGGTAACAGTGATCAACACTAGCTCTAAGAAAGAAAGATCTTCTCTTAATCTGATTGGTTTCTGGTTATTGCATCTCCAGCCATCTGTGTCTAGGTCCAAATAGTCACAAACTCAGAAGTCCACATTTCTTTCCATATTCCAGTCTGACTGGTCCCCTAAATCAACCTCAGAACCCTTTGGGCCAAGTCAACACACCAGAGATCCTCAGGACTCACACCACAGGTAAGAAACCCTTATTCATTTATCCATTCATCATGCTAGGTGGATAGTGTTCAAGAACAAGTCCAAACTCAGCCTGTCTCTTCCTACGGCATAGCTCCCACTTCCAGTCATCAAGTGGACCCAGGTGGTCACATGAGTTAAACACTCATCAGCTTTACCTGTGTGTTGGCAAAGTTTCTCTTTTTCTACTTGTCTTCTTTCAATTGTAACTCTCCTTAGAGTACTGGGTGGGGCTTAATCTTTCTTAGGCTAAGCTCTACTTTCAATACCAAATTCTACTACTTATCTACAAATGATCTTTTAGGAAAAATTTTTCCCTTTTTAAATGTCCAATTTATATCCAGCTGGCTTACATTTTTCCTTTAAATTACAATGTGTCCCATCAATATCATACTTTTCACAAAAATCATTATAATTTTTTACAATATATCTTAACATTGCTGAATAGAAGAAGTGCATCACTCTCCACTGATACATTCAAATAAAACATATTTCATCTTAAACCATTTAATATATCTTGGCTTCACTTTTCTGGTCTCTGGCATTTAGCTGGAGAAAGTTATTCCCTTGCTCTGTCTCTTCTGAGGTATTAATGTAATGTTAGATTTCCCTTTTTGCATGACTCATTTATTCATTCCTTTACCGTCGGATGCGATTTTTTTTCCTTTCTCTTATTTATCATTTATTTTTATCCAAACTTTCTCCCCCTTGGGAAGGGACATCAGGATCAGATACTTTCCAGTCCAAATCACAGGTAACAAACAAGATCAGTCTGGAAAGTGCTTCAACTTTGGTTCACAGTCCCATTCATGTTGGGTTACATAAGTACAATACCAGTGGGCTATCACCGCCACTAGGCAGAACAATAGCATTCATAGTTAACCCAACTTTTGTAAGATGGAGTAATGGTACAACCTACTCCACCAGACCTTTGGGAATTCTAGTATACAGGTTTAAGGGTATTGTTTCAGTTGTTTGCTCAGGAATCACTCATGCTTCTGGTACCCAAAGCTGCATTCCTGGACCTGAGACTATAGCAACTTGCAGGAAGAAAACAATTTTAGATCATATGGAGAAGAATTGTATAATCGCATAAGCACCTACTCCTTCTCCAGATATACCTGAGAAGCGTAGGAATCTGTCCAATGGTGAACCACCTTTGACTCCTTTCATACTGAACCTGAGCACATACTCTTGAAGGCATGTATTCATTAACAAATGTTTTAATTGCCTATTCCAATTATCTATCAGATCATTACTCTGAGAGTGGTAGGCAATATGGTATGCCCATCATGAGCCTTATTATGGCCCATTTGTGTACTCTGTAGGTTGTAAAGTGCATTCCTTGGTTTGAGGAGATACAAGTTGGAGGCCCAAACTGGTACAGTATCTTTTGTTCAAGTTCTTTAATGGTATTAGTGGTATTTGCATCAGTTAAAATACATGGAAAGCCCCATCTAGATTAAGTATCTATTCCTGTTAGGATCCACTTGAAGCCACCTGGTGCCACTGGAGCCACTGGTCTGGTATAATCAACTTGCCAACTATGTGAAGGGCCATCCCCTTTGGGAAAACTGTCTCATAGGCATTAGCTATTTATTTTTCTCTTGCTAGCAAGTAGAACAATATTTATTGACATTTTTCACCTCAGTGGAGGAAGAGGAATATGTCTAGTTTCAGCTCATCTCTGCATTGCTACCACACCCCCAAGTCCACTCATTTCCTGGACCCAGTTGGTAAGTCCAAGGGAGTGTATCAACATGTCCATTTGCTAATTTCAATCACTCTCTGATCCTGGCACCGGGTTCTTTTAATGGACGTTGTCATATCCAACTCTAATGTGTAACCTAAATTCCCAGATGCTTTCCATAGGTCCATGCCTAACGCTGGTGTCCCTTTAATAGTTCAATTTTCCATGGTCCATTTGCCTGACCGTATGGCTAAGCCTTTAGCACTGCCCATGAATCAGTAAAAATACAAATGTATGAAGTCTCACCATTGTTCAACTCCTCAGTTACTGCTAGGAAGATAGCACATAGTTGAGCTCATTGTGTAGATCTGCACTTGCTTTCCTCAGTCAGGGTCTTGTCACCTACTGGTCTTAATGTGACAGCTTTCCACATCAACTATTGTTCATATACCCTGGAACTCTGGTGGCCTAGTGGAAAGAAGCTGCACTGCAATCTCAAAGGTACATGATTCAAAGCCACCACCTGCTTTATGGGAAAAGGATAAGCAAAGTACTCCCATACAATTAACTGCCTTTAAAAACCCACCTGCGGTTCAGCTATGAGTTGGTTCCGACTCTACTGTACACCACCACAATAACAACCCTAGACCCGCCATCTGTGAACCAAGCAGTGCTTTGATGATGAGCAGGAAGTTGTTCACAGCAATGGACTCTAGCAGCCTCTCCAGAAGTTCTATGGTAGAAAAAAAAAAGAGAAAGAAAGCTACTTGGTCATGAATACTGAGAGATCTCCCTGCATTCCCCCAGTTTATTTCAGGGTAAACCATTTCCATTTTATTACAGAACTGTTTGGGGCACCACCTTCTTTATTACAGTGTTTCTTCAACATCACCCATGACTTGAGGGGTATTTCAGGTCTCATAATAAGACCTGTCCTGCTGTCATTGAAACCATCTCAACCAATGGCAACCAAGTAACTGTCTTTCAAATAGAGTGTATAGTGCAGAAGCATCAGGAAATTTCCTTTTCCAGAATCCTAGTGTTTCATTGACTATTCTAAAGCATTTTAATGTGTGGATAACAAGAAATTGTGGCTAATCTTGAGAAGAATGGGAATCTCAGAACATTTGCTTGTGCTCATGTGAAACTTATACTTGGATCAGGAAGCAGTCATTAGAACAGAGCAAGGAAATGCTGCAAGCTTCAAAATCAGGTAAAGAGTGTATCAGGGATTCATCCTGGCTCCATATTTTTCAATGTATATGCAAAACTAATCATTTGGGAGGCTGGACTTTATAATGAGGAATGTAGAACCAAAATTGGATGAAAAATCATTAACAACCTGTGTTATGTAGATGACATAACCTTGTTGACTGAAACCAAGGAAGACCTGAAGCATTTGCTGCACAAGGTCAGAGACTGTAGTCTTCAACATGGATTGAAGCTCAACATCAAGAAGAAAAACGTTCTCGCCATTAGGCCAATTAGCAGCACCATGATAGATGGAGAAGAGATTGACATTGTTAACAACATCAGCTTGCTCAGTTCTGTAATCAATGCTCTTGGTACCAGCAGTCAAGAAATCAAAAGGTAATGACTGTGAAAAATTATGGTACATTCACACGATGGAATACTACACAACATGCAGGAGAAATGATTTTGTAAATCATCACCTAACTTGAGAGGGACTGGAGAGTATTATGCTCAGTGAACATAGGGACAAATACTATTTAAGACCATTATTGTAGGAATGATTGTTGTACAGAGATAATTCGTGGTTGCTGTGATGCTAAACACTGTGACACTGATGAGCCAAATGTGATAATGGTTACCCATGGTGGACAGTGTTTGGTGGACCTTCCTGATTAATACAAGCTTGGAAGCAGGAGTGGCATCCACTTCTGAAATGTCTTGCCTCTGGAAACTATGAACAGTGCTCAGGTCTTTCATCATAGGGTTGCTTTGAGTCATCTATGACTCAATGGCACCTAACATCAACAACAACAGCAACATTGTAGGAATAGATAACTAGTAAATTGTGTGTGAGTATCCAAGTGGGGAAGGGAGCATAACATGAGGTTGCATGGTTTGATGGGTGGAGAGGAGATAGGTTGGGGAGATATGGGGATCCAGTGTGAGGGGCAATGTATACAAACCTTGTAGGTAAACCAGTGTAAATTTTTTTTAAAATGGCAAGAAATAAAATATATATAAAAGAAATCAAAAGATTAATTGGTTTGGGAAAATCTGCTCAGACACCTCTCCAGGGTGTTAAAGAGAAATGATAGCAATCTAGAGACTAAGTTGCACTTGATTCAGGCCATTGTTTTTCCAATTACTTACTAAGCATCAGAGAGCTGGGCAGTGACCAAGGATGACTGATGAAAAATCGATGCCTTTGAGTTGTGGTGCTGGAGCAGAGTATTGAACATATCATGGACTGCCAAGAGAAGTAACAATTCTGTTCTGAAGAGGGTAAAATCAAGCTTTTCCTTGGAAGCAAGGATTTTGAAGCTCTTTCTCCTATACATCGGGCATGTGGTCAGGAGGGACCAGTGCTTGGAGAGGGACACCATGCTTGGAAGGGTGGAGCGACAGTGCAGGAGAGAAAGATTGTGGTTGAGATGTGTTGACACAGTAATGGGAACAATGGAAGCAGGTGTGTCACAGACAGTGAGACTGCTTCAGAATAGGGTGAATTTCACAGCTATCATACATAGGGTTTCTGTGAGCCACAAGTGATTTGATGATACATAACAACAACAAAAAGAATCCTAGTGGTTGCCACAGGGTAGCCTTCTCAGGTTTTCCCCATAAGCTCCAGCCTGCATAAGCACAGGTAGCCGATACTTTGAGAATCATATCTCAATGTGGATCGTAAGGGCCTAGAGACGAGGAGATCGAGACTGCTTTCTGTATTTCAGTCATATCCTACTGTTGCTCTGATCCTCATGCAAACATAGTTTTCTTTTGGGTAACTTTATGGGTAAAAGCAAATAATATTCTAAGATGTAAGATACGGGTCCTCCAAGTTCAGCCTCTTGTGTAGTCTTGTGAGTAGGTATTTACAGCAACTTGTTCTTAGTCGCCTGTGGAATGTCATGGGAGACTCCTTCTAAGGTTATTCCCAAGAATTTTACTGTTTGGGCAGGTTCCTAGACCTTTGCTGAATTTAGAAATCAATCTCTGTTGGTTATGTGTGCAACTACTATTTTTAAATAATCGCTAGCCTGTTTTTCAATGCTTGATATCAACAGGATATCATCAAAGTAATGTATAATTATACTTGATATGTGGACTAAGTCCAATTCTCTTCTAACCAGGTTATGAAAGTAGGTTGGTGAATTCAGGTAACCCTGTGGTAAAACTGTAAAAGTAAACTGAGATCCTTCCCACGTGAAAGCAAACTGCATCAAGTTCTTTTTGGAGACTGGTATGGAGAAAAAGCAAGATACATCACTGAGGACCAGTCCCTTAAACTGTTGTCTTTTCTGCACCTTTTATACCATATCTGATACTGCTGAAGCCATAGGTTGCACTACATTATTTAGGCCTCATTAACGTCTGTGAGTCATCTGCCTTTTTAACAGGCTAACACTCCATCCTTTAGCATATCTTTAATCAAGGCAACTGTCTCCTTTTGTCCACTAGGAATCCTATATTGTTTCAAATTAACAACCTGAGTGGTCTCAGGCAATTCTAATGATTTTCATATAGCATGTCCTATCAACACTGCCCTCAGGGAAGACTTATGTCCTGTAGAAGGAGTGTTCCTCAATTAGACATAATATTCATACCAATAATACGTTCAGGTAAATGAGAAGCAACTACTTCATACTTTTGTTTATATTTTCTAATTCTCATCCAGACTTTCACTCTACTCTCATTAATTGATGCATTTCCATATCCTCCTAATACAACTTTAGGCCCCTTCATGATTTTATGAATAGGTTTGAGAATTACCCAACACTGGGCTCCTGTGTCCAGAAGCCCCAAGAATTTTTATTCTCCACCCCTAGGCCATTTTACCCAAACTGGTGCATTATGGCCTTCAGTCCCCTCCTGGAGAGTGAAACAAAGGACTCCGGCCTTCTTGTCAATCCATATCCAGATGAACTTGCTGAGCTTCTGCTTCAAAATGATTCTGATCAACTTCCGTCATCAATATTCATCACATGAGTGGGATGAATAGAGCAGACTTGTTCAGGCCTTCTTGATGTTGGCATAACTGAAGGAGCATTCATTAGCCCACCCAACCTCCCGAAATGCTACCTTAACTCTACCTCTCAACTCTATCAATGTCTACTATATTCATTCTATTCCTGAGTAACCATCTAAAAATTTCCAAAATCTTTTTCCCATAGTCTCCTTCTGCTTGCCTACAAATCATCCCAATGTTCCTTGCATCCTTAAAGTCCATAAAGGGAAGTCTTTTCAATAGAGCTGACACAACTTTAATTGTTGTCTTGTTCTCCAATAAAAAAGCTACTTGAGATTTCCATGTTGGTGGAACTCCCATAATTATCATCTTTACCATGTCTTCTGTCAGGGACATATTCACTGGATGAATGTCCTCAGTTCCATAAAGCCACTCCAGCATTGCTTGCATATGTAAAACATTGACTACTTCCTCTGAAGTATTCCATTTGTTATTTAGACGAGAGGAAAGGAGTCGTTTCCCTTGGAGGGATAAACAAGCCTGATCACACATCTTTTCCACTCTATCAAGCTAATTGTTCTTTTTGGGATAATCTGTCCTGTAACTATATTTTACAGTGCCATTCATATCTGTTGTACGGATAATTGTGTGTCTAGCATTTGCCTATACATGCTTCTCCATTCTTCACCATACAGAAACCCAGATGCTGCCTCTAAGTTCATCACTCTTACAACATATTTTAGTAATGGTTCTTCAGGAAGCTGCTAATAACTGTCTATGAACATATGTATTTCCTCCATGCCATATCCCTTGGATATAATAATTTCTTGATCCTGCCCATTTAGCTCCCAGACTACTTTTTTTTTGTGACCATACGTTGAGTGGTAATTCTGCTTGTTTCCATATATTTTTTTTCTTTCCTGAGCCTGAGATCAAGGGGTGTAATTCTATCTTATAGAACTTTGTTCAGTTTTTACATTTTTTCCCCTTTAATATACTGTCACTACTGATAACAAAAAAACAAGGAATTTTAAGTTACACTCTTCCCTTATCTTCCTGTATTTCTGCCTATAGCTACTAATCAGTTTTTCTGGAGATTGGCTCACTAAGTTCATCTCCCACAAATAAATTTTGTTTTGTTGACTGTCTGCAACATAAGAGCTACATTATTCCATGGACGTTCCTTAATCCACCCAAAATTTAAGGGTTTTTAAATTCTTTTGTTGACCCTTTTTTACCTCCAAAGGCCCATATTATGAGTCTAGACCTTTGCAGAAAATTCTACTATCCTGACTCCAATTAGTTTCTGCTATATGTGTTAAAATTGACAGCACACTATTAATCAGAAGCCTCAGGTCAACATAGTCATAAATGCTCATCCAGTTTTAGAAATCTATAATGTCTGATATTAACAGAAGCTCCATCCTTCACTCAGGTCCCCAACTTCTCTACGATCTTTTGGATTCAATTAAAAGTTTACTAAAAGGTTCTACAGAGAATAAGATTCATCAGGGGAAGGACTCATGTGCTTGAGGGTATGCAGGCTACTTTTTTTCATAGAAACTGGTGAGCCAATCTGGATGCTATTGGATTCTTAAACACAGTCATGCTGCCACTCTTGTGTTGGTGTTTTCACACACCCTTCATTGTGGAGAATGTTTTTATCTTGATTCTCCAGCTGTTGCTGATTTGTTAAACCATGTGTCTGCATTAAAGTAGTGGAAACCCAGAGGGGACTAAGGTAGTGGCTGGGGGAAAAAAAAGCCAACTTTAGATTAACACTGCAATCCTTTCTATTATTTTATCTTTTAGTACATAGTTTCTTTTCTGTTGTTTTGTCAACCCACTAAATTTTTATTGTGGGTATCGTATTTTTTACTTTTACGATTTCCATCTATTTCCTGCGTGCATCTTCTATTTCTTTGCTGAAGCTTTTAAACTTTTATGTTTGTTTCTAATGTGTTCACAATTGCTCACTGACACATATTTAGCATAGCTGCTTAAAAACCTTCATAGATAGTTCCAGCTTCTCTGTCATCTCAGCATTGCATATTGTGATTTGGTTTTTTTCATTCAATGTGAGAGGTTCATTGTATAATGAGTTACTTTTTACTATAACCTTTTCATAATATGGGATGAGAACTTGGATCTTATTTAAGTTATTTTAACTGGTTTTCTTTGGCCCTGATCTATCAATGGAGAAGGATGTGCCACTTTATAACTATTAAATGGAAATTCTCCACTTGGTCTCATTTTATACTGAAGAGAGGTTCCTAATTTCTGCTGGGTAGACACAGGAGTTTTGGTTCCACAAACAGACTTTATTAACACTATAGTGGCGTTGATCTCTTTACTACTGGGCAATGGTAAAAAACTCTCTAGCAGGCTTCTACTGACACTATTCTGGTGTTAGAAGGGAGGAATATACCGTTGTAGAATGGGACTGTCCTTGGGGTTGGGGAGAGAATGAGTAAGATGGGTTCAATAATGTATACTGCACTGAAACAGAGGAGGGAGAGAACCGTCTAAAAGAGAGATGTAACTGGGTATTTCTGTAATCACAGGAGACTAGAGCGAGGGCTGCATGGTGGAGGGGACCTGGGGGAGGGTTTGTAAAACAATGAAAGAATCTTTTCTTTTACTTTTCCATAATTTTTGGACTCATGTACTTATAACTTGTTAGTCAAATTTGTGTCTTCTAGGTTGCAACACCCCCATGATACATCTTGAAGGATATGTACATGTACAGCCAAGCACAATCAATAAGAGTGCATCTGAATTCCAAAATCAATCTCCATAATAGTCTACATGTTTCCTACTGCCAAAGGGGCCCTTTAGAGTAGTGAGAGAAGATCTTCACCCTGAAACCCACAGCGTCCCTTTTCAGCAGGAAGTAGCTAAGAGAATACGCCGTCCCCTTTTCCTTATGACTCAGGGTGAAGTCTCTCTCAGGGAGGAGTGATAGGGAATGGCAAAGGATACACTGACAAAGAAGATTAATCAGAACTGGCTTTGACAAGCACTGTGGCATTTGGACAAGAACAAACTGGGAGGAGGGTAGAGAGAATAGTGCAACAATGAATGAGTGGAAGCCCAAAATCTCTGTAAATGTTTATGAAAATTAATAAAATATAATTATAAAAAAAAAGAAGGGAGGAATATTTCATTACTGAGAGTGGATATGTAATTCTAGGCTGTTCTCAATAGACACTATGGGACATGTTAGTTGTTGTTAAGGCCGTCGAGTCACAGGTGACTCATAAAGACCCTATGAAGGAGAGTCCTCAACGCTTGGGTGCCTTTCATCCTCTTTCCAAGTTCATAGGGTTTCTGGAGGCAAGCTATTATGGAAGTAGATGCCACACCTCCTTCCAAGTATGAGACATAGGGACAAGGAAAAAGCAAAGGCTGTTACTTGTTGGTCAGTGGAGATGAATTTCCTAATTCCCTACTTAGCTTATTCAACACAACTCTGGTTATAGTCATGGGCATCTCATTATAGACTCGTAAGAAAGGAAATCTGTGCTTCCTTATCAGTCTTTGCTGGCATGAGTAGGAGAGAGGCTGTAGTTTTCCCTTTGGTCTTTCTCGAGCATAAAGTGATTATTGTAAAAAGTTTTCTTTCTTACTTGGCTGCCCTTTTCTTTAGGTTGGAGAGACCAGCCTTTCCTCCCCTCCCCCCCCCACACTATGTTTCTAGGTTGACAGTTTCTTTAGCTCCAAGTGTAGGATTTATGAATCAAGAAAAATCAGAGACACCATCACCTTGCTATATCTGGATGCCAAGACTCTTAGCTAACAAGTCTTTTATTTTTCAGAGTTTTCTCATGTTTGTTTTATATATGATACTCAGAGCTTTGAGTATGGCTTAGACAGAGGAGTATAAAAATTTCTATCTACTCATCTTACTAGAAACAGAAGTTTTCAGAAATATACTTTTTAAAAAAGGATAACCAGCAATATAAATAAAGTAATGAAATAAATGATATACAGATAGTTTTAAGTTCTAACTTTACAAGAATGATTTATGATTCTGCAAATGACATCTAAGTTACCCAAATGACTAACTTAATCAGCATTGGATAGATTGATAATAAATCATCTTAACGTTTATTAAGAAAATGAATGATATATGACTGCTAAGGATAGAATTCACACACAGCAATTGGTGACATTCTTTACTGAGACAAGTAAAGTCCTTCTTTGCTGTATTAAAGCCTTGATTTTTGCATAATTTGAAGGATAGTTGCACAGCCAAATGGCTGGAAAAGATCCATTATATGTTCCTGTTCCCAATAAATAAATTCTCTTTCTATTATCCCTATTCACTGTCCAACTCTCCGATGCTTAGCACTTAATTGCAGACTATAGCCTGGATCAGGTGCACCTTAGTTTCCATCCTGACATCACTGCTCTTCACTACTGTTGAGAGGACTCTCACAGTTGACTTTCCCAGTGCAATTCATCTTCTGATTTCCTGGCTGCTGTTGCCAAGAGTGTGGAATCAAGTAAACTAAAACTGTTAACTATCTCAATCTTTTCACCATCCATACTGATGCTGCCATGCCTTTGAGCTGTGGTGCTGGAGAAGAGTGTTGAATATACAATGGACTGCTAGGAGAACAAATAGGTTTGTCCTGGAGAGGGTGAAGCCAGAATGCTCCTTGGAGTCAAGGATTCTGAAACTTCATCTGACATACTTTGGGCATGCTGCAAGGAGGGAGGGACTGGTCCTTGGAGAGGGCCATCATGTTTGGGAGAGTGGAGGGACAGTGCAGGAGAAGAAGACCCTCAATGAGATGGATCGATTCTGTGAATGGAGTGATGGAAATGAGCATGTATGAGAAGGTGAGGTTGGCATACGATAGAATGGCATCAAGGGCTCTTGTAAATAGGGTCGCTATGAGTCGCAAGTGGCTTGATGGCACATAACAACAAAACCAACAACATTCCTAATAAAAGTGATTATGAAATTTCTGCTTAATTCTGTTGTATGTGGAGATTACCGAATGATATAATTAATATCACATGCAAGCAAAATATTACCAAACATCATCCAAAATCCTCTGGAACAGTACATTGACAGGAACTGCCAAAAATTCAAGCTCGGTTCAGAAGAGGTTTCACTGCTGATCTCAGGTTGATCCTGTTTGAAAGTAAAAGATATGAGAAGAATGTCTGTATTTTTTGATGACTAAAAAGCATTTGACTATGTGGATCACAGCAAACTATGGCTAACACTGAGAAAAATGGGAATTCCAGATACTTAATTGTGTTCATACAAAATCTACACCCAGACAAAGAAACTGTTGTCTGAATGAATAAGAGAATATTACATGGTTTAAAATCAGGAATGGTTTGTGTGAGGGTTATATCCTTTCTCCATGTCTAGTTAATGTCTGTTGAACTAATAATTTTGGATGCTTGGCTCAAAGAAGAGGAATACAGCATCAGAACTTGAAGAAGGTTCACCAACAATCTGCTTTATGCAGATGATACAACCTTGCTTGCTGAAAGTAAGGAGGACATGAAAGTTCTTGCCACAAGGACTACATCCTTAAATATGAATTACATCTCAACATCTAGGAAACAAAGCTCCTTACCATTGGGACAATAGGCAACATTATGATAGCTGGAGAAAGTATTCAAACTGTTAATGATTTCATCTTACTTGGATCCACTATCAATAGCTTGATACTAGCAATTGGGAGAATAGAACACATATTGCATTGAACAAATCTGCTGTCAGGGATTTCTCTAAAGTACTGAAGAGCAATTATGTCAGTTTGAAGACTAAGGTGTTCATGTTTCAGGCTATGGTCCTTTCAATTACAGGCTATATATCTGAGAGTTAAACAGTGAATAAAGATGACAGAATAAGAACTAATGCTTTTGAATTATGATGTTGGAGAAGAACTCCAAATATTTCATGGGCTGCCGAAAGAATGAACAATCTTGGGAGAACTGTAGCCAGAGTACATCTTGGAGGCAAGGATGGTGAGATATCATCTCTCCTACTTAGGACATGTTGCTAGGAGAGGCTATTCCTTGGAAAAAGATATCCTGTTTTGACAGGTAGAAAAGTCAGTCAAAGAGAGGAAGCCCCGCCTACCCCCCTAAAATGGATTGACATGATGACTGCAGCAAAGGGCGCAAAAATACCAGAGATTATAAGGGTGACATAGGATAGTACAGGATTCAGTTCTTTTGTTTATTGGGTGGCTATGAGTTTTGCTCAACTGGACAGCATGTAACAACAACAACAATAATGGAAAAGACAGAAGTTCTAGGTGCTATTTGCTATGCTCTTTATTATCATTTTCTATTGAGTCAGAGACAATAAGGTTGGTACAGGATAGAATAGGATTAAAGGTTGTTGTACATAGGGGTCACTATGAGGAGCAGGAGACTCAATGGCAAATAACAACAAAAACAAACATTAAGTCACTGCAGATTTAGGAAGTTTTCTTCCCCTTTCTGTTTGTAACGAGTCTTGGTGATTTAGTAGATTATATGTTGCGATGCTAACCAATAAGATAGCAATTTTAATCCACTTTGTTCTTCTTGGGAGAAGGATGAGCAATTTCTTTCAGTCAAGATTCACAGTCTTGGAAACTCCATGGAGGGTTGCCCATGAATCAGAATTGACTTGATGACAATTTTTGTGTATGCGAGTATGTTTCCTGGCCCAAGAGGTCTTTTACTGGAGGAAGAGACAAGCTGGTGGTTTAAATTGAACTCTTAAGAATAGATTAGGGAGCTCTGGTGGCCTAGTGGCAAGAAGTTATGCTGCAATCCTGAAGGCACACGGTTCAAGTCAACCAACTGCTCCACCGGAGAAAGAGGGGCAATCTCCTCCCATGTGATTATCTGCTTCTGAAAACACTCTGGAGGGTCAGCCAAGAGTAATTTCCAACTCTATGGTACACAACAACAACATGAATACATAACCATCTTATTAGATATTTATCCTTACTTTGTTTAAATAGAGTACAGGAGAATGGAAAGCAGAGAGGAGTGAGCTGTTGTAAACAACAGCTATGGACTATATAGGCTTACTTGATAAGTTATTTAGTCTGTCTACAGTCACTTCATAAAAGAATTGCCTCAATTTATCTGTTATAACTGGGTTTCACAATTATAGCTAGAGGTCATGTTCTGTACTCAGTATTGCAGAAGCAGTAACTTGGCAATTGAGAAGCTGAGTAACTGCTTTGAAATAATAATCTGTGCTGGCTAATGACTCAAAATGCAATTGATGGAGAAAACATTTGATAATTTGACCAAGTGGGGAAAAGGCATCTTTTTCCTCAGAAGAACACAGACAACCTGTATCTGTTTGTCAGGCAATAATTTCTCCAGCTCTCATGGTCACAGAAATTGTTTATGGAGTTCTCTTTCAATTAGTTTTTGAAGGGATATCAGGAATAACAACAGAAAAAGTTTCAGCTGAAGAAATCAAGTTCAAAATATCACTATGGTTTACAAAATTTGTTAGTTAAAAGTAAATGACTCTTAGCAACACCAGCAAATAAAAAAATAACTTTAAACAACATATGATTGACAGTATGTCATTGCCATAAACAATTATCTACAGTCATATCCTCACTAGTAAATCACCCCCTGACATCTTTTCAGTTGAGGATCACCGTCATGACTCACTAACTTTGACAGTTGGAGACTATTAAAGAATAGCAGAAATGAAACAACAAAACCTACTTTTATTTTCTTACAAAACTATAAACACAACATAGTATTGTTCAGGAAATGCCCTTTTCTTCTCTGACAAGGTTTTCTGGATAGCAAAGTGTATATTAAAGAAATATGAAAATGATAGGAGGAATGTACAGAGTTTGCTCTAATCATGATCTTCCAGGGCACATTAGTTCTGTAATGTGACTCTTCAGATTGATTGCAGTCCAGGGCAAAGACAGAGGCTCATTGCTTCTTTTTTTTCATTTCTATTTCTATACCCATTTATCTACCTAGTAATTTATGCCTCTATCCATGTGTTCTATGAACTTAGAGAAATGAGGATAGTTGTAGAAAGGCTTAAGGCCTTTTGGTTCATAGGGTTGCTATGAATCATGCCTGACTCAACGACAATCAACAACAACATTTAAAAAGACATTTGGTCACAAGTATGGGGTTGGAATTCTGGTTGGGAAGTCGTCTGAAGTAGCCAGATTCTACAGATGTTTGTTTTCTGGATCTGGTGAGGATTAGGGTGGAATGTTTACTTGTCATTGGTGTGAAGTCATTTTATTTGGCCGCCTATTTAAAAAGATATGTGGACACAAGAGCCTCTGGCTCTTGGGCCTGGTTTTAATTGTTTTTGGTCAAACATTCTTCTAAGTACTCCTCTGTCCATTTGCTGTATAGAGGTAACTTGTGGTTGCTGTGATGTTAAACACTGTGGCATTGATGTGTCAAATGTGGTAATGGTTACCCATGGTGGACAGTGTTTGGTGGAGCTCCCTGATTAAAACAAGCTGGGAAGCAGGAGTGGCATCCACTTCCGAAATAGCTTGCCTCCAACATAGCTTGCCTCCAGAAACTCTATGAACTTGGAGAAAAGATGAAAGTTATACAAGTGTTCAGGTCTTTTATTCGTAGGGTTGCTATGAGTCGTCTACAACTTGACGGCACTTAACAACCACAACAACCACAATGAGAGAGCTCTGTTGACCTAGTGAATAGAAAGTGATGCTACCAAGCCAAATGTGGGTGATTTCAATGTGCAGCCATCAAGGCTGGATTTAATTGTTTTTGGTCAAATATTCTTCTAAGTGGTATATTGCTCTGGTCTGTTCATTTGCTGTACGGAGGTATAAATTGTGTTTGCTGTGATGCTAAACACCGTGACACTGATGTGTCCAAGGTGATAATGATTACTCATGATGGACAGTGTTTGGTGGTGCTCCTGGATGAAAACAAGCTGGAAAGCAGGAGTGGCATCCACTTCCAAAATTCCTTGCCTCTGGAAACTCTATGAACTTGTAGAAACGATGAAAGTTATACAAGTGTTCAAGTCTTTCATTCATAGGGTCATTATGAGTCATCTACAATTCGAAGGCACTTAACAAGAACAACAACAACCACAAGAACAACAGCAACATATTCATCTGTTTACCTATCTATACATTTATCTTCCATAGTTCCCATTTCTCTAATTAGAAAAAAAGAAAGGAAGAGAAGTAAAAGAGGAGAAATATATAGGAAAATGAATGTACAGAAGGGAGACAGCCAGGGATAGTGAAATATAAGAAACACTGAGTTTGGATTAGAAGGTCCTTATTTCTCTTTCAGCTCAATTACTTGCTGATTGTGTGACCGGCTTTCTCTTTTTTTTTTATTAATTTTATACTAGTTTATTTACAAAGTCTGAATATGTTGTTATTCACTCCAAATCTTTCCCATTTCCTTCACCTCCTCACACATCAAATTGTGTGACCATATGATTAACACCCATCCTACCCCCTCCACTCGTCCTCACCTCTATGCTATAACCCTCCCCCCCACTTGGATCCTTATTCTCATTCTAAAATAATGGTTTTATACAGTATTTGTCCTTATGAGACTGCATTAGTTCACTCAGCATAATGCTCTCCAGTCCCTCCCAAGTTAAGTGGTAATTTATAAAATCATTGCTCCTGCATTTTGCGTAGTATTCCATTGTGTGACTGTGCCATAATATCTCTTTCCCCCTGTTTTTAATGTGTGTGTGTGTGTGTGTGTGTGTGTGTGTGTGTGTGTACCGTCAAATTAGATCTGACTGGTAGAGGAGGAGATTGTCCCTACTTCTCCATCAGAGCATCTGGTATATTTGAACTGCATACTTCTGGGATGAAGGTACCATAATTTCTTAATCCATTCAATTGTGGTTTGACATCTAGGCTGTTTCCATGTTCTTTCAAAGGTGAATAACATGGCTATGAACCTTGGTGTACATGTCTCCGTTTGTGTCTCTGTTCTCATTTTATATGTATCTATATATATAGCTATATCTATCTATATCTATCTATATATATATCAGCTTTTTGAGGAAGGACCAAACTGCCTTCCAGAGTGGTTGTAGCTTTATATAATCCCATCAACAGTGCATAAGAGATCACATCTCTCCACATCTTCTCCAACATTTTTTACTTGCTGTCCTATTAAAATTTGCCACTGCTACTGGAATGAGATGGTATCTCGGTTTTGGTATTGCGGTTTTGTTTTGCATCTCTCCCCCCCCCCCTTATTTGCATGTCTCTTATTGTCAGTGATTTTGAGAATTTCTTCATGTGTCTCTTGGTCATTCAAATATTTTCTTCTGTGAAAATTCTTTCCAAGTGTTTTCTCCATTTTGTAATTAAGTTATTAGGTTGTTTTTTTGTTTTTCTTTTTCCTTGTGGAGGCCCAGGTCTATTCTGTAAACTTTCATTATGTGACTCCTGTCTGAGATGGTATTACCAAATGTTTGTTCCCAGGTGGTAGGTTTTCTTTGACCAGTTTTCTTGACGTTCCTCTATTTTACTTTCTACACTTTTTGAGGTATGGTATCATGTCTTTACTTATCTCAAGGGATCAATGTGAAGATGTCGTCATAATTAGGAAATAAGGAAACACAGCAAACTTACAGTGTGCAAAGCAAATTTTAAATATTTTTATAAAAACTTTTTTAATACTACAGTTGCTTTAGCATCGCTCAGCTATCTATCTATAGGTCTTCATTTTACAAGTTTGCATTCTCCTTTCATAATTTCTTCTAGGATTTTTATGGATCCATTTTTTAAGAACTTAAATATTTATTTGGAATTTATCATTGGGAACATACAAATAATAGGACAAATTTTATCTTTTCCCCTTTATTAAACTTGTTATTGTTAGTATCACTTATCAAAATGATCACATCTTTTCCAATGATGTGAGATGCTGCCTTTAACCAAATTTTGATGCACAATTGGGTCTATTTTGAGGTTTTAAAATAGTCTGTGCTAGTGATTGAATCTTGTCATTCTTCCCCAAAAAGATATGTTTATAAATCTTTTATGACAGGTCATGTTTATTCCTGAATAGAAGTACAATAAAAACTCATTGTCATTGAACAAGAACCCCCTCATAGTTAACCCTTAATTGGATTTCTGAGACTGCAAATCACACAAGAGAGATTGTCTGTCTTTCTCCCCTAGAGTCCCTAGTTGATCTGAAGCACCAGAGAGGCTTTGTCTTCAAATTAGCAACATAGTTCCCTATGGACTGTATCAACAGACTTCTAATTTTCTGAAATTTCTTACTAGTTTTCATAAATTCTGTGTATATTTGCCTTGAATGCCCTTTGCAGATAATACTAAATGCAAATAGCAGTTTGTAGCTTGTTTTCTAAAGCTTGTATTCTTAGTTTATGTTCTTTATTTTATCTTAGCCAGGCCTCTGGTTAGATGTTTAATAGAAGAGGTACAAATAATATTCTTAACTTGCTATTGTTACTAAAGATTATACTGCCAACTTTTACCATAAAAATAATTTTTATTGTATTGATAGACATAAACAAGATACTAAGAATTTTACCTTGAGTTAAATTTTGAGTGATAATATAGGCCTTTTCTGAAATTAACATTCTCCTTCAAGTGTTTTATTTTTCCTTATTCTATTAAGTAATGGATATATTGATAGTTGTTCTTCATATTAATCTGCTTTTTTGCATTATGAAGTTAAATTTACCTTTTTTCTATATTACATAGTATGATTATGTTGTATTAGGGTTCTGTTGAGCTGACTATGTCTCACAGTAGCCCTACAATTAACAGATCTAAACCTTGCTCTATCCTGCCCAACCTTACAATCTCCTTCCTGCTCAAGACCACTGTTACAGTCTCTGTGTCAAATTACCTTGTTGAGGATTTTCCTCTCTTTTGCAGATCTACTTTTCTCAGCATGTTATCAGCATGACTGGCTCCTTCTGACAACATGCCCAATGTATGTGAGGTGAAGTTTCACTGTCCTTTTTCTCTAAGAAGCAATCTGGTTGTACTTCATCTTTTGGAATTTCATGGAGTATTCAATATTCTTCTCCAACACTACAGTGCAAAAATTCTTCAGTCTTCCTTATGTATTATTCACTTTTCATATGCATAGGAAGTGAATATTATAGCTTGAGTCAGGCACATCTTAGTCTTTACATTTACATCTTTGCTCTTTAGCACTTCAAAGTGTCCTTGATGGCAGATTTCCCCAATGCAACACATCTTTTGATTTTCTGAGTGCTTTTACCATGGATATTGATTGTGGATCCAAGTAAACTGAAATACTCAACAACTTCAACCTTTTCTCTATTTAGATGTTGCCTTTTGATCTAGTGGTGAGGACTTTTGTTTTCATGATGCTAAAACATAAGCCATATTGAGGACTATAGTCTTCAATCTTCTTCAAATGTTTCAAGTCTTCTTTCAGCAAGCAAAGTTGTGCCATCTGCAGTTTATTGATGAGTCTTCCTCCAAACCTGTTGTCACATTCTTCTTCATTTACTGCAGCTTTTCAAATTATGTGCTTAGCATACATATTGAATAAGTACAGAGAAAGGATGCAATGCCTTTCTGATTTTAAACCTTGCAATGTTCCTTTGTTTTTTTGAACAACTGCTTCTTGATCTATGCACGGGCTTTACATAAACAAGATAAATGTTCTGAGATTCCCATTCTTCTCAATTTTATCTATTTTTTTATAATCCATACAGTAAAATGCCTAATAAAAGACAAGTAGACATCTTTATTCTTTCTTTCAGCCAACAGTCGTTTAACATCAGCAATGAGAGAAGTTTTCAGAGATAGGAAGGTGAAATCAGAATAATTATGAAATAAAATTCGTTTTAAATTAGAACCTTGAAGGAGAAGATAATTGAAGTATTTGTTCTTTCTCCCACTACTTATCTATTTGCTACTCTATGGTTGTTTTCATATTGCTGTGATTCTGGAAGTTATGTCACTCATGTTTTATATATCAGCAGTATCACCTATGATTGATGTTTCAGCAGAGCTTCTGGACTGAGACAGACTAAGAGGCAGGATGGACCATCTACTTCTAAAATAACAGGCCTTTAAAACCCTGATAACAACACTGGAACATTGCTCTGTATAGTGCTAGAAGATGAGGCCCTTAGTTTTTAAGAAACTCAAATTGTGACTGGGGAGGAATTGTCTTCAGGTAGAGTCTACCTTAATGACACAGATGAAGTAAAACTTTAACCTAGTAATGGTTCTTCATTTGTTGAAACTTTAACCTAGTAATGATTCTTCATTTGTTGATGTGGCAAGACTCAAAATGAGGATCAACAGGGGCAAACAACAATTATTAATTGAACCATGAAATGTAAGAAGTATGAATGCAGGAAAATTGGGGAGGAAAGTGAAGTGGAATGTATGAAGGTCAATATTCTAGGCAGAATTGAACTAAAGTGGACTGATAATAGACACTTTGAAGTATATAACAAGAATAATCTACTCTATTGGGAATGAAAGCAGAAGTGGCATTCACTTCCATAAAAGCTTGCCTCTGGAAACCCTATGAACCTGGAGAGAGGATGAAAGATATCCAAGCTTTGAGCACTCTCCTTCATAGGGTCGCTATGAGTCGCCTGTGACTTGATGGCACTTAATGACAATAACATCAACATAGAGAGAGATCAGCTGGCCCAGTGGACAGAAAAAGATGCTACCAAGCCAAAGGTGGATGACTTTTAATACGTAGTCCTTGGGCCTGTCTTTCATTGTTTATGTTCAGACATTCTATTATTCAAATATATGCACCAACCACTAAAGCTAAAGATGAAGAAATCAGAATTTCTGTCAACTGATACAGTCTGAAAATTATCAAGAATGCAGTTAACACTACTATGAATATTAGTGTACAAGTCTCCATTTGTGCCTCAGTTCTCATTTTCTCAGGGTATATTCGAAGCAGTGGAATAGCTGGGTCATATAGAATTTGTAAGTTCAGGTTTCTTGAGGAAATACCAAAATGCTTTCCAGTGTGGTTGCACCATTTTACAATCCCACCGACAGTGTATAAGATTTCCTATCTCTCCACATCCTCTCTAACATTTATTACTTGCTGTCCTATTGAACTTTGTCCCTGCTACTGGAGTGAAATGGTATTTCTTGTGGTTTTTATTTGCATCTGTCTTATTGCCAGTGATTTTTGAGCATTTCTTGATGTGTCTGTTGACCATCCGAATATCTTCCTCTGTGAAAATCCTTTCCATATGTTTTCTACATTTTGTAATTATGTTATTAATTGTGGAGGCCTTATAGGAGTCCATAAACTTTTGATATGAGACCTTTGTCTGAAATAGTATTGTTAAATGTTTTTTCCTCAATCAGTAGGTTTTCTTTTCACTCTTTTTGAAAAAGTTTTTGATGTGCACAGGGATTTACTCTTAAGATGGTCCCATTCATTAATTTTATCCTACCAGTTTGTGCATTTCTGGCTGTTGTTTGGCAGTCTCTTTATACCACAGACTAAGCCATCTCATCTTGATCCCAGTTTGTCTCTGATGCATTTTATGATTTTGGGCTTTACTGCCATATCTCTGATCCACCTTGAGTTGATTTTTGTGTTTGGTGTGAGATGCACCATTATTCACCATCTCAACTACAGCCTAAATGTCCAACCACAATCAAATGGATTGAGACATTATGGTACATACACATGATGGAATATTATGCAGCACACAGGAACAATGATTTTTGTAAATCACTATCCAACTTGGGTAGGATGGGAGAGTATTATACTAAGTGAAATAACTCAGTTTTGTAAGGTCAAATACTGTATAAGACCATTACTGTAGAAATATATAACTAGTAGTATGTGTATGAGGATCTAAGGGGGGTAGGGCGGCAGCAGAGGGGTGAGGATGGGTGGGGGGGTGGGGATGGTAATCATAGGATCACACAGTTTGACAGGTGGAGGGATGAGTGGGTTAAGGAAATGTATACAAACTTTGTAAGTAAACTCAAATAAAATAAAATAAAAAAGAATGCAATTAAGATGCACTAGTAATAGCTAGTGATTGCAATGTAAAAGCTGTAAACAAAGAACACTGAAAAACATGGCTCGGTGACAGAAATGAGGCCTGAAATCACATGATAGAATTTTGTACAATAATGATATTAAGTATAAATATAATTTTTTAAAAAATTATTTCTATGTACACAGACCTTACTTGATGGAATTCACAAAAATTAAGTTGACTACACTTGTAGGAATGGTAAAGACAAAAAAGTTTTAGTAGTCAAAACAAAACCAGGCCATACTCTGGGAACAGACCAATAATTACTCACAGACAAGTTCAAAGTGTAGCTGAAAAATTTTTTTTTCTGAAGAAAATTTTCAAAAGTCCATGAGATATAACCTTGAGTTTATTCTTATTTATATTCATATATTATGTCTACAATAGAGCACACTTAGAGTAGACTAACAGATATGGCAACTGAGGCAGAGTCCTCAATTTGGAAACACAACGGAGGAGAAACAGTTGTAAGCAGAAACGAGTGATTGGAATGTGGAATGTGAGAAGCATGAATGTAGGAAATCTGGACATCATTAAGGAAGAAATAGAATGCATAAATATTGACATATTAGGTATTGTCAAAATGAGATGGATTGGCGTTGAACATTTTGACTCATATTATCATATGATCTACTACACTGGAGTTGAAAAGATAAGTAATGGGGTTGCTTTCATAGCTAAAAAGGTCATTTCTAGACTCATCTTGAAATACAATATTGTGAGTGAAAGGATAGTATCCATATGCATACAAGAAAGACCCGTTAATACCACTATCGTTGCAATTTATACACCAACAGAGGCAGGGAGAAATGGATGATTTCTACAAACTTTTTTAAATTTATTTTTACTTTGACACCTAAGTAAGTTTTATTAGAATATGAATATTTTACAATAAGTTTTTTAAATGATATCTAAGAAAATAATTTCTCCAAATGTCTTTGAAGCCGAATAAGAATCCCATTATTATTAAAAATAGTAATTTTATAGTTATTAGATGCACAAATATTACAACTAAACGAGAGTTCTGTCTACTAGAAACCAACTCAGCTGACCCTCCAGAGGGTTTTCAGGGGCTTTAAATAGCATAGGTAAAATGAGATGGATTGATACAGTAACTGGGGTAATGGGGTTTGGTGTGTAGAAATTAGTGATACTGGCTCAAGACAGGGAAGGGTCGCCATATATTGCAGGTGACTCAATGGCACATAACTACAATAACATACTATGACAGATTTGGAAGAAAAAGGGATATCCGCTTCCTAAATAACATGCCTTTGGGAACTCTGAACTTTGATAAATGTTGATAGCTGTAGAGGGGCTTCAGGTCTTTTGTTCATAAGGTCAAAATGCTCGACTTGAATACAATCAACAACAACAACAAATATCATAGGAGAATATTGTGGTTGGTTTTTTAAATTTTTTATTATGTTTTCTTAAATTGTGATTTTAAGGAAAAGTTAGAGAAAAGTTGGAATTTTTTCCCCATTCATTCATTGTTACACATTTTCCTTTCTAACTTCACCCTAGTTTCTTGTTTTGTGTTTGTTTTTTATATTCGTTTGCTCACAAAGTTCATATACTTTGTGTTTGACACAATTCGTCATTCATATTGTGGTTTTTTTTTTAACTTTTTTTTTTAATT
>NW_006399940.1:5813654-5825913 GCF_000299155.1 Elephantulus edwardii | reverse complement strand
CTTTCTCCTGCCAGGTTAGTTCCTCAACAGCTCGCCTGATAGCTCCAGGTGATGTCTGGATCCAAGGTGGTGCCCCGAGGTCACCTCATATTGTGTTTTATACAATCATTTTCATGCATTACATTTTATAAAATCCATCACCATTGTACTTTACCCATCTTTCTATAAATCACTACCTAACTTGGGAAGGTTTGGAGAGCATTATACTAATGAACTAACTCAGTACCATAAAGACAAATACAGTATAAAGACAATTATTGTAGAAAAGGATAACTAGTAAAACATGTGTAATGTTCCAAGGGGGGAGGGATAGTAGGAGAGACGTGAGGATGAGCATGGGGGTAATCTCTGGATCTCATAATCTGATGGGTAGAAGGAGGTGTGAATAAAGGAAATGGGAAAGATCCAGTGTAAAAAAACAATGTATAAAACCTTTGTAAGTAAACCAATATAAAATAAAAATTTTATTTAAAAAATACAATGTAAATGAAAGATTGTGTGAAATACAGTGTACATGCATGAAAAAATGTATATGAATGATGGTATACAAGTCAATTAAAATATGTAATAAGATTTTTTAAAAAAAACACAAACTAGGCCAGGTGCTGATTGTGGAAAGACCATCAACTTCTAATATGCAAATTCAAATTAAAGCTAAAGAAGGTAAAATTATACCCACAGGAATCAAAATTTCATCTTGAGGCTATCTCCTTGAAATTAAAAACAAAGTCAGGTACAAGATTGAGGCTCTGAACAGTAATGAATGAGAAATGAAAACTAGATGAATTGTGGGAAGATACTAAGAATATCATCCATGAAGAATGCAAAAGGTCATTACAAAGATGGAGGAAGAAGAAAAGGCCAGAACGGATGTCAGAAAAGACTCTAAATATTGCACTAGAGCTCTGAGAAGCCAAAGCAAAGGGAAGAATTCAAGAAGTTAAGGAGTTGAATAGAAGATTTTAAAGGCATCTTAGGAAGACAAAGCAAAATATTATAATGAGCAAGGAGCTGAAGCCAGAAAATCAAACAGGCCAAACTCGCTCAGCATTTCTTAAACTGAAGGAAGTAAAGAACAAATTCAAGCCACCAGTTTCAGTATTTAAGATTGTTATGGAGAGATTATTGAATGATCCAGGAAGCATTAAAAGAAAATGGAAGGATTATACAGAGTCACTGTACCAAAACGAATTGGCTAACACAAAAGAATTTCAAGAAACAGCAATGATCAAGAGGCAATGGTGATGAGAGGATGTGTGCATTGCTCTGATGGACTTGGAAAAAATAAAGCCCCAGAGATTGATGGAATACCAATCGACGTATTGTAACAAACAGATACTGCCCTGGATGTGCTCACTAGCTTGTACTAAGGACTCTGGAGGACAACGAGCTGGCCAACTGACTGGAAGAGATCCATATTTATTCCCATTTAAGAAAAAAAAAATAACCCAACGGAGTGTGGAAATTATCAAACAATATCACTAAGATCACATGTAAGTAAAATCCTGCTGAAGATTATCCAAAAATGACTAAAACAGTACATTGACAAAGAACTATCAGAAACGCAAGCTGGATTTAGAAGAGGTCATGGCATTAGAGACATTATTGCCAATGTCATATGGATCTTGGGAGAAAGAAAAAATGTACCACAGGAATATCTGTCTGTGTTTCATTGACTATGCAAAGGTATTTGACTGTGTGGATCACAACAAATTGTGTCTAACCTTAAGGTGAATGGGAATCTCAGAACACTTAATTAATCGTGTTTATACAAAACCTATACTTGGACCAAAATGCAGTCCTCATAACAGAGCAAGGAAACACTTCATGGTTCAAAATCGGTAAAGGAGTGTGTCAGGAATGTGCCCTGTCTCCGTATCTTTTCAATCTATATGTAGAACAGATCATTCAGGAGGCTGGGCTTTCTGAGAAGGAATGTGGCATAAAGATTGTAGGAAAACTCATCAACAACTGACGTTATGCAGATGACACAACCTTACTAACTGAAACTGAGAAGGACCTGAAATGCTTGCTGCAGAAAGTCAAGGACTGTAGTCTCCAGTATTGAAGCTCAACATATAAATATTCTCACCACTGGGCTAATTGGCACAACCATAATATATGGAGAAAAGATTCAAGTTGTTAAGAGCTTCAGCTTGCTTGGCTCCATAGTCAACACTCCTGGGACCAACAGTCAGGAAATCAAAAGATGATTTGCATTTGCAAAATCTTCTGTCGGGGAGCTCTCAAGAGTAGTAACGATATCAGTCTAAAGACTAAGGTACACCTGATGCAGGCCATTGTCTTTGCAATTACTTGTTATTCATCAGAGACGTGAACAATGACTAAGGATGATAGAAGAAGAGTCGAGGCCTTTGAGTTACAGTGCTGGAGAAGAGTCTTGAACATACTGTGAATGACTAAGAAGCCAAATAGGTCTGTCTTGGAGACAGTGAAACCAAGTTTCTCCTTGGAGGCAATGATTTTTTTAAAAATATATACAATACTTAAGAATGCTCTGGGCAGAAGATTAAATGATCCAGGAAGTATTAAAAGAAGATGGAAAGAGTATACAGAGTCATTGTACCAAAAGGAATTGGCAGACACAGAAGAATTTCGTGAGACAACATATGATTAAGAGCCTATAGTGATGAAGGAAGAAGTTCAAGCTCCTTTGAAAGAATTGACATAAAACCAGGCCCCAGAAATTAATGGTATACCAATTGATGTAGTTCAACTAACAGATGCTGCTCTAGATATGCTCACCCAGTTTTATCAAGAAATTTGGAGGACAACCACTTGGCCAACTGACTGGAAGTCATCTATATATTTGTTCCCATTCCAAAGAAAGTAATCCAACAGTGTGGAAATTATCGAACAATATCATTGATATCCCATGCAAGCAAAATTCTTCTGAGGATTATCCAAAAATGACTACAACAGCACATCAACAGAGAAATTTCAGAAGTTCAGGCTAGGTTTAGAAGGGGTTGTGGTACTAGGGATATTGTAGCTAATGTTAGATGGATCTTGGCTGAAAGCAGGGAGTACCAGAGGAATGTCTATCTGTGTTTCATTGATTGTGCAAAGGCATTTGACTGTGTGGATCATAACAAACTGTAGCTAACTCTAAGAGGAATGGGAATCCGAGAACACTTGATTGTGCTAATGCGAAACCTCTATTTGGACAGGAGGCAGTCATCAGAACAGAACAAGGAAATACTGCATGGGAAGTATTCAAAATTGGGAAGGGTGTGTGCTAGGGCTGTGTCCTATCACCATACCTTTCCAATTTATATGCAGAACAGATTATCCAAGAGCCTGGGGTGTACGAGGAGAAATGTGGCATCAGGATTGGAGGATGATTCATCAATGATCTGTTATGCAGATGACACAACCTTGATTGCTGAAACTGAGAAGGACCTGAAGAATTTGCTGCAGAAGGTCAAGGAATACAACCTTCAATATGGATTGAAGCTAAATATTAAGAAAACAAAGATTCTCACCACTGGGCCAATTGGCAGCATCATGATGGATGGTGAAGAGATGGAGACTGTTAACAATTTTAGTTTGCTTGGCTCAACAACAGTAAACACTCTTGGCACCAGCAGTCAGAAAATCAAAAGACATATTGTACTGGGAAAGTCTGCTTTTAGAGACCTCTCCACAGTACTGAGGAGCAATGATGTCACTCTGGAGACTAAGGTGCACCTGATACAGTCCATGATCTTTGCAATCACTTGCTATGCATCAGAGAGCTGGACAATGACTATGAATGATAGGAGAATCGATACTCTTGAGCTGTGGTGTTGGAGAAGAGTATTGACCATACCATAGATTGCTAAGACAACAAACAGGTTCAATCTATTATTGTTGTTATGTGCCGTTGAGTCTCTTGCGACTCATAGTGGCCCTATATACAGCCCTAAACCATGCTTTGTCCTGTACCAATCTCACTGACACACTCACCCCGATTATCCCAGTCACTGAATCAATCCACCTTATAGAGGGTCTTCCTCTCTGCGCTTTCCCTCCACACTCCCAAGCATGATGTTGTCCCTCTACAAGGATTGGTCCCTCTACACTCCCAAGCATGATGTCCCTTTCCAAGGACTGGTCCCTCCTTGCAACATGTCCAAAGTATGTCAGACAAAGCCTCAGAATCCTTGCCTCCAAGGAGCAGCACAGTTTAACGCTCTCCAGGATGAACTTGTTTGTTTTGTTAGCAGTCCATGGTACATTCAATACTCTTCTACAGCACCACAGCTCAGTGGTATCAATTCTCCTTCTACCCTTCCTAGTCATTGTCCAACTCTCTGATGCATAGCAACTGACTGCAAAGACCATGGCCTGTATCCAGTGCACCTTAGTCTCCACAGTGACACCACTGCTCTTCAGTACTTTGGAGAGGTCCCTCGTAATACTTTCCCATCGCAGTACATCTTTTCATTTCCTGGCTGCTGGTGCCGAGAGTGTTGACTATGGAGCCAAGCAAACTAAAGCTGTGAATAATAATCTCTTCACCATCCATTGGCCTAGAGAGAGTTAAACCAGGCTGCTCCAGGCAAGGATTCTGAAGCTTCATCTGACATACTTTGGACATATTGCAAGGAGGGACCAGTCCTTGGAGAGTGTCGTCATGCCTGGGAGGGTGGAGGGACAGCGTAGGAGAGGAAGACCTTCAATGAGATGGATTAATTCAGTGACTGGGGTAATTGGGGTAGGTGTGTCGGAGACAGTGTGATTGGCACAGGATAGAGCAGGGTTTCGGGCTATTATACATAGGGTTGTTATGAGTCACAGGCAACTCAATGATACATAACAACAACATATATAAGCTTTTTATTTTATACTCGTTTACTTACAAAGTTCTTATAAAAAGTGTTTCATGCCAGAACTTTCTGATTTCCTTAATCTACCCGTCCCTCCACCCATCAGATTTTGTGACTCTATACACCATCCTCACCTCTCTGCTTCCACCCTCCCTTCCCCCCCCGTGGTTTCTTATACACGTTTTAGTATTTATAAATTTCTATAATACAGAATCATTGCTCCTGCTTACTATGTAGATATATCATAATATACCACAATTTCTCTATTTGATTGTGGTTGGACATTTGGACTGTTTCCATATTCTTGCAATGATGAATAAAGCTGCTATGAACATTGGGGTGTACAAGTCTCTGTTTGTGCTTCATTTCTCATTTTCTCAGGATATATTCCAAGCAGTGGAATAGCTGGGTCATATGGAATTTGCATGTTCAGCTTTCTGAGGAAACAACAGACTGGAGCCAAAGATTTTAAAGCTCCATTTCACATACTTTGGGCACGTGTCCAGGAAGGACTGGTCCTGGGAGAAAGAAATATATCTTGCTTAGAAGGCATGAGAGGCAGATCCCAGATGAGATGGACTGATAACTGGAACAATGGGGGTACGTGTGTCAGAGCCAGTGAGACTCACTCAGGACAAAGTAGGCTTCAGAGCTGTTGTGCTTAGGGCCACTATGAGTTGGAGGTAACTTGATGACACATAATAACACAATATATATATTTATTATTATTATATGTTTTATTAGTATATCATCTATCATCTATAATCTATATTATTGGTTACACATGCTCTCACATTGCCATGAATCCACATCTGTAACTAATCTTTATACAGGGTAATGTTCAAGGCATGTGGAAAAGACAATGTGGCCAGAAACAAGTGGATATAGTTACTGTTCAGACCAGCTTTGTAAACATTCTTGGCAAAGATTTTGATGACAAAATTGTTCTGGTGCCAGTCCATCCATTATTTATATTTATTTATTTAGATATAAAATTATTAATATAATTATTATATGGAATCTATTCTTAATATATCCTTATCATACAAATATGTTATGCTTATTTATATATTGAGTTTATTATTATTTAAATTCCCACTTGAATTTAAAATTAATCTCAAAGGTAGGTTTGATACATTTGAACACTAACAACCAAAGACAGGAAGAATTGTGGGATGACATCATACTTGAGGAAAGCAAAAGACCATTTAAAAGAACATTAAGGATAGATCAAAATGAATTTTGGAACAGACTCTGAAATTTGATATTAGGTATTTTTAGTTTCTTTTTTTCATGTGAAAGTCAGATGCTGCATAATTACATAATTACTGAAAAGTAATTGATGTTTTCTGAATTGTGCTACTAACGAAGAATATACCATGGATTTCAAAAAGAACAAACAAATCTGTCTTGGAGGAAGTGCAAGAGAGTGTTTCTTAGAGATAAGGATGATGAGACTTCATGTCACGTATTTTCATATTTTCAGGAGGTAAAACTTTTCCTTGGCAAAAGACATCATACTGAAATAAGTAAAGGGTCAGCAAAAGAGAGAAAGATCCTCAGTGAGATAGATTGGACACCAATATATAGAATATATAGAAAGTTCCGAGAGAGAAGGTGCTAGGATGGAATGAAGATGCGGAGAGGCTAAACTGCTGGTGACGAATAGCGAATTTTAATATCTAGGAAAAGGTTTATATATCTCTTAGAAACATGCCTGCAGGGGTAATCACATTATCTCTTAACTGTCCGAGATGTTGACTGGTAGGTCAAACATTCCCAGACCTCAACACAAAACAAAGACATCTTCCCGAATATCCTACAATATGTTTTGATAAACAAAAAGGTATCACATTCCTTGAATTCTGAGGCCTTTGGTCAACTCCCTATTCATTAGCATTCGGCTTTGTAGAGTTGTTTACTATAAAGCAGATGGTCCAGCCAAGATGGGTGGTCCTGCTGTTTTTACAATGCATCGTTAATCCTGCTTTGCAGGTTAGCTAGGTCCTGACAGACACCATGACTGCAGCAATGGGCTTGATCATGGCAGAGATTGGGAGTATGCTGGAGGAGAGAGCAAGGTTTCAATCTGCTGTTCACAGGGTTACTATGAGTTGTAGACTACTTAATTACACTTTTCTTAAGGATCAACAGTTCTTCCTCAAGATTATTATTTAAATGTTCTCTCATAGTAATAGTGAGCCTGCAGGGAGGACTGAATTTGGAATTACATGTTTCCATCAGAAGGAAACAGTCATTAAGGTGGAGGCAAGTGAAGTGGAGAGGCCTCCATGTAAGTGACTTGAAAAACACAATGTTTATTAAATTATCAGTGGTGATGGATATCTCTCTCCTGCCTCTTCCTTGCAGACTAGAATTTTATAAAAGAAAATGAAAATGCAAAATGGAAAAGATACAAAAAGGATAACATATCAAATACATTTATTTTTAATTATTGTATTTAATAGATAAAATATTTTTTAAATTGTTGTAACAGTTTTTAAACTTGTATCATCAGTTTTAATAGGTCTTCCTTATAATACATGTGTATGGATATTATCCTGTCACTCACAAAACTATATTTCAAGATGGATCTAGAAATGGTCGTTTTAACTATGAAAGTGACTCAATTTTTTCTTACCTTTTCATCTCCAGCACAGTAGTAGAGCATATGATTGTTGGTATGTGTCATCAAGTTGCTTGCAATTCATAGTGACCCTATGTATAATATTTTCCTTAGCCAACCTCATTGTCTTTGACATACCTATTCCAATTACCCCTGATTTAAAATTCCCCATGCCAAACCATTTCATTTGCCAATATCGTGTATGTCAATATTTATGCATTTCATTTCCTTCTTAACAATCCCCAACTTCTCACATTCCGTGTTCCAATCAGTGATATTTGTTTGCTACTGTTCTTCCTCCTTTGTGATTCCCAATGAAAGGGTTCTCCCTCTGGTGCTGTATCAGTCTAACCTAAATGTTCCCTATTGTACATAGGGTGTTCTGAGGCCTGTTATTTTGGGAGCAAATGGCCAATCCTTCTCCCTAGTCTGTCTTAATTTGGTTGCTTGATTTTAAACAATATTTGACAGACAAACATTTTTCCCCAAAGGGCAGATGAGAGAACTTTCTCATTATTCAGATAATAGATCAGGTTTTGGCCCACCCATTATCCCTTAGGTGCATGTGTTTTGTTCCCACCCCTGCTCTGCCATCAGCCAGCTCAATAATCTCTCGTTGCCCTTCCAGCACCTTGTACCCTCTTCCTCAGCCAGTCCTGGTTTGATGGCTCAGGCCTCCACCCATCTCTATCCACACACCACCTTTCCATTCCCTTGTGATGTTGGTGTTTCTACACAGCTCAGGTGGGATGTCCTCTTGCTGATATCTTTGTCCTGAAGTCTGCATCCTCCTTTGTCTCAAATTTGGCATGAGAGAAGTGGCACCAGTGTAAGCAATGTTTCTTTTGTCTACAGTTTTGGGTTTGTGGAGTGGCATGGCCAGGGTCCTCAACTCTCTTCTCTACTCTCTGCAACGTTTCAGTGACAGGTCCTTCACTTCATTCTTGTATTAGATGAAGGTGATGTTTTGACAGGATCATGAATATTGGTGATCCTCATTGTATTATTTTTTTCCCCCTGAGGGCCATTCTAAACTGAAGAGCAAAAGGACAATATGGCACTTGGAAGGTGGAAGGTGGGCACTAGGTGTTTTATTCCTGTCCAAGGGATGTGGGTTTATCTCTCTACAGGCCTCAGCCCCAGGTCCTTGAGCTGACTGAGGTATAATTCTCATTTAAAAAGCAAACAGGCAATTTGCCATAAGAAATTGATTGAACATGTAACCAAGTCACCTTGATAATAATGGATGATTGGGATACAAAAGTTAGAAACAGGGGAGAAAAATCAGTAGTCAGAAAGTATGGACTTTGTGATAGAAATGAGGCTGGAGTCAGAATGATAGAAATCTATACAATCAATTACCTATTCATTGCAAACACCTTTTAGAAGAAACATAAATGGCTACTATATGCATGGACTTCACCTTGTGGTCTACACAGGAATCAGAATGACTACATCTGAAGAAAAAATTGTGTAAGAAACTCAATATCAGCTGTGAAAACTAGGTCAGGTGCTGCTTGTGGAATAGACCATCAACTATTCATAGGTAAGTCAAATTAAAGCTAAATAAAATAAAATAAAATCCACAAAGACCAAAGTTTGAACTTGAGTGTATCCCACCAGAATTTAAAGACCATCTCAGGAACAGGTTGGAAGACTTGAGCATAAATGAGCAAAGACCAAATGAGCTGTGAGAGATTATCAAGATTATAATTTATGAAGAATGCAAAAGGCCATTACAAAGACAGAGGAGGAAGAAGTGAGCAAGATGAATGTCAGAAGAGACTCTGAACATTGCACTACAATACTGAGAAGCCAGAGCAAAGGGAAGAAATCAAGAAGTGAAAGGGCTGAATAGATTTCAAAAGCCAGCATGAAAAGATAAAGCAAAGTATTATAATGAAATGTGTGAAGAGCTGGAGTTGGAAAATCAAAAGGACCAAACTTGCTCAGCATTTTTTAATCTGAAGGAAATGAAGAACAAATTCAAGCCTCAAGTTGCAATACTTAAGGTTTTACATAAACATGATCAGGTGTTCTGGGATTCCCATTCTTCTCAGAGTTAGCCATACTTTGTTGTGATCCACACAGTAAAGTGCCTTTGCATAGTCAAAGAAACATTCCTCTGGTACTCTCTGCTTTCAGCCAACATCCATCTAACTTTGTCTATGATGTCCCTAGTGCCATGGTCTCTTCTAAACCCAGCCTGCACCTCTGGCAGTTCATCCAAGATCATCTAAATTAGCTATAATATCCCTAGGACCACAGCCTCTTCAAATTTTGGTTCCCACGGATTTAATTTTCCTTAGCTTTAGATTGAATTTGCATATGAGTAGTTGGTGGTCTGCTCAACAATCAACACCTGGCCTAGTTTTCACAGCTGATATTGAGCTTCTCCAGCGGTTCTTTCCACAGATGTAATTGATCTGATCCTATGCATACCATCAGGTTATGTTTCTTATAAAAAGTATTTGCAATGAATAAATAATTGATTATACAAAAAATGTTTCTATCACTTTATCTCTTGTTTCATTTCTGTCACCAAACCCATGTTTTCCAATTACTGATTCTTCTCCTTGTTTCCCCCAACTTTTGCATTCCAGTCACACATTTTTATTTTAATGTATCTTGATTGCATGTTCAATCGATCTTTTACTGCAAAAGTTGGTAGAAATCTTTTATTTCCTCCTCTTGGCTCTAGTTGTTGGTGTAAATATTTGAATGATAGTGGTATTCACTGGACTTCCACAACATTTTATTTCAAGATGAATCTAGAAATGACTTTTTTAACTATGAAAGTGACCTCTTTTTTTTCATCACCTTTTCATCTCTAGCAGAATAGATCACATTATTGTCTGATTCAAAATTGCATTGGGAAAGTTTGCTGTCAGGTACCTCTCCAGAATACTGAAGAGCAAAAATATCTGTCTGGAGACTAAAGTGCACCTGATCCAGACCATGGTCTTCACAATTATTTGTTATGCATCAGAAAGCTGGACAATGACTAAAGATGATAGATGGACAATTGATACCTTTGAGCTGTGGTGCTAGAGAAGAGTATTGAATATACCATCGACTGCTAGGAAAACAGGCTCATTCTAGAGATGGTGAAATCAGGCTGCTCCTTGGAGACAAGGATTCTGAAGCTTTATCTGACATACTTTGGACATGTTGCAATGATGGACCAGTCATACTTGGAAGAGTGGAGAAACAGTGAAGGTGAGGAAGACACTTAATGAGATGGAGTGATTCAGTGACTGGTGTGTCAGAGACAATAAGGTTGGCACAAGATAGAGCAGGGTTCAGAGCTGTTGTATGTTGCTATGAGTTGCAAGTGACTTGACGGACGGCACATAACAACATCTCGCACAGAGAAAATATATCTTTCACAGAAATAGTCTGTATAATCTCTGAAAGATAATGTGCATAAATTTGCCCAATATAACAGGCATACCCACTGAAGAGTCAGCTATGGTAAAGTTTCAACTCAGTGACACACAACATCACTAATCCCTCTAAGAAAGGAACCCTGATGATGAAGTGGTTGAGTACTTACTTGCTAACTAAATGATGGGCAGTCCTAACCTACCAAGCACTTTGAAGGAGAAAAGTGTCTGTCATCTTCCAAAAGAAAGAGCCTTGTGAATCCTATGGGGAAGCTCTACTCTGTCCTTGCTGTTACTGTAAATTGGAACCAACTTGATGTATACAAGGTTCCATAAAAATTACTTTATTCACAATTAAAAACAATTTCCACTTCACAGGATTGTTAGGATGATAATAGTTCTTAAAACAAAGACACTGAATTAAGAAATGTTAGTTATCCTTATTATATTATTGTTCAATCTCCTTGTGTCATTATTGGCTCTGCCTGTATTTAATATTGTTGTTGTTATGTGCCATCGAGTTGGCTATGACTCATAGCAACCCTATATATAGCAGCTCTGAAGCATGCCCTGTCTTGAGCCAGTCTCACTGATTCTGACACACCAACCGCCAGTGCCCCAGTTAGTATCAATCCATCTCATCTGGGGTCTTACTTAACAAAATTGTCTATTCTCAGAATACTTTTCATTCTTAATCTTTGTTCTATTGATAGGCAGTATTTTTGTCTTCCTAATTAAATTGGAATATGCAAATGAAATAAACTCTTCTTTGAATTTTAATCTCTTACTACAGCATGGTACAATGATTGTCACATCAAAAGAATCTTGATGCCTGATCAGTGTCAGAACAAGTTAACTTGCCCTGTAATATTTCTAAACATTAGACTCACATTCTTTTCACTCTATTGAGTGTTTCTCTCCCTATGACAATTCAGTAATTTTAAAAATTGTTATTGTTATTCTATACCATAGAGCTCATTTGTCTACGCTCATTGGTGCTCAAGGCCTCAAACCTGTTCCTGAGACAGTTTTGAAATTCAAGTGGGACAGACTTAAGGTCAAATTTTGGTCCTTGTGGACTTGATTTAATTTTCCTCAACTTCAGCTTGAACTTACATATGAGTAGTTGGTGGTCTGTCCCACACTCAGTACCTGCCCTGGTTTTCACTGCTGATATTGAGTTTCTCCACCTAGTCTTTCCACAAATTTAATCTATTTGATTCCTATGCATGCCATCAGGTGAGATCCATGTGTATAGCCTGTGTTTATGTTTCTTATAAAAGATATTTGCAATGAATAAATCATTGAATGTGCAGAACTCTATCATTCTATCTCCAGCCTCATTTCTCTCACTGAGCCCGTATTTTCCAGCTACTGATCCTTCTTCCCTATTCCCAACTTTTGCGTTCCAGTCA
>NW_006399940.1:5807362-5813494 GCF_000299155.1 Elephantulus edwardii | reverse complement strand
ACCACATTATATTTTAGGATGGATCTAGAAATGTTTTTTAATTATGAAACCAACCCCATTTTTTTCACCTTTTCATCCCCGACATAGTAAATCATATGATCATCTGATTCAAAATGTCCTATGCCAAGCCATCTCGTTTCGCCAATACCTAGTATGTCAATATTTATGCGTTCCATCTCTTAACAATGTCCAATTTTCCTACATTAATGCTTCTCACATTCCACGTTCCAATCACTAGTGTCTGCTTACAGCTGTTCCTTCTGCTCTGTGTTTCCATTTCTAAGATCTCAGTCTCAACTGCCATGTCTGCTAGTCCAAGCGATATTGTACGTAGCATTTTCGAAGGCCTGTCATTTCCTAGTCTGTCTCAATCTTTAAATATATATAATAATATCTTAAAGAAAATAATTCTACAGAAAACAGTAGATGAATGACATTTGCCAAGTTATAAAAATGACCAATAGGTTCAATGTTGCTGCCCACCCATACTATATGTTGGTTTTTGTTTTGTTTTGTTTTTAATCCACCCCTTCCTTTCTCCACCATCATCTCTTCCTACTTTTGCCTACTGCATTCAACACCCATCTCCCATTGACCAGCCCCTGATGTCATGGCCTAAGTATCAAGCCATCAGGTTTTCTGTGATTCTGAACATGTCGTGCTACTGTCAATCTCTTATGACCCATCCAGTATGACTTCAATTTAAAGTTGTTAAGTACAACTTTCATTTTCCAAGAAAATCGTCCATGAAGAATGCAAATGATCATTACAAAGGCTGAGAAAGAAGACCAAGACGGATGTCAGATGAGACTCTAAGTATTGCATTAGAACGCCAAGAAGCTAAAGGAAGAAACCAAGAAATCAAAGAGCCGAACAAAAAATTTCAAAAGGCAGCTCAGGATGACAAAACAAGATACGATAATGAAATGTGCAGAGAGCTGGAGTCAGAAAATCAAAAGGGCCAGACTTGGTCAGCATTTCTTAAGCTGAAGGAGTTGAAAAACATATTCAAGCCACGGGTGGCAATACTTAAAGATACTTTGTGTAGAATGTTAAATGATCCAGGAAGTATCAAGAGAATATGGAAGGAGTACACAGAGTCACTGTATCAGAAGGAATTGACTGACACAGAAGAATTTCATGAAATGACATATGAGCAAGAGCCTATGGTGATGAAGGAGGAAGTTCAAGTTGCTCTGAAGGAATTAGCAAAAAACAAGGCTCCAGGAGTTGACGCATACCAATTGACATATTTCAACAAATAGACACTGCCCTTGATGTGCTCACTAAGTTGTGCCAAGAAATCTGGAGGACAGCCAGCTGGCTGACTGACTGGAGAAGATCGATATTTGTTCCCATTCCAAAGAAAGGTGACCCAACAGAGTGTGGAAATTATAAAAAAATATCATTAATATCACATGCAAGCAAGATTCTGCTGAAAATTATCCAAAAAGTTTTGGGACAATATGTCAACAGAGAACTGCCAGATGTGCAGGCTGGATTTAGAAGAGGTCATGGTACTAGAGATATTATAGGGATATTACAATATAAGGTGGATCTTGGCAGAAAGCAAAGAATACCAGAAGAATGTCTATCTGTGCTTCATTGACTATACAAAGGCTTTTGACTGTGTGGATCCCAACAAGCTGTGTCTGACTCTGAGAAGAACTGGAATCGCAGAACATTTGATTGTGCTAATGTGAACCCTATACTTGGACCAAGAGGCAATCGTCAAAACAGAGCAAGGAGACACTACATGGTTCAAAATCAAGAAAGGGGTCTGTCAGGGATGTATTTTGACTCCATACCTTTCCAATCTGTATGCAGAATAGATGATTAGAGATACTGGGCTGTACGAGGAGGAGTGTGGCATCAGGATAGATGGAAGAGTCATCAACAACCTGTGTTATACAGATGACACAACCCTGCTTGCTGAAACTGAGGAGGACCGGAAGCACTTGCTGCAGAAGGTTAAGGACTATGGCTTCCTATATGCATTGACGCTCAACATCAAGAAAACAAAGATTTTCACCACTGGGCCAATTGGCAGCATCAGGATGGATGGTGAAGAGACTGAGATAGTTAACAGTTTTAGTTTACTTGGCTACACAGTCAACACTCTTGGTAACAACAGTCAGGAAATCAGGAGATGAATTGCATTGGGAGAGTCAGCTGTGAGGGACCTCTCAGGACTACTGAAGACCAACGACACCAGGCTGGAGACTAAGGCGTGCCTGATCCGGGTTATAGTCTTCTCAATTATGTGCTATGCATCAGAGAGTTAGACAGTGAGTAGGGATGATAGAAAGAGAATTGATGCCTTTGAGCTGTGGTGCTTGAGAAGAGTGTTGAATATACCATGGACTGCTAGGAGAACAAATGGGTTTGTCCTGGAGAAGGTGAAGCCAGAATGCTCCTTGGAGTCAAGGATTCTGAACCTTGTCTGACATATTTTGGGCATATTGCAAGGAGGGACTGGTCATTGGAGAGGGGCATAATGTTTGGCATAGTGGAGGGGCATTGGAGGAGAGGAAGACCTTTGATGAGATGGATTGATTCTGTGACTGGAGTGGTAGGAATGAGTGCATTTGCGATGGCTAAGTTGGCACAGGATTGAATTGCGTTTAGAGCTCTTGTAGATAGGGCCGCTATGAGTCACAAGCGACTTGATGGCACATAACAACAACAACAAAATACCATGGAGTCAGAACCCATCCTTAACTGACCCTCCAGGGGATTTTCAGAGGCAATTAATTGCAAGAGAGGAGATTGCCCATCCTCCTCCTGTGAAGCAACTGGTGGCCTTGAACCTCATGCCTTCAAGATTGCAGCACAACTTCTTGCCAATAGCCCACCAGGGCTAAACGAGAATTCCCAAAATTAAAAAAAAGCCTTATTTTCTATAAAAATAATTTTATTTACTGAATTTATGGAATATATTTTTTTCTACTTAAATTACAACCAAGAATTATAAATGTGAGGAAGAAACGAGTTCAGTGAAAATGTAAATGAATCCCTATGACATTAATAAAAGCAAATCCCTGGTAACATTACCTTAAGGAAGATTAATTCAAAATGCAATACAGATTTATTAGGAGAATATATATATTCATATATGTACATTTTTCCAGCAAAGCGTGAATATTGTTTTAAATTAAACCAATAACATTAGCTGAAATTTTTTTTCTGCTACATTTGATGCCTAACATTCTCGTGAGATTCTCTCTTTCCAGCACTGTCATATTATGTTTCTAATGCTATTCTGGTTAAGTATATTGGGTTGCAAGTAGTATAAATCCACTCAAACCAGATTAAATTAAATTCTGACGGCTTCAAATGCATCTAGGACTTGGGAGCATGAGAAGAAGCTCTCTTAAACTGAAGTTGTTCTTTGTTTTTGAAAAGACTATTGCTTCTTTGTTCTTTCTTCTGAGCAACTACTTAATTTTCCCATTTTCCTGAGAATAATTTTTTTTTCCTGTTTTGCTGGAAATGAGGTCAAAGGTGGTGCCTTTTATCACCTTTATTCCTGTCACTTCACAGTTCAACAGATTGATTAACACTATGGGTTGGCTGTAACTCTAAACTGTTGAGAGAAGTATCATCTTTCATCAGTCTTAAAAAAAAATGTCTATTAGTATATCTTAGAATACACTTTGTGGTCAATTTTCTTTCCTTGCTTCACATTTTAGACTTAAAATACATATTTATCAGGTATTTTCACTGTGACTTATAACATAATTTTTGTGGTTTTTTTCTTTTTTAGAAATTGTTGATAATTTATTTAGACCTAGTTTATAATTTTAAATTAAAATATTAAAAGACACTAATTTTAAAAGCTTAAATTTAATGACACAAATTTACTTTACATGCCCATGTGGGATAAAATTACTAGGTAACTGAGGAAATAGAAAATTATAAAGACATTATTCTTCTAGAAGTACACAAAGGTTTAAAGAGCCAGAATTCCATTTAAGAGATACCCTGAAATAGATGATATAATAGGACAATAAACAATACATCACAGGAAAATGGAGAACTACTTTGTTTTGTTGGTAGCAAGTTGATATACTATTTCATTAATTCTAAGTAGCTCACATTTCCCCCAGTTTAAGTTCTGTGAAGCTGAGATTAAAATTGATTACATTTTACAATTGTCCTGCTCATCTATCTCTTTTCCTCAATGTTCCACTACAATTCATAGAGTTTTCATTGACTGATCTTTTTTCTGAAGTAGACCTCCAGATCTTTCTTCCTAAACTGTCTTAGCCAAGAAACTTCCTTGAAACCTGCCCACCATGGATATTTTAAATAGGGCTACATGCAAATCTAAATAGTAGTTACACATTGGCCAAAAAGTGGTGGTCTCCTATCCTAAATATGCATCTTTCCTGTTGACCAGTCTTCCAATTCAGTAATCCTCTTTGTACTGCTTTCTATGTTATTAAAGCTAGCCACTGAGATCTCTGTTTTTGCATTGTAATGTTCAGTTCTGGAATTTATACTTAATTATTTTGAAAATATTCCAGGACTGTGCTGACATTATTCACTTTTCAGTTCTTCTGACTCTCTCATGAGTTTCTTTTTTCTCTATAACCTGCATAGAATTCGTGAACTGTGTGTAGCTTTAAAGGAAATTGTGATTCCCCCCGCCAACCCCCGCCCCCGTTTGACTTGCCCTTGCTTGGTGTTTTATTCAGACTCAAAGATTGTAAAATATCCACATGGAGCTTATATCATCAACTCTGTAGGTGCCCTCTTGGGCATAAATCTCACAAACATTTAATTCTTGTTTGATCACTGGGGAAAGTGTTCTTTTCCATCATAAGTCATAACTAACTCTCAAAGGCCACATTTTTTCACAAAGCCTTCCCAGCCAGGCAATAGAGTATAATATTTATTGATTTTATCATTTATTAAACTACCTCTCATATGTTCTTGGAGGGCCTGAAGCATCTGCTGCAGAGGGCCAAGGAATGTAGTTTGCAACATGGATTGAAGTTCAGCATCAAGAAAACAAAGATTCTCACCACTGGGCCAACTGGCAGCCTCAAGACAGATGGAGAAAAGATTGAGATTGTTAACAATTTCAGCTTGTTCAGCTCCACAATCAACACTCTTGGCACCAGCAGTCAGGAAATCAAAGATGAATTCCATTAGAACTATCTTTTGTCAGGGACCTTTCCAGAGTGTTGAAGAACAAAGATCTCAGTCTAGAGTCTAAGGTGGAGCTGATTCAGGCCATGGTTTTCACAATTACTTGCTATGCATCAGAGAGCTGGACGAGGATCAAGGATGACAGAAGAAGAATTGATGCCTTTGAGTTGTGGTGCTGGAGGAGACTTTTGCATACCAAGGACTGCCAAAAGAACTGACAGTTCTGTCCTGGAGAGGGTAAAAACCAAACTACTCCTTGGAGGCAAGGATTTTAAAAGTCTGTCTCACATACTTTGGTCATATTGCCAGAAGGGGCCATCTATGGCACATCTTGTTCCATTATGCATCTGAAACCAAAATGGCACAAGATTCAGTATCACAGCAAACTCAGATTACCTTATAACACCAAATTAGCCAGATTGCTGTATGATTTAGAAGAATGTTCCTCCAAAATAAGTAACAAGGGATTAAAATAAAATCGCTCTTGCCCAACTTTTAAATATAAGGCCCTCCCGCAGGAGGTCTTGTTGATTCTAAACAAGAGGCTTAAATAAAAACAACCAATCCACACAGATCCTCAACCAAAATAAGAGCAGTATCTTATAGACTTACAGAACATTATGTTGAGTGAATTAATTCAGTCTCACAAGTACAAATACTGCATAAGACCAAAAATAAAAGAATAACTAATAACATGTGTATACAAGAGGGAAAAGGAAGGGACAGAGGGGAGAGTGGAAATTCATGTGGTGCTGAAGATAGTGGGTATAAATCAGTAATAATTTCTTTCATAAGACACAGTGTATGGGAATGATTGTATGACACACAATGTAAAAGAAGTAATATGTGAAATGCAATGTATACAAATGAAAAGAAAAACCACAAACAAAAAACCAACCCACATGTTATATATCTGACAGTTTACCTAGTAAAAAGTTGATATTTTATTTTTATTTTTTATTTTGTTTTAAAGTA
>NW_006399940.1:5799443-5807262 GCF_000299155.1 Elephantulus edwardii | reverse complement strand
TGTAAAAAACATATAAAATATTTATAATCCATCCAAAAAATTTCTCTTGGGAATAATTTAGAGACTCACTGCTATTAGTTAGAAGTCTGGAAATATTGATGCTGAAAACTCTAAAATCTCTCTCAAAAAGGAGCAATTCTAATGTCTAGATATTATTGTTGTTGTTGTTATGTGTCATCAAGTTGTCTGTGACTCATAGCGACCCTATATAAAAAAGCCCTAAATCCTGCTCAATCCTGTGCCAATGTTATTGTCTCTGACAAACTAACCCCCTTACACGAATCAATCCATCTCATCAAGGATTTTGCTCTCTTGTGCTGTCCCTCCACCCTCCCAAGCATGGTGTCCCTCTCCCAGGACTGGTCCCACTTTGCAACATGTACAAAGAAAGTCAGACGAAGCTTCAGAATCCTTGCCTCCACGCAGCAGCCTGATCTCATCCTTTCTAGGATGAACCAGTTTGTTCTCTTAGCAGTCCATGGTATATATAATATTCATCTCCAACATGACAGATCAAAGGCATCAATTCTCCTTCTATCATCTTTAATCATTGTCCAGCTTTCCGATACATAGCAAGTAATTGAAAAGACTATGGCCTAGATCAGGTGCACTTTAGTGTCTAGATTGACATCATTGCTTTTCAGTACTTTGGAGGGGTCTCTGACAGCAGACTTCCCCAATGTAATTTGTCTTTCAATTTCTTGGCTGCTGGTACCAAGAATGTTGATTGTGAAGTCAAGCAAACTAAAGGGGTTAATAATCTCAATCTCTTCACCTTCTATCATGAAGCTGCCAATAGGCCGAGTGGAAAGAATCTTTGTTTTCTTGATGTTGAGCTTCCATCTATATTGAAAGCTGCAGTCCTTGATCTTCTGCAGCAAGCACCTCATGTCCTCCTCAGTTTCTGCAAGCAGGGTTGTGTCATCTGCATAACATAGATTGTTGATGAGTCTTCCTCTAATCCTGATGCCACATTTTTCCTCATAGAGCTCAGCCTCCCAAATAATCTGTTCTGCATATAGATTGAAAAGGTATGGAGATAGGAAACATCCCTGTTGTACACCCTTCCTAATTTTGAACCATGCAGTGTCTCCTTGCTCTGTTCTCATGACTGCCTCCTGGTCCAAGTTAGGTTTCCACATTAGCATGATCAAGTGTTCTCGGATTCCCATTCTTCTCAGAGTCAGCCACAGTTTGCTGTAATCCACACTGTCCTCCTTTACTGAACTTGACTTTCAGGTCTCAGTGGTGCCTGCCCTTGTATCCTTGGGAGAAGAAAAATTCCAGATAGTAGAGCATTTTCCTGGAAAATCCACATAATTCTGATGAAAAAAGAAAATGTTCTTTTTTTGGTCTGTTTTATTGTACCTGGCCATTTCTACCTTTTGTTCTAGCAGTATTAGCATGCATGTAATGTTTACTTCATTTGTCAGCCCCAATACTACTACTTTTGATGAAGAGGACTTCCTAAAGAACAAACAAATCTGTCTTGGAAGAAGTTAGTAACCAGCTTGCTCCTTAGATGCAAAGGTGGTGAAATTTTGTTGCATATACTTTGGGCATGTTGTTGAGAGGTGCCAGTTCTTGAAAAATGATAGCGTGCTGGGAAAGGCAGCGAGTCAGTGAATTAATAAAGGATCCTCAGTGAGATAATTGACACAGTGATTGCAACAATGGGCTTGAGTATGTTGGAGATTTTGAGGATGGTGCAGCATTGGCCAAGGCTTCACTCTATTGTTCATAGAGTCACTATGAATCATAAACTACTTGACAACACCTAAAATAAATGATAAGAGCATTTCTGCTTTTACTTGTCTCTATTATTTAAAACCAGTTACTATGATGTTGTAGTCAGGCTAGAGATAAAGGACACTAAAACCTATGCTTTGGCCACTGATTTTAGTTAATTTCAGTGAAATGAATGTGACTGTCTCCTGAATAAGAGTTATTTTCTATTTAATGAAGCGTTTGCTTCACTTCTAGTTGCATCATAAATATCCTAAGGATAATGAACTCTTGTTTCTAAAAGATATATTATTTCATGCTTCTACTTATTTGTACCTGCTATTCCTTCTGTCTGTAATTATTTACTCTTCTTATTTTTCAAAGTTAGGCTTATTGAAAAATAATTTGTGTACAAGCAAAGTCACACTTTTAAGTACACAGATCTCTAAGAGGTTTTTTAAATTTTTTTCTTGGTTTGCATACAATAATTTGTTTATGTTTTATTTCATTTGTGTACTTTGCTTTATTCTATAAGTTTTATCAAATGTACAATAGTGAATCACAGCCACTACAATAAAAATGATAGATCATTCTATCAACTTCTTGTTCAATTTGTAGTCAACTTATTGTTTACCTTCAATCCTTGAAAATTTCTGATTTTTATTCTACCTATAAATTATATTGCTGCTTTGATAATATGAAATAAATTAAATCACACAGAAAGTAGCCTTTTGTGTCTGGTCCTTTCCAAATAGAATTATTCAGTTGAAACTTGTGTTTTAGTGGTAAGAAATTACACTGCAAAAGTTGTTATTGTTATGTGCCATCAAGTCGCCTGCGACTCATAGTGACCCTATGTACAATAGCCCTAAACTCTGCTCTATCCTGCACAATCTTGTTGTCTCTGACACACCCATCCCAATTACCCGAGTCAATGAATCAATCCATCTCATCAAGGGTCTTTCTCTCCTGCACTGTCCCTCTACCCTCCCAAGCATGATGTCCCTCTCCAAGGACTGGTCCCTCCTTGCAACATGTCCAAAGTATGTCAGACGAAGCTTCAGAATCCTTGCCTCAAAGGAGCAGCTTAGTTTAACCCTTTCCAGGCAGAACATATTTGTTCTCCTAGCAGTCCATGGTGTATTCAACACTCTCTGCAATACCACAGTTCAAAAACATCAATTCTCCTCCACTACAAAGGTAGGCAATTATAATGCACCAACTGCACTATGACAGAAAGATGGGTGATGTCTGACTGTACTATTTATTGCCTCTGAATATTCAGAGTCTTTTCTGACATCCATCTTGGGTTTGGGTGTGTTGTTTTTTTTTTTTTTCTTTCTTTATTCTCTGTCTTTGTAATGACCTTTTCCATTTTTTCCTGGGTGATATTCTTAATATTCCCCTTTCATTCTTTATTTATTAGTGCCTCAAGAAGAGGCACAAGCAGTCAGTCCTGGAGCAGAAGCTCAGGGGCAATGACTTTTCCTCAGAACTGTCTGAGATATAAATAGTTCCCTAAACCTGGTACCTGGAATTTGGACTTAGAACCTCCTAAACTCAAGAGGGGCTGACACTGATGTGAGAGACTAGCCATCACAGAACTGAGTTGTGACCTAAGCCATCATATCAGAGGTTGAATAGGCCAGGGGAAGGTGTTTAATGAGGTAGGCAGGGGTGGAAGAGGATGCTGGTGGAGGAGGGAAAGTGATGGGTCAAGAGACATGTACCAGAGGGCAGCAGGGGGTGGGGAAACTTCCATAATAATCTACTTCTATAATAGTCTAAAGACTAAGGTACACCTGATTCAGGCCATGGTCTTCACAGTTACTTTCTATGCATCAGAGAGCTGGACAGGGTGACTAAGAGTGACAGAAAATAAATTGATGCCTTTGATTTGAGTTGTTGGAGAAAATGGGACAGTATACATCCATAAAGATTTATTGTTTGTTGTTGCTATGTGCTGTTTAATCGCCTGCAATTCATAGTGACTCTGTGTACAACAGCTCTGAACCCTGCCCAGACCCTACCCTGAACCCTGAGTCAGTCTCACTAATTCTGACACACCAACTTCCACTGGCCCAGTCACTGTATCAATCCATCTCATCTGGATCTTTCTTCTTCTGAGCTGTCCCTCCACCCTTCCAAGCATGCTATCCTTTTCCAAGGACCGTTCTCTCCTGGCCATGTGCCCAAGTATGTGAGACGGAGCTTCAAAATCCCAGACTCCCAGGAGACACTTAGTTTCATCCTCCCCAAGACAGACATATTTGTTTTCTTGACAGTCCTTGCTATGTTCAAGACTCTTCTCCAGCACCACAACTCAAAAGCATAGATTCTTCTTCTGTCATCCTTAGTCATTGTCCAGTTCTCTGATGCATAGCAAGTAATTGCAACAATCATGGCCTGAATTAGGCACACCTTGGTCTCTAGAGTGACATCATTGCTTTTCAGCAATGGAGAAGTTTCTGACAGCAGATTTCTCCTGCAATTTCTTTTGCAATTCTTTTGATTTCCTGACTGCTTGTGTTAAGAGTGGATCTCTTAACACAATCATGTGTAGCTGAGCAAGCTGTAATTGTTAACAACCTCAATCTTTTCTCCATCTATCATGGTGCTGAGAATTGGCCCAGCCTTTGTCTTCCTCATGTTGAGCTTCAATCCATATTGAAGACTACAATCTTCGACCTTCTGCTGCAAGACCTTCAGGTCTTCAGTTTTAGCAAGCAAGATTCTGTTATCTTCATAATGTAGGTTGCTGATGAGTTTCCCTCCAATCCTGATACCACATTCCTCCTCCTAAAGCCTTGTTTCCCAAATGATCTGTTCTGCTTACAGATTGAGAAGGTAAGGAGACAAGATGCATCCCTGATGCACTTCTTTCCTGATTTTTAACCATGCAGTGTTTCTCTGCTCTGTTTCGAGGACTACTTTTCTGGTCCAAGTATAGGTTTCACATAAGCACAATCAAGTGTTCGGGAGTTTCCACTTTCCTCAAGGTTAATCACAATTTGTTGTGATCCACACAGTCAAATGCCTTAGCATAGTCAATGAAACACAGATAGACATTCTTCTGGTACCCTCTGCTCTCTGTCAAGATCCATCTGACATTGGCAAATGTCCCTAGGGCCAATGATCTCTTCTAAACCCAGCTTATATTTCTGGTAGTTCTCGGTCAATGCACTGTTCCAGTCCTTTCTGGATAATTGTTAGCAGGATTTTGCTAGTATGTGATATTAATGATATTGTTCAATAAGTTCCACACTCTATCTGGTCACCTTTTTTTGGAATGGGAATAAATATAGATCCTTTCCAGTCAGTTGGGCAAGTAGTTGTCCTTCAGATTTCTTGGCACAACTTGGTGAGCACATGCAGGGCAGCATAGGTTTGTTGAAATACATCAATTGTATTCCATCAAATCCTATGGGCCATTCTACTCTGATAGTGGCTTCTTCGGTTAAAATCAATGTGAGGAAGTGAAGGCTTATACAAGTTTATGAGAGGAAATTCAGTGATGAACAAAGAAAAGGCATTCAAGTTACAGAGATATTTCAAGAATAATAATTAAAAAAATGCCCACAGCATGCATTGTGGAATTTAGATATGAAATTTTAAAGATAAGAAGGGAAATAGATGGCTGTCTCTTTGAGGTGAATTGTTTATTTAAACGAAAACACACTAATACCTAATTCCAGAAGCATTTTCTGTATTTGTTCTACTTCTAGTAACTGACTAAAGAGAAGAAAATAAAGCATTTTGCAAAAATAGAATTTTTTGACGAATCCTATGAATAAGACATTGTTAGATATAGAGTCATCACAGATGGAAATATGAACCATATTGTTAAAGAATGTCACTAATTTATTTCATTTATTGGCAGTTTCCCAAAACAAAGACAGAAGCAGAAAAGTATGATGAACTTTTGCTTATGTTTCTTCCCCCTTGTGCAATCCATTTCACCCTCAGCCTGTTTTTGGTTACCGTCAGATTGATTGCAGAGATAGCAATACGGTCAAATTTATCATGCATTTAGAAAGAAGCTTTCTTTGGGTTACTTAGTGTTGGAGAAAGAATTAAAGAAAAAGTGTTTTTTGTATTTAATGCTTGATCTCAGATAAATCAAATCCATGAAAGATGAACTGGAAGTGTAGGAAATAGATCCAAGAATGATTTTGATGTTATTACTAAACCTTTTCATTCTGGCTACAGAGAAAATAAGAAAAAAAATATTGTTTCTTTAATATAATGAAAGAGTAAAGAAAATGAGGCATCTACTGATGAAAGATTCAGGCATTTCCATCTGGTTAATCCTTTGAGGAATGTTCTGATGGAAACTGTAGTACATTTGATTCTGGACCTGATGGTGGCTGAAAACGTTCAGCTTTGGAAGGATGATGTACTAGCTTAATAAAAGTTGGATGTGGACGGTATCATAACAGTAATGAATCAGGTCCTTCATTTAGGGTTGTGCTGCTAACCAAAAGGCTAGATGTTCAAATCCATAAGCTGCTTCTTGGCAGAAAGATGGCTATCTTTCCTAGGAACGATTTACTGCTTCAAAAACCCAATGGAGGTTTGTGGTGAGTCGGAACTGAGTAGATGGCAATTGATTTGGTTTAGGGATTTAGTTACTGAGAAGGCTTGATGAACTTACTTGTTGGGCTACTAACTGAAAGGTTGGCAGTTCAAATGAGCCTCTCTGAAGGAGAAAGGTGAGGCAGTTTACTTCAGTTGTGATTTGTAGCCTTAGAAATCCAATGGACAATCACTATGAGTTCAAGTCAACTTCACAGTCATGCTTTTTAAAAATTTAAGTTACTGAGACCAAAAGGATGTGTTTGTGTTTGTGTGTACCACATACTAAGTGCCAGGTACTTTGTTTGTACTCAATTTACTCTAAAAAAAAAAGAAAATATCAAAATAATTTTTAAGTTACTAAAAAGTTCTTCCTATGACACACTAAAAAGTAGGGTTAGAATTTGAACCAAGATTTTTTTTTTTTTTTTACAAAAACTTTTTTGTTATTGTTAACAAGAGGTGATAGAGGATGTGGATCTTGGTAGAGAATTCCCTTTTCTTGAGGTGAAAAAAACTGTGACTTTCAGCAGGTCTGAGTAAATAAACCTTAAGTCATTGCTGTGAAAAAATGAGAAAAATTGAGAATTTTTCCCAGATGACTCCATTTTTTTTTACATCTCAAAAACCTGTCACAAAGGTTATTGTTGTTATTATGTGCTGTTGAGTTGCGACCAACTCATAGCTGACCTTCTAACAGTTTTTCAGAGGTTGTAAACTGCAAGGGAGGACATTACTTGTATTTCTTCCTTGGAACAACAGATAGATTAAAATTGGCTATTTTGAGTTGGCAGCAACTCCTCACTATTAGGCCACTAGGTCACCTCCAGCAGATTGAAACCTGCCTGACCCTGCACTGTACTTATGATCTCTATCATGAGCCATCCCATTGTGGCAGTTACTGTGTCAATCTATTGGGTTAAGCATGTTCCTCTCCTTTGCTGACTCTACTTTTCCAAGCACAATATCTTTTTCAGTGAATGAGTGCTCATGACCACATGGCTGAAGGATATGAGACTAAATATCACCATCCTTACCTCTCGGGAGTATCCTGGCTACATTTCTTCCGAGAGAGTTGTTTGGGTTTTTTTGTGGTTTTTTTTTTTCGGTTGGGTTTTTGTTGTTATTGTTGTTTTTGTAGCTCATGGTATGTCAGTTATTCAGTTTTTCTAATTCACTGTTTAACGTACACACACCAAGCAATTGTAAATATTATGGCTTGAGAAAGGCATACCTTAGTCTTTACACTGACATCTTTTCTTTTAGCACTTTTAAAAAAATTTATTGTTATTATTATTATTATTAATTTCCATGGACATCTACAGAGATTTTGGAATTCCATTCATTCGTTGTTGCACTTTTCTCCCTACCCACCAACCCGCACCTCCACGCCCAGTTCACTTCTCTCCTTGAAAAGCAAAAACAATTTTTAATTTGTAAAATTTTATTATCACAAATTGCTTTTCTCTAAATTATATAAAATTTATAGACTATAAAACATAGATCTTCCTTTATTAAT
>NW_006399940.1:5796896-5799343 GCF_000299155.1 Elephantulus edwardii | reverse complement strand
CCCCAAGTATACTCTGCAACTCTCATTCCAGCCTCTTATAATAATCATAATGCCCTAAAATATATTAATTTTAAACTATTTTCAGTCACAAAAGGACAAATATTATATGGTGCCACTGTTGTAGAATGAAGCTGACATTGGGGTGGGGGTAGGACTGAGAAAAACTGGATGAATTATGTTTACTGCATTGAAGCTGATGAGGGAGAGAGAGAGAATAGTTTTAGCACTTTTAAAAGAGGCCTTTGACAGAAATACCTCGTTAACAAAAGTTAACTTTGGCACACATATAAGTGGAGATGTTAGAGTTGGAATTCTAGCCACAAAATTCCATTAACAAAACCACATAGAGGCTACCCTGATTGTTCTGAATTTTTAAATTAAGTCCTTGATATATGTATGATTATATGATTATATATCATATATGATATATATGATTCCAATATTTACTCCAAGCCAATTTTAACTCTGAGCTTTATTTGACCTTGTTTGATCTTTATTTATCTTTCTTTTAAGATTTTTTTTTACTTCCCTTTTCCCCTAGAATTTGTGCTGGTTTCTAAACTTTTTCCAAACCCTAACAAAACTGGGCAAGACTGTGAGCTACAAGGGATAGTCTTCAAAGAGAGACTGTTTGTAGCTTAATAAGAGGAAGATGTGTTTAATCAAGACGGCAGAGAATGTATTTCCAGATGTAGAATTAAAGGTATATTCAGGACGGAAGAAAATTCACTTCCTAGAAGATGATGTTGAAGTTCAGTTTGTTGACTTTCAACATCCTAACTTGCTGAGAATCAAATTAGGATAAAAATAAGATGGTTTAAAACTTTGAGGTATTCTGACTAAGATAAGATTAACAGAATCAATCAGGATAAATTTTGCTCAAAATTTGAGGAATGAAAGTGTACTGAAGTTTCTTTCTTTTTTGGTGGAGGTAATTTACATACTGAAGGGAAAAAATTGCATTTGTTTTTTGTTGTGTCAAGTAGATTGAATCACAAAACTTCGCAGAGATGAATACTACCTATAATATATTGGGGAACTTATTGCTAAAATTATTTTTTTCATCTCATTAAGTAACTGATCTGCACTATGGAAAATACAACACAGTTTGACAATTATTTTACCCTGGAAAAGGTATCTATGAATGAATAAGTAAATGTACAGCCACAATTTCAAATCTAATCTTGGGAAAACTATGATGGTCCAAGTCTCTCACCTTTAAAAACAGTGTCAAAAAGAGATAGAAGGGCATTTTGTAGTCTGAAAAGAGGTGTTTTAGAAATCTAGAACTTTGACCTAGTATTTTCACAGCCCTGAACTCTACTGTCCTCAAATTTTAAGATAGAAAATTGTGGGTGAGCTCATTGCCACTGGCCTCCGCTGATCCAAAAATAACTTTGGTGCAATTCAAATGGAAGAAATGATGCTAGATAAGAAAATGACATGATAGTACCAAATATCAATCTTTGTGGTAATAACTAACGGAGCACAAAATGACCAATGTTTTCATGGATGTAATTTTCTTATCTCCGTCGGTGGAAAGGTGAAATAAAAATTATGGCTTACTGAGCTCAAAAAGAGCTTGACTCATAAGCTAAGGACATGATTCACTCCTGAGCTGTTACGCTTCCTTCAAGACAGAAGCATGACCCAGTCAAGCTGACCACTAATTTATGAAGTAGTCACATTTACAAGTAAAGCTCAGAAGGGGAGGGATCTTCAAGGAATTTTAGAGTTCAAAACAATTCCCATTATCTAGCAAGAGAAAAGCTGTAAGTACAGAGATTAAATGTACAAATGCATTTATGATTTTTAATTGTAAGCTCAGAATTGTAGAAAGCACCTGATTATAAATAGCCATGAATTATAAATAGATGCATAGAGTATTAATTGTGTTATGCCTTAACAATTCCTCTGCATTTGTTGTTGTTAGGTGCTGTTGAGTCACTTGCAAATCATAGCCTAGGTACAATAGCCCTAAACCTTGCTCTATCTTGTGTTCACCTTGTCTCTGATAAGGACTGGTCTCTCCTTGTAATATGTCCAAAGTATGTCAGACGAAGCTTAAGAATCCTTTCCTCGAAGGAACAGCCTGCTTTCACCTTCTCCAGAACAAACCTGTTTGTTCTCCTAGCAGTCCATGGTATATTCAATACTCCTCTTCAGGACCACAGCTCAAAGGCATCAATTCTCTTTCTATTATCCCTCATCATTGTCCAGTTCTCTGATGCATAGCAAGCAATTGCGATGACTATGGCCTGGATCAGGCGCACCTTAGTCTCCAGGCTGATGCCAATGCTTTTTAGTATTCTAGAGAGCTCCTTGACAGCGGGTTTTCCCAATGCAATTAGTCTCTTGATTTCCTGGATGCTGTTACCAAGAGTATTGAATGTGGAGCCAAGTAAACTAAAACTGTTAATTATCTCAATCTCTTCACCATCCATCCT
>NW_006399940.1:5793956-5795686 GCF_000299155.1 Elephantulus edwardii | reverse complement strand
CCTCGCCAGCATTTGTTGCTCCCTGTTCTGTTAAAGAATTTGTTCAAATATTCATTTGAATTTTGTAAATAAACTAGCAGAGAGAGAGCTTGAGAGAGAGAGTGTTTTTAGTTCTTTTGCTTTGATTTAGTATCCTTGTTGCTATCAAGTTGATCTCAACTGGTAGTGAGCTTTAGTCAGGTTTCTTTGGCTGAAAATCTTTATAAGAGACGTCTGCCTATTTTTCTCCTGAAGATTGGCCAGCGGATTTTGAAGTCTTTTGGCTGATATGTTACACGCTTTGACATTATGGCTGATACATAAATGGACTAAAATTGTTCCAAATAGAATTGTTTCGCCAAGAGTAAGACCTAGGAAAGAAACATTGACAATTACTCTCCATCTCATCAGCAAATCAAAGCAAAAAAAAAAAAAAAAATTGAAAAAAAGAACAAAGTAAATTCAGGCTCTGGGGCAACTAATCTGCAACCTGATGACTTGGCTGTGTGACAAGAGCAAGCCTGCACTACTTAAGGCCTTTTATCTAGAATATTTCAGGGAGAGCTTTTTATAAGGAAATGATTTTTCTCCTGTCTTTGGCCCTTTATGACAGTATATAAACCAATATTTACATGGATTTGTCACAAATCCTCAACATTATTCCAGAGTTCTTGTGAAATGCGTTTGCATGTGTGTGTATGTGTGTGAGGTTGTATATATAAAGTAGTCCGTTCCCTTATCTGAGGAATTAAAATGCTTCCTTGAAGTGCTCTTGTGCAGAGCTGGTATGTCTTTTGGAGAAAACCAGCTAGAGGACTGTAGACTGTGCTCAAAATGGAAAAAGAATAATCTGTGTTGTTAATAAAACATGATGGTATGACAGTTTATAGTTGAGTGGTCAAAAGAAAAATCTCTAGTTTACCACTTTCAGCAACATGACCTTTGAAAAATTATCAGGCTTTCTAAATTTTAGTTTCCTTCTGTGTAAAGTCGAAAACGAATAGCATCTTTGCCTTAAAATTACTGTAACACTTAAATGTATAATTCACACTATTTTAGTCAAGGTTCTTTAGAGATAAACAATCAGTGAGATAGCTTATACAAAAAGAGAAGGGAAATCACAAGAGGGGTGGATATGGAAGAAAATGAGAAATAAGACGTTTGTATCAAGGAATTGACTCACACATTTGGGAAAACTGATAAATCCAAAGTCTGTAGGTCAGATGTTTAGTTGGAGACTCACTCAGACTTGTTTCCCAAAATCTACAAGTCACAAGAATGAAGAGTGAGGATATCTATTTATAGTCTGGAGACAATATTTAGAAAATTACTTTTTGTTCTTAAGGCCTTCAACTGAATGACTAAGTCTAACCTACATTGTGAAAGGGAATTTGTTTTACTTAAGATCAACTGATTAAATAATATGTAATTATTACATAACACAACTAGTGTTTGGCCAAATAGTTGGTCAGCATAGCCTAGCCAAATTGACACAATATTACTCACTACATGCATAAGTATATACAGCATTTTGATAATTTAATTCTCTAATCACTTTACAAAGTGAGGATATTATTCTTTCTTATTCTATATATGAGGAAGATGAATCTTAAAGAAGTTAGTGTAAAAGGGTGCAACCACTGTGGAAAGCGGTGTGGTGCTTTCTCAAAAAGTTGCAAATAGAGATACCATTTGACCCAGCAATTCCACTACTGGGAATATACCCTGAAGAGACCATAAACCACATCCAA
>NW_006399940.1:5787588-5793676 GCF_000299155.1 Elephantulus edwardii | reverse complement strand
CAAAACTGGACAAATTATGTTTACTGCATTGAAGCCAATGAGGGAGAGAATAGTTTAAAAGTAATATATTTTAGGGCATTATGATTATCATAAGAGTCCAGAATGAGGGTTGCAGAGTGGAGTATACTCGGGGTGGGGGTGGGGGTGGAGGTGTGTGGGGAGATTGTGTACCAATGAAGGAGTTTTGCTTTTCAAGGAGAGGAGCGAACTGGAGGTGGGGGTGGGGTGGGTGGGGAGAAAATTGCTGCAATGAATGAATGGAATTCCAAAATCTCTGTAGATGTTCATTGAAATTAATAAAAAAAAGAAGTTAATTATTTCTCGTTCCCATTATTAGCAAGTGTGTATTCAAATACCAAGTGGCATTCAAAGGCAGTTTTACCAGATTCTAGGCACTAGATTTTTTTGCCAGTTTGCCAGATTTGCCACTTTGCCACTGCTCTATACTTCTGTGATGGAGTTCAAGCCCAAAGGCCACACCTGTGGAAGTTTGAATCTGCAAATGCAAAAGATTGAAAATCTCTTCCCATGTGATTTTTAGTCTCAGATGCCCAATGGAGAGTTAGTTATGAATCAATTCTTACTGGATGACAATGAGAATGATATTTTTGTGAGTGTTCACCAGTTTCTAATAAGGGGAACTTTAAGTTACCACCAGCTGTATAATATTTGTATTATATGTAACTCAGTCTATACTAACCATATATAAAGAAACCACGTGATATTTTCATAATGTGAAAGGAGAAGATGCAATGTGGGGTAGCAGTGACTGAGTCTGACTTCTACCCACCTTATAAAGGGAATTGTTCCCATCAATAATATCTACAGCAGCAAATACATAGCTGCTAAGACAGACATGCAACCTGTATATATTCCTGTACCTCTTTTTACCAATCATTTGAGTCTGATATTCATTGTTGACTTACGTAATTTACTTACAGTTGTAGTACCAAGAGTGGGGTTTGTTAGGGAAATAATTTAGAGAGTGAGGGATGCAAAGACTATCACCCAATGCAAGTCCAGGTTAATCCAGTAGTCCAAAATCAGATTAACAGAGAAATACAATTAGTGAATTAGTAAAAATCTTGGTTTGGTTCAGTAGCGCAAATTAAAATCATCCAGCAAGGTTTGCCTCAGAGCAGACATAAATCAGCTTCTCCTTTGGCCAGCACAAATGCAAGAAGCCTCAAGTTTCACCTTGCCACAGTCTCTCCACAGCAATTCCATAATCTTTCCCCAATCTCTCCACCACTCTTGTCCTCAGGATCTTGTTCTACAGTGTGGAAAACACTCTGTCTCTGTCTCTCTCTCTCTCTCTCTCTCTCTCACACACACACACACACACACACACACACAATTAGTCCCACAGCTTTTATTAATTTACAAGACCATGTGTCTGCAGTACTTAAGGTAGGTAGGGACCAGCATGGGCTAATGTACTGGTTAGAAAAATCCAACTTTTAAACTAACACCACACATACCATGCTAAAGATCCAGCAAGTTTATTTTGTTTTTGTTTTTGTTTTTTTAAAAAAATATTCATTTATTTTCATTTCAATGAACATCTACAGAGATTTTTAAATTCCATTCATTCATTCATTGTTGCACCCTTCTCCCCGCCCTCCCCCCCATTTGCTTCTCTCCTTGAAAAGCAAAAGAAAAGCTTCCTCATTGGTACACAATTCCCCCTGCACATCCCCCAAACACACCCCCAACCCCAAATATAATCCACTCTGCAACCCTCATTCCATACTCTTATGATAAACATAATGCCCTAAAATATAATCATTTCTGTCAAACTGGTTCTGATTTTAAAACCACAAACCTAAAACTCTTTTCAAGACCTCCTGTCAATGCATATCTTATTGTTAAGTCCCAAACCTTCACTCCCAACTGCAGTGAAGATTTCAGAGTTCAGGATAACCAGATCAAATCAGAAACTGTTACAGATGAATCTCTAGTCATATATTGGGCAACCTATTGGGGTTCTAACTTTTGAAATAGTTCAAATTCATAAGCTACTCCATGGGAGACAGATGGGCAATCTCCTCTTATAAAGACTTATTGTCTCAAAACCCCAATTTGAGACCAATGAGACAGTTTCTTTAAATTATTCTCATACTAAAACATTTTAATCCAGCTAGTATTTGAGATTGTTTTTCTTTAAGTCGATGCTGGATAATCCAAACCATATAAAAATTACCTTTGCAGGTCCTAGCAGTGTAGTAATATAGCCAGTAGGTCTTACTCTCTTTGTCTTCAGAACCCTTTAATGCTCCTACAAAGGTTTGAGGTTCTCTCATTATGAGTGTTCCTCTTTTTTATTGATCCTATTTTCCAAGCATATGTATGAAAGAGATGGATCGATACAGTGACAGGGACAATGGGTGTTGGTGTGTTGGAATTAGTGAGATTGGCTCAGGGCAGGGCAGGGTTCAGAGCTGCCGTTCATAGGGTTATTAGGGGTTGCAGGCAACTATATAGCACATAACAACTTGTATGAAAGTTAGGGAGAGAAGTAAGGAAAAGTTAAGAAAGGATGCCTTTGAAGTGGTTGGCAAAGAATATTGCATTCACTATGGTCTGCCAAAAAAGAAATAAACAAACCTTGAATAAATGTAATTAAAGTGCTCCTTTGAAGCAAGGATGGTGAGAATTCCTCTCATATACTCTGAGCCAATCCCTGGAGAAAGAGCAAACATAGGGGCCCTAATTTATGGTACAAATAGACTATCAATAACAACCAATAAAGCACTGATAGCAGAGGATAAGCTAGATGAACGGTACCTTCTAAAATTAAATCTTTATGTGTATCAAAAGTCTTCTTGAAAAAACTGAAAAGGGAAACTACAAATGGGGGAACATATTTATCAACAATCTATCAGACAAGAGACTACTAAAAGTTTTAGAAGATCTGAATTATCCTTCCTACCATCACCAAATTTCTGCTGAGCTAAAGGTCTTATCTACTACTATTACTTTGTTCCAAAATTGGTTATACTGCTGTTTCTCAATGTATTTCAAGTTCCAGACTAGTGAGATTCTTTGGAAAAATAAAGCAGCATATACAAATTCCAGGGGCCATTAAGTTTAGAAAGTACCACACACTCTACTGCTTTCTAGAAGTGTAGCAACGCAGAAATATATTGAGACTCTGAGAGAGACTATAAAAATAACAACAAAAAATAAGAAACTAACACTCCATAGTGACTGATATAATAAGAACCATTTAAGATACAGCAGGATCTAGAAGGCCATCTCACAGCTTATTTAGAATGATTAGATAATGTCACCCAGCAAAACAAAACTAATTAAATAATGAGTAGGGCATACAGCAGTATTTAGAAAGTCAACCAGAAAGATTAATTATTCACCTAAAACATAAAGTAATTTCTCTCTCTCTCATTGCCATCTTTTTGGAACTGACTCATATCTGACAGGGCAGTGAGTTTTGGAGTCTATAAAGTTTATGAAAGGTAAGTGTCCATCTTTCTCCCATCAAATGGCTAGCAGATCAAAATAACACTGCCTTTGAGTTAGCAGTTCAACTCGCTACTAACAACCCCACCAGGGCTCAAAATAACTTCAAATGAGACTAAAACACTAAACTCTAAATAGCAAAACATGAAGGAAAAGGACAATTCCTAACTAAAAACTGTTAGGACCCTTTTTTTTTTCCCTCTAAGTTTTTCTGTTGAATTTATTTATTTTTCTTTTAACATCATATATTCTTTTTTTTGACATTTTTAAAATTTTTTGTTTTATTATTTTTGTGTGCGTGTACCGTCAAATCAGATCTGACTGGTACAGGAGGAGATTGTACCTCCTTCCCCGGCAGAGCATCTGGTGGAACATCATATATTCTTGATTCTTGGATAAGTGGCATAATCATTCCTTCTTTTTTCCTCTCCATTCTCTCTCTCAACTCCTGGTGACCAATAATTTTTCATTTCGGTGAATTTATTCTGGATAGTTCAAATAAATGAGATAATACAATAAAGCAAACATACTTACTCAATGCAATCAAGTTGATTCTGCATCCGTAAAGTCATCTTGGCTTTATTTTTTGAGAAGACAGACACAGGAGTAGACTAGAATCACCTACCTACCCTATGTATCACTTAGGGACTTTGTATTATTTTTATGCTCTGTTGAGTCAGAACCATTGCATAGCTGACCCCCTAGCCGCAAAATTTAACAGAACAGCAAGCAACAAGTGCTGGCGAGGTTGTGGAGAAACTGGAACCCTTATTCACTGCTGGTGGGAGTGCAAAATGGTGCAACCACTGTGGAAAGCAGAGTGGTGCTTTCTCAAAAAGTTGCAAGATACCATTTGACCCAGCAATTCCACTACTGGGAATATACCCCAAAGAGACCATAACCACCATACAAACAGATATATGCACACCCATGTTTATCGCAGCTTTGTTCACAATAGCAAGGAGTTGGGAACAACCTAAGTGCCCATCAACTAACTAATGGATAGAGAAGCTGTGGTATATTCACACAATGGAATACTATGCTGAATTGAAAAACAAGGAACTCATGCAATATATTCAAAATGGGTGACCCTGGAGGACATTATGCTGAGTGAAGTATCTCAGTCACAAAAGGACAAATACTGCATGGTGCCACTATTGTAAAACAATACTGACATTGGGGCTGGGAGAAGACTGAGAAAGATGGGTTCAATAATGTATACTGCATTGAAACAGATGGGAGAAAACTGTTTAAAAGGGATGTGTGATTAGGTATTTTTATCATGACAGGAGTCTAGAGCAAAGGCTACATGGTGGAATGGACCTGGGAGAGGGTTTGTAAAACAATGAAAGAATTTGTCTTTTACTTTTCCAAGAGGGTAGTGTACTGGGGGAAGGGTTGGGAGGGGAGAAAAGCATAACCATGAATGAATGGAAATCCAAAGTCTGTAAATTTTTACTGAAATTCATAATAAATTTAAAAAAAGAGACTAAAAATTGAATGGGAGAAAACTGTCCATTTCTCTTTTGACCTGGTAGTTTCAAACTGCCTGTCTTTGGGTTGACAACACAATTCACAAAACCACCATAGCTCCCTCAGGAACATTGAGCATATGGTATTTGTAGTTTCAGTCATCCTTTTTCTAATTGTCTAATCTTACCATTCTTTTCTCCACCCATCATTGTGATGCCAATTAGCCCAATGGTAAGAATTTTTGTCTTCTTGCTGTTAAGCTTCAGTCCATATTGAAGACTTTAGTCTTTGAACTTTTGTAGCCAACATTTAAGATCCTCCTAGGTTTCAGCAACAAGGTTGTATCATCTGCATAACACAGCTTGTTGATGAGTCTTCCACCAATCCTGATGCCACACTTCTCCTTATAAAGATGAGCCTCCTGAATGATCTGTTCCACATACAGAATGAAAAGGCAGGGAGACATGCTGGACATGCTCTCTCCCTAACTTTAAACCATACAATATTTCCTTGATCTGTTCTGATGGCTGCCTCCTGATCTGAGTATTGGCTTCATATGGCACCAGGGAGCTCTTTGGCCTAGTGGCAAGAAGCTGCACTGCAATCCTGAAGGCACCCAGTTCAAGACCACCAGCTGCTCCACAGTAGAAGAATGGGCCATCTCCTCCCGTGTGATTAACTGCCTCTAAAAACCTGCTGGAGGGTCAGCTATGAGTCTGTTCCAACTCTACGGTAAACAACGGCAACAACATAAGCAAAATCAGGTATTCTAGGACTCCCATTCTTCTCAAATTTAGCCATAATTTGTTGTGATCTACACAGTCAAATGCCTTGGCATTGTCAACAAAGCATAGATAGACATTGCTTTGGTACTCTTTGCTTTCAGCCATAATCCATCTGACATTGATGGTTATATTTTAGTATCATGGTCTGTTCTAAAGCCAAATTGTATTTCTGGTAGTTCTCTGTTAACGTACTGTTCCAGTCATTTCTTTTTAATAATCTTCAGCAGAATTTTGTTTGTGTGTGATATTAGTGATATCGTTCAATTATTTCCACACTCTGTTGGATCACCGTTTATTTTTTAAAGATTGAAGGTACCCAGGATTTTATTTTAAATTACTTGCTTTCATAA
>NW_006399940.1:5782398-5783650 GCF_000299155.1 Elephantulus edwardii | reverse complement strand
TGGCTCTGGTGGTTGGTGTATATATTTGAATAATAGTGGTATCCATTGGATTTCCTTGTATGTTGTTGTTGTTATGTGCTGTTGAGTCACCTGTGACTCAGTGACCCTATGTACAAAAGCCCTAAATCCTGCTCTATCCTGTGCCAATCTTATTGTCTTTGACACATCTACCCCCATTACTCCAGTCATTGAATCAATCCATTTCATTGAGAGTCTTCCTTTCCTGAGCTGTCCTTCCTCCCAAGCATGACATCCCTCTCCAAGGACAGGTCCCTCATTGCAACATCTCCAAAGTATGTCAGATGAAGCTTTAGAAACTTTGCCTCCAAGGACCAGCCTGGTTTAACCCTTTCCAGGATGAACCTGTTCATTCTCATAGCAGTCCATGGTATATTCAATACTCTCTTCCAACACCACAGCTCAAAGGCATCAATTCTCCTGCTATCTCTAGTCGTTGTCCAGCTTTCGGACACATAGCAAGTAATTACAAAGACTATTGTCTGGATCAGGCATACCTTAGTCTCCAGACAGATATTGTTGCTCTTTAGTACTTTGGAAAGATCTGTGACAGCAGACTTTCCCAATGCAATTAATCTTTTAATTTCCTGTCTTCATATGCATATGGATCTTTTCCTGTCACTCACAACATTGTATTTTAAGATGGTTCTAGAAATTACTTTTTTAACTATTAAAGTTACCCTGTTTTTCCTCACCTTTACATTTCCAGTGTAGTAAAGCATGATTGTCGGATTCAAAATGTTCAATGCCAATCTATCTCATTTTGCCAATACCTAGTAGCCAATATTTATGTGTTATTTTTCTTTCTTAACAATGTCCAGTTTTCCTATATTCCTTCTTCTCACATTCCATGTTTCAGTTACAAGTTTCTGCTTACTACTGTTCTTCCTCCTTTGTGTTTCCATGTTTGAGGGCTCAGCCTCAGTTGCCGTATCTGCTAGTCTACTCTAAACGTGCTCTATTGTACATGAGGTTTTCAAGGCCTGTTTTTTTCAGAAGTAGATGCAAATCCATTTTCCTAATATATACGCAGAACAGATCATCTGGGAACTTGGGCTCTATGAGGAGAAATGTGGCATCAGGATTGGAGGAAGACTCAACAACAATCTGTGTTATGCAGATGACACAACCCTGCTTGCTGAAACCAAGAAGGATCTAAAATACTAGCTGCAAAAAGTCAAGGACTGCAACCTTAAAATGGATTGAAGCTTAATATCAATAAAACAAAGATTCT
>NW_006399940.1:5778795-5779400 GCF_000299155.1 Elephantulus edwardii | reverse complement strand
TTTATTTAAGCCTCTTGTTTAGGGACAATAAGACCTCCAGGAGGACACTTGAATTTAAGGCCAAGCCCTTATCTGCATTTTGGAAACTGGGTGGAGTGACTTAACTCTGTAAGATGGGCTCTCCTGAGGCCACTGTGGAATGTTTGGGTTTTCTTTTCTGGGGTTTTTTGTTGTTGTTGTTGTTGTTTGGTTGGTTTTTGTGTTGTTTTTTTTTTTCACGTGGCTTTGATTTTTTTTGCTTTTTTCATTATTATTATTATCATTATTTATTATTATTATTAAAGCCTCTTGTTTAGAGTCAACAATGCCTTCTAGAGGGCCGTCTATGAACTTGGAGAAAGGATAGTTATAGAAAGGTCAGGTCTTTTGTTCATGGAATCACTATGAGTTGGACACAACTTGATATTAACCAACAACATGAAATCTATACCTAAATCGAGAAGCTGTCATACAAACAGAGCAAGGCAATATTCAATGGATTAAAATCAAAGAAGATCTACATTAACTTTATCCTTACCTCAAGTGTATTCAGTCTATATGCTAAACAAATTATTCAAGAAGTTAGACTACATGAAGAAACATGTAGCATCAGAATAGGAGGAGAT
>NW_006399940.1:5776537-5778695 GCF_000299155.1 Elephantulus edwardii | reverse complement strand
TCCTTGGAGAGTGACACCTTGCTTGGGAAGGTGGACGAACAGTGCAGGAGAGAAAGACCCTCGATGAGATGGATTGATTCAGTGAGGGCTGTTGTACATAGGATCATTGAGTTGCAGGCGACTTGATGCCACATAAGAACAACAACAATCTTTGACTCATAAGCTTTAGAATAGTACCAGGCAGAGAAGCATTTTACAGAAAGGAGCTAATGAAAGTCATTTCTCCATTTTAGAAGTAACCATTTAACATAATACATTACTTTAACAAAGCAAAGATCAAGAATTACATGATCCAATCAATTAATGCAGAACAGGCCTTCAACAAACTCACACACCCCTTCCTAATTAAAATATTCAACAAAATAGAAGATAATTTCCTCAACGTAATAAAAATTATTTATGCAAAACCAAGAGGACACACCATTCCTGATGGAGAAAAGCTAAAGGAATTTCCCTTGCAAACAGGGATGAGATAAGGATACCTATATTCAGGAGTCCTCTTCAAAACTGTGTTGGAAGTACTTGCCAGTGCAATACAATAAGAGAAGGATATAAGAGTCATCCATATTAGCAATGAGGTGATAAAATTGTTACTGTATGCAGACTATATGATAGTGCACACAGAAAATCCCAAGGACTCAGCAGAAAACCCTAATAGACCAATTTAGTAGAGTGGCAGAATACAAGATCATGATAGAAATCAGTGAGCTTCTTCTACAAAAGAGACAGAGAAAAGGAAATTTAGAAAGCAGTGTCGTTTACAATAGCCATCCACAACTTAAGATACTTGGGAGTAAACCTTACTAGAAACCAAAAGATCTTTAGAAAGGAAACTACAAAACCTTACTGACAGAAACAATACAAATTCTAAAAAATGGAAAAATGGTCCCTGTTCATGGATAGGAAGAATCAATATAGTGAAAATAGCAATCCTATCCAAAGCAATTTAGATGTTTAATGCAATTCCAATATAAATACCAAATTTATCTTTCAAAGAGATAGAAACAGCAATTGGCAAGTTTATTTGGAAAAGAAAGATATCCCAAATAAGCAAAGCACTTCTAAAAAATAAGAATGAAGTGGGAGGCTTAGCACTCCCAGCTCTCAAAGCCTCCCACACATTTGTAATAACCAAACAGCATGGTATGGGTACAATTAAAAACACATAGACCAATGGAACAGAATCAAGCACCCAGAAATTTAACCCATCTACCTATGGTCATCTGGTGCTTGACAAGGGAACTAGGCCTGTCATACAGGAAATGACAACATCTTCAACAAATAGTGTTGGCAAAACTGTATTTGGACCTGCAGAAAGCTGAAGCAGGATCTAAGTTTCACGCCACTCACAAAAATCAACTCAAGGTGGATTAGAGAGCTAGGTGGAAAGCCTAAAATTATAAACATCATAAGAGACCAAATCAGACAAAACTCAGCCTAGCCAATTGTATAAAGAGGCTTTCAAATACAGCTAGAAATGCACAACCAGGAGAGGATAACATCAATGAATGGGACCTTCTAAAGATTAAATTCCTGGGCATCAACAACTTTATCCAATAGAGTGAAAAGAAAATCTACTTACTGGGGAAAAAACCCCCCAAAACATTTGGTAATGATATCTTAGACAAGGGTCTCATAATGAAAGTTTATAGAATACTACAGAGTCTCTGCAAAGGTAATAGGGAAAAAAAGTTTAATAACCCAGTTACAAAATGGATAAAAGACATGGAAAGACTTTTCATAGAGGAAGTCATTTGGATGGCCCACAGACACATGACAAAATGCTCAAAAACACTGGCAAGAAGAGAGATGCAAATCAAAACCACAATGAGATACCTTCTCACCTCAGTAGCAGTGGCAAAGTTTAACATGGCAACAAACAGTAACTATTGGAGAGGATAAGGAGAGAGAAAATGTTATACACTGTTGCTGGGGTTGTAAAATGGTCAATCACTCCAGAAGGCAGTTTGGTATTTCCTCAGAAATCTGAACATAAAAATTCCATATGATCCAGCTATTCCACTGCTAATAATATATCCTGTGGAAAATAGACCTCAGACACAAATGGATATTTGTACACTGATGTTCATAGCAGTGTTACAATTCTAATCACATGGAAACATCCCAAATGTCCATCAACAAATGAATGAATTAAAAA
>NW_006399940.1:5764350-5769057 GCF_000299155.1 Elephantulus edwardii | reverse complement strand
CTTGGTTCTTAAATAGGACCTGATTTTAATTGTTTTTGGTCAAATTTTCTTCTAAGTGGTATAGCACTGCTCAGTCCATTTGCTGTACAGAGGTAACTCGTGATTCCTGTGATGCTGAAAGCTGTGACAACGATGTGTCAAATACAATAATGGTTACCCATGGTGGACAGTGTTTGGTGCAGATCCTCTATTTAAAAAGCTTGGAAGCAGGAGTGGCATCCACTTCTGAAATAGCTTGACTTTGGAAATTCTATGAACTTGGTGAAACAATGGAAGTTATACAAGTGTTCAGGTCTTTCATTCATAGGGTAGCTTTGAGTCATCTACAACTCAATGGCACTTAACAACAATAACATTGTAAATGACATTGCGTTCTTTGTTTCCTTCTCTGAGTTCTCTTTGTTACTGTAGAGGAAACTCACTGATTTTTGGATATTGATCTTATATCCTGCCACTCTACTAAATTGGTCTACTCCCTTTAACAGTTTCTGTGTTTTGTTTTTCGTTATTGTTGTTGAGTCCTTGGGGTTTTCTGTATACACTATCATATAATTTGCATAGAGAGACAATGTAACCATCTCTTTGCAGATCAAGATGCCTTTTATTTCCTTGTCTTGTCATGTTGCCCTAGCACGTACTTCCAATACAATATTAAGTAGAAGTGGTAAAAGTGGACAACCTTGTCTGGTCCTTGTTCACAGAAATCTTTTTAGTTTTTCTCCATTGAGAATGATAGTGGCGCTTAGTTTTGCATATATACTTCTCACTATTTTGAGGAAATTCCCTTCTATTCCAATTTTGCTGAGTGCAGTGCCTTTAACAGGAAGGTGCTTTGGATTTTGTCAAATGCCTTTTCTGCATCAATTGCTAGGATCATATGGTTCTTGTTATTTACTTTGTTAATGTGATGAATTTCATTGATTGTTTTTCTAATGTTGAACCATTCTTGCATACCTCTTATGAATCTCACTTGCTCATGGAGAATTACTTTTTTGATGTGCTTTTGTATTCTATTTGCTGGGATTTTGTTAAGGGTTTTTGCAGTTATGCTCAAGAGAGATATTGGCTTGTAGTTTTCTTTTTTGGTAACATCTTTGCCTAGATTTGGAATTGGGGTTGTGCTTGCTTCACCTAAAAACAACAACAATTCAAGAAGCTAGAAAACTACAATATCTTCCATAAAAACCAGTGTTCCAAGTATTCCAGTATCTTTAAGTTCAAGGTTGTTTTTTTTTAAAAAAACACTATGTCTTTTTGCAAAATCAGTTCCCTTTACCCACGTGCTAACTCATACATAGACTTCAATGTTGTTATATGCCATTGAGATGCAATAGTCATAGCTGATCCTCCAGAAATAGATCAAATGTTTCTTCTCTGAATCCTTTATTCAAACTCTTTAACTTGCAAAATAAACCCACTCATTCATCTCTTCCCAAATTAGGCTATATTACGTAGTGTCATGATTGCTTGGTGGTACATTTATCTTCCCCAAAGACACTTTGTCTCTTGGATGTAATCTTGGATGTAATTCACCTCTATGCAGTGTCTTGAGAATCAAATAAATAGTTGTTGAGCTTTGAGAGAAGGTAGTAGTGGTTCAGTGGTAGAGATCTTGCCTTCCATAAAGGAAATCAGGCTCCACTCAGAGCCAATGCAGCTCATATGCAGCCATCATCTGTCAGTGGAGACTTATATATTGCTATGATGCTGAACAAATTTCAGGAGAGATTGCAAACAAATACAAACAAGGAAGAAATAAATGGTTATTTTTACATATATTACTAAAAATTGGACAATAAATATCCCTTAGATACTGTATATCCAGGCTTCAACTGATCATGAGAGATCATGAGAATGGTACAGGACCTGGCAAAGTTTTGTTCCTGTGTGCATGAGGTCACCATGAGTTAACAGTAACTAACAATGACACAACAATATTGAATGTTGAGAAAAAAAATTATGCAGCTATTTAGAGAGATAAAGTGAACAAAAGACATATTATTTATCAGGAAGTCTAGGCTTTGTATTCATAAGGACTTATGTTAAATCCTTTGTTTTATTTCCTTTTTGTTCTCAGAAACTCAGAAATATTAAGCTTTGCAGTAGTGGCTCTCTAGACCAACAAAATAGGATCCTGTTAATGTTTTAAATTTCTGCAAAAAAAGCAATGTCTCATTATCTCTCTACCTGATAATTAAACAATTGTCAGCATTCAGCTGGCCCAACCCTTTCTTTCTGGGTAGCAGATGGCTTTATTTTTCCTTCTTCAGGAAAATTTTGCCTCCTCTGGGATCAATCTGTATATAAATGTTGTCAGTTTCATGGTCTGAAATAAAAGATGAGCACTGCAGCTGGCAGACGGGCTAAGCTTTACAGCTTTGTAGAATGCGTGACATATTCATGAATTGATAAAGTGAAGAAACAGTTATATTTCAATTTAAGCATTATTTGTATCTTATGAACTCTATGTGCTTTTTTGAATAGGCACAATTAATCCAATATGTGGGCTATTACAGGTAGATTTATATAATAGCAATATAATTTAAACAAATTTCTCCCTGAACAGAAATCTTGATTTTCCATAAAAATACTGAAGCTCATGGGTAACAGGTTTGACTCATCTGAGTTAGTATTTACAGCAACTAACTGCTTCCTACACAGCATGTTGAGGGACCAGAAAATTATTGAGAAGAAAAATAAGCTCTAGAGAATACTTACATGGCAAACAGTAAGCCTGATTTATATTCCTTATTAGAAAAAGAATATTATTTTTTAAAGAGAGGGAAAATTTGTATTCATTTTACACACGTATTCTGATCATCTTGATAGTTTGAAAAATCTCAGTTATTCTCCTTTTTTCTCTCTATAATTAAACAAACTTTATTATAACATAGGCTTGTCAGTGCTCTGAGTACACTTCATACCATTTATTTAATACGACAGTAAAAGTAAACACTGTAGTATATTTGACTATAGTCCTAATGATTCTACTTTATGTGCCTTTTGCAACTATTTTTCAGAGATGTGGTTATAATCATAATAGTTTATTAGGTTTTTTTGTAATTTTTGGCTTTGACGTGTATGATACATGTGATCTTTAAACAATCCCGTGAGATAGTAACGTACCGATTTTGTAAAAGGGCAACAGAAGCTTAACAAGAAGTGACTTCCCATCAATCACATAGTTGGTGAATGGCAGAGCTAGCACCAGAACCCATAACTTCTCTTTCTAAGAATACCATGTTTTGTTCTACAATACCCAGATCCCTGTTAATATATTTAAAAGTAATTGCACAAGAGATGTTACAGACCCTTCACAGAGAATCTGATCAATGTTTATTTTGAGGAAAGTGAATTAATGTAGCATTAATTTTAATTACATTCTCAATTTGAGCATGATAATCATGAGAAGAAATTAAAAGATTGAGTTCAGAATCCGTTTTCTTGTCTTTATAGCAACCACTTTAGTTTTCAACACAGACTTTCCTCCCTCAACTCCCAAAGACTGACTTTCTCATTATAGGGCATCAAAGACAACTTCAGTTTTGAGTGAAATGCTAATTATGTTGAAGTGGAACTCAGACTTTTCTTTATGGATGTTCCTGAATTTTGTCAACAGTGTTAAGATAAATGAATGTCCAATGGAGGCAAATAACGTGTCCAACACCAATAATTCATGACATCTATTAATAGTTTTCAAGCCCTCACATGTGCCAGGCACTGTGCTGGATACTTGTTTTATAATTTTTCCATTAGTATTTGTAACAATTATAAATCTATTTTATACTTTGAAGATGACTTCAATGGAGTAAAGAATCTTGCCCAATTTCCCACAGATAGTTCGTGCTAGACGCAACATTTGAACCTCCTGTTTGCCTGACTCTAAAGCTCATTGTGTTCTGAGATGCTATTCTTCTCACATCACATTTTAGTGTCTCAGAAGTAGGATAGAACACATATATAATTACTGTTTTCTGATAATTACTGAATATTGAAGAAAAAAATTAGTGAAGAGAATGTAGTTTGCTAGGAAAAGGGGAACTACAGCAATATGGAAATAGAGAAATATGACTACTGGCACAGTAGGTAATTTATTCTTAGCACTTTAGAGGTTTCTCGTCACTATGTTGTAATTATTTTTCTTGTCTGTAAAATGTGGAATTCTAAACTCCAATGTGTCCTAGAGATCCAAAAGGTAATGTGGTTTCCAGAAAGACTGAAACAAAAAGTGAAATTCACCAATATATAAAAATTGTACAAGCATATCTATATAAATATATTTTTGCATCAATTTAACATTTTATTTAGTAGTTTCTGTTATTTGTGCACTGGCCACACAGCAAACTAGGCACTTGGTTATAGAAATGGGGACAAACTCAGACATAGTTGAGGTTCTTCAGAGAAGTCACTGTCTCTGAAGAAAACATACCTTAAACAAATTATCATAACAAGCATATAGCTATAAATTGTGATAAATGCTAGTATTAAATGATGCTAAAAAAATCCAGTGGCCTAGTAGAGAGCAATATGTATATGGAAGGGTTTTCTGAGGAAGTAACATTTATATTAAAACTTGAAGATGACTAGAAAGTCAGCAGAGTTCTGCCAGATATGCAAGCTGGGTTTAGGAGACGCTTGTAGTACTAGGGATATTATAGCTAATGTTAGATGGCTCTTGGCTGAAAGGAGAGAGTTCTAGAGAAACAT
>NW_006399940.1:5758987-5764250 GCF_000299155.1 Elephantulus edwardii | reverse complement strand
TACATAAGACCATTATTGGAAAAATAGAAGAAATACTAGAAAGCTGTGTGCAAATGACCATAAGCAGAAGATGAGGGAGTACAGGGATTGAAGCTAGGGAACTGATGAGGTTGCAGAGTTTGGTGGACAGAGGGAGGGGATGAAGGAATTAGGAAGAATACAGTGGGGACCTGAAAAGGTAGAATAATGGTGGGCTTGGATCAATGGTGATTAATTTAATATAAAATGTAGTGTGTGGGTATGATTGTATAAAACACAATATGAAAAGAGGAATGAGTGAAACACATGTATATAAAAATACAATGTATACAAATTTTGTATGGAAGCTAATATAAAATAAAAATAATACAAAATATGAGAACTGGGGTCAGATAAAATTGAAATGACATCAAAGTCTTTATTTCAAAATTAAGAATAAAAAAACTATATTCTTCCCTGGGTCTATATAATCTTAAAAGTATAAATACTCAATATTTTTAAACAAAATATTGAGGACCACAATGTACTGTTGTCTACATAAGTTACAGCTTTGTTCCATATTAAAAATTAAAGCTTAGTTTTTTTAATTGAAAGATAATGATAAGGCATTATATGTTAACATAAATACCATTTTAATAAAAATAACTATATTTAACAGAACAAAATTTACTAAGGAGAGTGTCATGGTTTAATATTTTACAAAATTTCTATTGATGGCTTCACAGAAGACAAAACTGAAATCTCATACTATATCTGCATCCAATCTGCTGAATTATCACACTTGAGCTAGCTTCCTGAAAATGTCAGTGTTCACTCGAGAGGGAATCAGAAGACCAAAAAAAGAACATTTTGGAATTATCGTTTGTATAATTTTGGCTTTGCAAACTCCCTGGGAGGGTCTCTGGGGTGTTCTGGACCACACTTTGAGAAGTGCTGACTTAGTCAACAAATTTAATGACATGAGAAATATCCCACTGGTACAGTTGGCTTGACTAATAACACAAAAATATTTATGCCTGAGATCATTCAAGAGAAAAAATATTTATCAACATAAGGCGCTGAATCACATAAATATTTAAACTTGTAAATTCTAAAACTTTCACACACTTATGAGAAGGACAGGAGATTTTGCTTTTACCTTACCATACTTTGCAGATACCAAAAGCAATAATATCCCTTTCTTGTAAATTCTGTTCAGATAATGCTTCATCTGAATGATTTTAAAAGTCATTTAAATAATGGCTATTGTGAGATCTAACTATCTATTTGTTTCTGATATCTAGGCCCAATACATCTGATGTGTAATTTGCACAGGGTATAAACAAATCTGCAGGAGCCCAATGATTTCCTCTTCCCGAGGGTCCCCCAAAGTCCAAATCTCCCCCTCCACCTCGGACTTGTTATTTGAAATACAAGACTGTGACTACCAGCAAACTATAGTATATTCCAACTTTCTTCTGTTTAGATTCTTGCAGATGATACATTGGGCAGTTTTCTGGTGAGGATGTACCCTGGCTCTCCACCAGGGTGAAAGCCTTACAGATTGTCCAGACACTCTTAGAGCTCTGTTTTTGGTGCACGTATTCATTATGCTTTCTGTGGTTACATTATTAGATTTTAAAGTAGGCCAGATCATGCCAGAATTCCATTCCCTTTCCTCAGAGGACTCATCTGCTTGCTTCCACTCGGTTGATGTGTGTTTTTTTTTCCTCAGTAGAAGTAGATATTCTTAATTGCCTGCAGTTTTTAAATACTTTGCTAATTTGTGTTGTTAGATGCTATCAAGTTGACTACAACTTACAGCAACCCTATGAACAATGGATCTGATCCCCGCCCTATCCTGTGCTATCCTCATCGTCTCTGATTATACTTGAGCCCGTTGCTACAGTCACTGTGTAAATCCATTTTGTTGAGGGTCTTCTCCATTTATCTGACCCTCCACCTTTCCAAGAAGGATGTCTTTCTCAAGGACTGGCCCCTCCTAACAACATGCCCAAAGTGTATGAGATGAAGTTTCACCATCCTTGCCTCTAAGGAGCGTCCTGGTTGCACCTTCTCTAAGACATATTTGTTTGTTCTTTTGGCAGTCCATGGGATATTCAGAACTCTTCTCCACAATCACAGCTCAAAGGTATATATTCTGCTGTTACTATTCATTGTCCAACGTTCAGGTGCATAGTAAGAAATTGAAATGACTATGGCTTGGATCAGAGGCACTTTCGTCTTCAAACTGACATTATTTTTTAGTACATTGGAAAATTCCTTGACAGTAGATTTTTCCAGGACATGTCTTTTGATTTCTTGATTGCTAGTATTCAGATAGAAAGTGTGTTAGTATTGTGGGTCTATATGAAATATTTTAAAATAACAACCTTTTCTCTATTTTTCATGCTGTTGCTTATAGGCCCAGTGTGAGGACTTTTGTTTTCTTGATGTTGAGATATGACTCATTTTGAAGGCACCAAAGTGGAGTTAGAACCAACTCATGATGAACTTTCCAGCAGATTTACAGGAGCTGGAAGTCACACAGGAGGTGATTTCCAACTTTCTTTCAAGGAGCAGCCTATGGATTCAGTCCTTCTTTCTGCTGGTAGAAATCTCCTTACTCACTGTTATGTTGTTCTTGTTTGTGTACCATTGAGTTAAAATTGATCCCTAGCTGCCCCTCCAGCAGGTTTTCAGAGGTAGTTAAGCACACAAAAATAGATTACCCATATTCCTTCCATGGAGCAACTGGTGGATTCGAACCATGTGCCTCTGGGATCGCAGTACAGATTCTTACTACTAGGCCATAATACCAATATTTATCCAAGTTAGAAAATGTTAAACATTACTATTATTCACTCCATGCTTAAGTCTTAAATATTCAATGCATGCATTCTATGAATCTTGTAATTTGCATGACTGTCTTAGAACTACTATGTTCTATCCCACAATTTCAATGTCAGTAATTTTTTCCATAAATATAATCACTGTGTGACTCTTTTCAGTTTACCAAGTTCTCATAGACATTATTTAATCCTCAAGACATTTTCTTTTAAGTTGTTGTTGTGTAGTGTTGAGTCAGAACAGACTCATAGTTGACCTTCCAGTGGGTTTTCAGAAGCAGTAAATGGCACAAGAAGAGACTGTCCACTTTTTCCTGCGGAGCAGCTGATGGATTCAAACTACATATCTCTAGATTGGCAGTGCAGCTCCTCACCACTAGGCCACCAGTGGGTATCATCTGTTCTACATTTGAGGGAAATTAATTAAACATAAGAGAGCTTGCTTGAGTACTTGGCAGGCTTGTTTTCTAATTGCAGACCCTCAGATTAAAATATAAGACACTGTATGTGCTCACAAATATTAAATCCAGACAGTTATCTTCTTCATAGGTTCTATTCCTGTACTCTACCTAAACCAGGAAGAATGTCAAACCAAACCTGTTGTCGTTGAGTTGATTTCATTTTGTAGTGACCATATAGAGCAGAGTAGATCTGCCTTATAGAATTTGCAAGGCTATAATATTTGTAAAAACAGATTATTAGCACATCTTTTTCACATAGAGATACTTGGTGAATTTGAACCACCAACATTTCAGTTAGTCAGTAAATATTAACCACTGGGCCACCAGGACTCATTTTTCAGAGGAACAGAGTTCAATATATTAGTATATATTTAATTCAGTCTGATTTATATTAAATGCAATGGATATTGAGATTGTTAACAGCTTCAGTTTACTTGGCTCCACAATCAACACCTTGGTGCCAGTAGCCAGGAAATCAAAAGGTGAATTGCATTGGAAAAGTCTACTGTCAGGGATCTCTCTAGAATACTGAAAAGCAACGATGTCAGTATAGAGACTAAGGTGCACCTGATTCAAGCCATGATCTTTGCAATTACTTTCTATGTATCAGAGAGCTGGACAATGACTAAGGATGACAGAGAAGAATTGATACTTTTGAGTTGAGGTGCTGGAGAAAGTATTGAACATATCATGGTCTGCCAAGAAAACAAGCAGATCTGCCTTAGAAAGGGTAAAACCATGCTTCTTGTTGGAGGCAAGGATTTTGAAGCTCTCTCTCACATACTTAGAGCACATGGCTGAGAAAGGCCAGTCCTTGGGGACGGATCGTGATTGTAAAGTTGGAGGTACATCACAGGAGAGGAAGACTCCAGATGAGATGGATTGATACAGTAACTTGAGTAATGGGGGGTAGGTCTGTCAGAGACAGTGAGATTGGCTTGGAGAGAGCAGAGTTTAGAGCTATTGAACATAGGGTCTCAATGACACATAACAACAACAATCCAGACACTGTGGGAGAAGCATGCACAATCTACTCCCATGTGATTTACTGTCTCTGGATACCCTGGACATTGGAAGATCAGATATGGGCTGGTTTCAACCTGACAACACACAAAAACAATAGTCCAGACACTAGGTGGATTCATGAGAAAAACAAATAAGACACAATTTCTATCTGTAGTCATAACTAATTCGTCCACCCATCAAATTGTGCAACCCTGTGATTAACCAATCCCCCATCCTCACCCCTCTGCTCCCCCTTCCCCTCTTGGATCTTCATACACGTTCTACAACAATGATCATGGACGGACCTGTGACCTTTTTGAATTAATTTGGGTTCAGAGGTACGCTCTTTCCTGGTTGGTTGGGAAGGTCTCTGGGTTCTGGTTGGCTGGCCAGAGGCCTTTTGCTGGGAACTAAGGGGAATTTGAAGCCTGTACAGACCTGCAGCCATTCTTAATTCATTTGGCTTCAGAGGTGCATTCTTTCCCTGTTTGTGGGGAAGTTCTCTGGGTTCTGGTTGGCTGGCCGGAAGCCTTTTTCTGGGAACTGAGGGGAACTTGGAGAATGGACAGACCTGTAGCCTTTTTTTTTTTTAATTCATCTGGGCTCTTGGGCCTGTGGCCGTTGGGCCTGGTTGTTATTATTTTTAAAACGAACACTTCTAAGTGTTACAGCACTGCTATGTCATTTCTCTGTATTGAAGTAACTATAGATTGCTGTGATACTGAACATTGTGCCATTGGTCTGTCAAGTGGTTAACAATATCTGGTTAGCTAACAGATTAAGACAGGCTTGGAAGCAGGAGTGGCATTCATTTCCTAAACATGCCTGTGGAAACTCAATAAACTTAGAGAAAGTGCAATAGTTATAGAACAAGGTTAAAGTCTTTTGTTTATGGGGTTAGTAATAAATGGCACTTAACAACAACAACAATATATATTGCAAAGCCCTTGTCTTCCATTTTGGACTTCCATTGGCTCCACGCTGTATGAT
>NW_006399940.1:5751264-5752062 GCF_000299155.1 Elephantulus edwardii | reverse complement strand
TGCAAGCTGGGTTTAGGAGACGCTTGTAGTACTAGGGATATTATAGCTAATGTTAGATGGCTCTTGGCTGAAAGGAGAGAGTTCTAGAGAAACATCTATCTGTGTTTCATTGACTGTGTAAAGGTATTTGACTATGTGGATCACAACAAACTATGACTAACTCTGAGAAGAATGGGTATCCAGGAACACTTGATTGTGCTTATGCAAAACTTAGACTTGGACCAAGAGATATTAATCAGAACAGATTAAGGAAACACTGCATGGTTCAAAATCAGGAAGGGTTTACACCAGGGACGTATCCTATATCCATACCTTTTCAATCCATATGCAGAACAGGTCATCCAAAAGGCTGGGCTCTATGAGGAGGAAGGTGGCATCAGGGCTAGAGGAAATGATATACTATAGCAAATAAGAGTTCAAAGGCAAATGCAAGTATTCATATTCTTTTTCTTTAAGTAATTGCTAAGGAGACTCATACTATCGTTTATTCTTGAAAAGATTATATATGTACTTTGAATCTACACAATAATTTTCATGGATAACTATATTAATCCATTAAAATATTAATAGAGTTGGAAATATTTATGGTAAGAAAATAAATACAAATTAAATACTATGCGATTGTTGACTTCCATCAGAACATTCTAAAAAATATAAAAATTTTTAGTTTGTGTCAGTTTAGGTAGGTTGTGTTTTTCTAAGTATTTGTCCACCCATTACAAAAGAAGAAATTGAAAAGGCAATACAACTTCCAACCAAGAAAAGCCCTGGACCAGATGGTTTTACAAGTGAATTTTA
>NW_006399940.1:5728380-5730129 GCF_000299155.1 Elephantulus edwardii | reverse complement strand
CTTTTTTTCTGTTGCACATGAAGTAGATAGGAGTTGAAGTCAACTTGCCAGCACTTAATGGTAAGGAGTTGTATTGCCATTTCAAAGGCAAGTTCGAATTTTGTAGCTGCTCCACAGGAGAAAGATGGGCAATCTCCTCCTTTGTGATTTACTTCCTTTTAAAATTTGCTGGAAGATCATGTATGAGTAGGTGCCCACTTGACAGTACACAACAATATCAACAACATATAGCAATATATATCTCTGTAGAATTTTCTTCTGAGATTCAGATCCAAATATCTATGTTCATATTTAACATCGTTAACTTTGTTACTTGCGTGTCTCAAACATCACATACTTACATGTCCAAATTAAATTTATGGTTTGTCATCCCAAATCACTTTATCCCCTATATTCAGGAACTATTGAGATTTTTTTTAAAAGTAGAAAATAGAAACTGAAATATTACTGTTCTACATAGTCAGAGATCTAGGCTTGGCAGAATCTCATGATCTCAGTATTGTGTAATTTGAACAGATGTTTTTGTCTGCTGCCCAGCAGGAGAAGAGAACACAAAGACTCTCATCCCATGTCTTCTGTCCAGAAGTAGCAAAGGTTACTCCTGCTCAGATTTCATAGATCAAAGGAAGTGAGTCAAATGCCCATGGCTAATTCCAGGGAAGTACATCTTTGGGGGAAAAGATGTACAGAAACTTTATATGTTTACTAGAATGTCTGTCTTCCACTAGCAGAAACTTAATCTGTTTTAGTCTGTCTACTTGGTGAAATCCAATATACTTTCATATTCTCCACACCTTTAATCAATCTTGCCCTCCGTTCCCACATGAGGTTGAAGTCTAGAATATGTTCGGGATAAAGGGTCTCATTCTCTTAATCTTCCTATCATTCCTACCACAGGTCTCGAGGGCTTGTCTTTATTTGTAGAGTTAAGGACTTCTCTGAAACCTTAGACTGTAATATTGACTAGGAAATTGTGTCTAATCTATGATCAATGCTCGCCCTAGTCATACCTCCAAGCTTTAGTCTCTGATATTTGAAGAACAATGTTTTAAGATTTAGGAAATCCTTGCTCTCTCAACAGAATCTAGATGGTGCTTTCTCAAAAAGTTGCAAACAGAAATACCATTTGACCCAGCAATTTCACTATTGGGAATATACCCCAAAGAAAGCATAACTGCCACCCAAGCAGATATATGCACACCCATGTTTATTGCGGCTTTGTTCACAATAGCAGAGAGTTGGAAACAACCTAAGTGTGCATCAACAAATGAATGGATGGAGAAGCTGTGGTATATTCACACAATGGAATAATACTATGCTGCACTGAAAAATAAGGAACTCATGAAATACTATACAAAATGGGTGACCCTGGGGACATTATGCTGAGTGAAAAATCTCAGTCACAAAAGGACAAATACTGCATAGTGCCACTGTTGTAAAATGGTACTGACATTGGGGTTGGGGGGGAGACTGAAAAAGATGGGATAAATTATGTATACTGCATTGAAACAGATGAGGGAGAAAACTGTTCAAAAGGGATATATGATTAAGTACTATTGTTGAGTTGCTATAATCAAGGATGCTTTAGGCAGAATATTAAATGACCCAGGAAGTATTAAAAGAAGATGGAAATAATATACTGAGTCACTGTATCAAAAGGAATTGGCATACAGAAGAATTTAATGAAATAAAAGCAAGAGCCTATGGTGATGAAGGAAGAAGTTCAAGCTGCTTTGAAGGAAATAGCAA
>NW_006399940.1:5716450-5726947 GCF_000299155.1 Elephantulus edwardii | reverse complement strand
AGAGCAGGGTTTAGGGCTGTTGTACATAGGGTTGCTATGAGTGGCAAGTGACTTGATGGCACATAACAACAACAATTAATAATAATAATAATAATAATAATAGATGGGGAAACGCCTATTTTGAAGTGAATTCTGAGTACTGATAACTTTGCTCTAGGCAAGAAAACTTTTTACTCTTCAAAAAGACATTTGTACTGCAATTTCTACGGAAGCATCAGATAATAATTTCTTTCGAAGTTACCAATGCTGCACCTGTTTCCATTTTGGAACTATAAGACTTATGTAGGTAGGAACCAAATTTTGGGCTCAAAAGTTTTGAGGGAAAATAATATTTTAATATGTGAAGGAGGAATGGATAAATGAATGAATCAGCACTTTACTGAGATTATTGTTCACATGAATAAGTTAGCAATTTTGGATGAAATATTAAAGAAAACATTTAAATTGAAAATACAATCTAAGGTTATAAAGTTAGTCTGTGTAAAACTAAAAGGATGGTGGAAGTGCTCTTACTGGGCTCAGTGAGACAAGTCACTATGGGGAAGGAAAAAATTGCAGGACAGAGACTAGGACACCAGGACAAGCTAGGAGTAGATGCAGCAGGAACCATTGAAATATCTTCTGATCTAAATCTGGGAGTTTGTTCTTCATTCCATAAAGAGGGTGATTGTGAAAAGCAAATTCCTAGCTTGCCTAAGGGAGCACCTGAATGAAGAAAACCACTTGCTTTATGTCACACGTGCAGGTCTCAGCTAAGAATTCAGGCCAGGTTAAGGACCATGAGGCTATGGAAGCAGACATGATGACCCTGGGTGGAGATGCAACAATTGTCATCCATAATAAAGGTACTTCTTCCCTAAAGCTCTTTGAGATCAAGGATTGAGTATTAATCATTTTGGATCAAAATCTACAAGAATTATAAAGGAAGTTAAAAGCTTCTTGGAATCCCTGTGGTTCTTGGGTCAGAGGTCATTACGATACTACACACTCACTTAATTGTCCCTAAGGCGTAAGGGACCTCAGAAAACAAAGGTCACATAGTGAGCTTATTGCTACATCTTAATTAATCTCTCACACACTAGATTATTCTAATGAATAAGAAAGAATTCTAGGGAGAAGGAAAGTGTTTAAAATTGTATATAGAGATGGCTATAATGTCCTACAGCTGAGAGAGAATACAATAGATAAATGGAACCTACTAAAAATCAAATCCCTATGCACATAAAAAAAAATTCTCCAACAGAATAAAAAGGAAATCTGCAGACTGGGAAAAATATGTGGTAATGACATGTGTGATAAGGGACTTTTACAAAGAATTTAAAGAATACTCAAGCACCACTACAAGATAAACAAACTGATTGCAAAATGGGCACAGGATATGAAAAGACACTTCACTATAGAAGACATTCAGATGGTGAGCAAACACATGAAGAAATATTCACAATCCCTAGCTCTAAGAGAGACACAAATTAAAACAACCATGAGCTATCCTCTCACCCCAGTATGAATTGCAAAGTTCAACACAGAAGCAAACAACAAATCCTGGCAAGGTGATGGAGAAATAGGAACCCTAATTCACTATTGGTGGGGGTGTAAAATGCTGCAACCACCCTGGGAGGCAGAACGGTGATTTCTTGAAAAGTTGGAAATAGAAATACCATTTGTCTCAGCAATTTCACTAGTGGGAAAAAACCAGAACTGCCTCCCCAAAAGATATATGCACAGCTATGTTTATTGCTGCATTGTTCATAATAGCAAAGAGATGGAAACAACCAAAGTACCTATCAAGAAATGAAGGTATAGAGAAGCTGTAGTATATTCACGCAATGGAATACTAGGCAACAACACTGAACAACAAGAAACTCAAACTTTTATACAAAATGGGTGACCATGGAGGACATTATACTGAGTGAAATATCTCAGTCGCAAAGGACAACTACCACTTAATGCCACTGTTATAAAACAGGACTGATATGGGAGTTGGGGAAAGTAGAAAAAAGGGGATAAATAATGTACACTACATTAAAACATTTGAGGGAAAGAACTTTCTTAAAAGAAATATATGATTAAGTATTATTTGCATAACAACAGTCGAATAAGAGATCCATAGCAAAATGGACTGTGAGGGGGGAGGAAATTGTGCAACAATGAAAGAATTGTTTTTTAAGAGAAAAGTTAACTAGGGTGGGTCTATAGGGAGGAAAATGTGCAACAATGAATGAATGGAAATCCTAGTTCCCTGTAAACTTTCCTTAAAATCTCAGTAAAATAATTTTTAAAAGAAATAATATTTTTAAAAGAAGTTATAATATAGCTATGTTCACAGGGATTTGAAAAGAATTTGTGGGAATTCATCCTTTATTAACCACCAATAAGTAGACTAAAAGAATTAAAACTCAATAGTTTGAATCTGCGTAGCAACTGTCCAAAACCAGCAAGCATAAAAATTTAACTCTCAGTCTAGAGCCATATGATAGTAACTTCAAGCCCAAGATACCATTATGACATCATTAATAAAAACACTATGGGATTTAAAACAGGACATTTCCTTTTTGTATAAATAGTCATAGACTTTAATATAAACCATTTTCATCTGTTTCCAATTATAAGGGTAAATAAAACCTTTCTCTCTATTCCCAGAAACCACAGTAACTATTTAGTTCATGCTTATCTATAAAACGCTAACCTTTCTTTTATGGATATTAATTTCTTCTTTTGGTAGCACAAAGTTTAAATGCTTGCCTGCTAACCAAAAAGCCATTGGTTCAAACTCCCAGCAGCTACTCTGCAAGAGACAAAAGCTTAATGATCTGCTTCCGTAAAGATTCATATGGCTGTTGAATCTGAAATGACTCATAGCTGATACTTTATTGGGATTCTGAGGTGGTAAAATGCACAGGAGGAGATTGTTTTTCTTTTCCCCTACATAGCCACTGGTGATGTCAAACTGCCACAGAAACCTGGCTTTTGGGTTAGCAACACAGTTTCCTATGATCCCTGCTTCTAGAGCACCTCCCATAAAGATTGTTGTTGGAGGTTATTGAGCTGACTACAACTCACAGAAACTCCACAGCCTACCTGAACCCAGCCCTATTGCGGGCCATCTTCTACCATACTCGTCATTGTTGTATACACCGGTGTTGTATTCATTTTTTTTTATTCTTTGTTGTATTTCTCTCTTCCAAGGTCTCCCTCTCTTTTGCTGACCCTCTACCTTTCCCAAATGATGTCTTGGACTAGTCCTTGGACTAGCTTTCCCTGACACATTCTCAAAACATATGAGGCAAAGTTTCATCACCCTTTCCTGCCATTCACAGGCCTGATTTTAATCGGTTTTGGTCAAACATTCTTCTAAGTGGTATAGCACCCGTCTGTCAATTTGCTGTACGGAGTTAACTCATTGTTGCTGTGATGCTAAACACTGTGACAATGATGTGTCAAATGTGATAATGGTTACCTATGTGAACAGGGTTTGGTCGAGCTCCCAGATTAAAACACCCTTGGAAGCAGGAATGGCATCCTCTTCTGAAATAGTTTGCCCCGGAAACTCTATGGACTTAGAGAAACAATGAAAGTTATACAAGTGTTCAGATCTTTCATTCATAGAGTTGCTATGAGTCGTCTAAGACTCAATAGCACTTAACAACAACAATAACAATATGGTGAAATTATACATTATATTATTATTGAACACAATAACGTCTTCCCTGTATAGTAGGAGCTCTGGTGGTTGCCCATAGCATGTTGTGCTGTTAGCCAAAGACTTCACATCTTCAAAGACTTGATCCCTTATTAAGTCTTACAGTCATGAAATCCAACGTAGGGTTACTCTGAGTCGGAATCCATTCAAAGGCAGTGAGGTTTCTAGTACCTCTGAAAGGCAGAAATTACTGTTGTATGCTATCAATTCCAACTCACAATAAACCCATTGGACATGGTAGAACTGTCTGAAAGGATTTCCTAGGCCGTAAACTCTATTGTTGTGTTTTTTGCACAATGCATGTTGTTGGTGGGTCTTCTTTCAATCCTGATGCCATATTCTTCTTCATGTAGTCAAGCTGCTCCAATGATTTGCTCGGCATGCATACTGAATTAGATATGGAGAAAAGATAAAACCCTGAAGCTTGTTGTTGCTAACACTTTGCTCACTTAAACATTATTAATGCACAGTTTGGATTGTTGCATTAAATGTTACTTTGGCAGCTGAAAAAGGCTTAATGCACTTCTGCTATTGGCTCTTAACCTTTGGCAACAATTAGCAATATTGGGATAATTAATGAAATACGTACTTTATTGTCATCATTATTTTTATATTGCTGTTCTGTTAGGAAGTCTACTAAGTAATTTCCACGAGTACCAAAGTTTGACCTTGAGGCTATCATACCTGAGTTTAAAAACCATCTCAGGAACAGGTTTGAGGCCTTGAACACTATTGAACTAAGATCAGATGAGCTGTGGGAGGGTATCAAGAATATCATCCATGAAAAAATGCAAATGGTCATTACAAAGAAAGAAGGAGGAAGAAAAGACCAAGACAGATGTCAAAAGAGACTCTGAAAATTGCACCAGAACACTGAGAAGCCAAAGCAAAGGGAAGAAGCCAGGAAATTAAAGAACTGAATGGAAGATTTCAAGGGCAACTTGGGAAGACAAAGCAAAGCATTAAAATGAAATGGGCAAAGAGCTGGAGTCAGAACATCAAAATGGAAGAACTCACTTGGCGTTTTGTAAGCTGAAAAAAACTGAAGAACAAATTCAAGCTTCACATTAAAAATTCTTGAGGATGCTATGGACAGAATATTGAATGACCCAGGAAGCATCAAAAGAAGATGGAGGGAGTATACAGAGTAATCACTGTACCAAAAAGAGCTGGCTGACATAGAAGAATTTCATGAAACAACGTAAGATCAAGATGCAATGGTGATGAAGGAGGACGTTCAAGCTACTCTGAAGGAATTGGGGGGGGGGAAAGGCCCTTATAGTCGATGGAATGCTAATTATGCCAATTGGAATGTTTCAACAAGCAGATGCTGTCTTAGACGTGCTCACCAGGATGTGCCAAGAAATCTAGAGGACAACTACATGGTAAACTGACTTGAAGAGATTAATATTTGTTCCATTCAAAAATAAGGTGATGAAATAGATTGTGGAAATTATTGAACTGATATCACAGGCAAGCAAAACCCTGCTGAAGATTATCTAAAACTTCCTGGAACTGTATGTAGACAAGTACTAGACATACAAACCGAATACAGAAGAGGTCATGGCACCAGGGACACCATAGGCAATGTCAGATGGACCTTGGCTGAAAGTAGAGAGTATAGAGGAATGTCTCTCTGTGTTTCACTGACTATATAAAGGAATTTGTGTGGATCACAAGAAATTGTGGCTCATCTTGAAAAGAATGGGAATCCCAGAACACTTGATTATATTAATGCAAAATCTATACTTGGACCAGGAAACAGTAGTGTAAACAGAACAAGGAAATGATACATGGTTCAAAATCAGGAAGGAAATATGTCAGTGATGTGTCTTGTCTCCATACTTTTTCAATATATATGCTGAGCTGATCATTTGTGAGGCTGCATTTCATGAGGAGTAATGCGGCATCTGGAGGACTCATTAACAACCTGCACTATGCAGATGACACAACCTCGCTTGCTCAAACTGAGGAAGACCTTAAGTATTTATTGCAGAAGGCCAAAAACTGCAGTCTTCACTATGGATTGAAGCTCAACATCAAGAAGATAAAGATTCTCACCACTGACCCAACTTGCAGCACCATGACAGATGGAGAAGAGATTGAGATTATAAACAACTTCAGCTTGGTCAGTTCCACAATCAATGCTCTAGGCACCAACAGTCAGGAAATCAAATGACAAAGTGCATTAGGGAAATTTGCCATCAGGGACCTCACCTGAGGGTTAAAGAATAATGGTATCAGTTGAGAGAATAAGGCACACCTGCTCTAGCCCATAGTCATTGCAGTTACTTGCTATGCATCAGATAGCTAGCTGCACAATGACTAAGTACAACAGAACAAGGATCAATGCTGGTTATGGTGCTGGAGAAGAGCCTCGAACATACCACAGACTACCATAAGAGCGAACAGCTGTGTCCTGCAGACCGTGAAACCAAATTGCTCCTTAGAGGCATGGATTCTGTAGCTCTGCCACTCACAGTGTTTTCAGAGGCAGTGAGATTGGCTCAGGATAGGACAGGATTCAGAGCTACTGTGCATAGGGTTGCTATTAGTTGCCCTGTGACTCGGTGGCACATAACAACATGACAAAAAGAGAACTGATGCCTTTCAGCTGTGGTGCTGGATAAGAATGTTGAATACAACATGGACTGCCTAGAGAACAAACAGATTTGTCCTGGAGAGAGTGAAGCAGGAATGCTCCTTGGAGTCAAGGATTCTGAAGTTTTGTCTGACATAATTTGGGCATGGTGCAAGAAGGGACTGGTCCTTGAAGAGGGATATCATGTCTAGGAGAGTGGAGGGATGGCGCAGGAGAGGAAGACCCTTGATGAGATGGATCGATTCTGTGTTTGGAGTGGTGGAAGTGAGTGTGTTGGAGATGGAGAGGTTGGCACAGGATAGAGCAGTATTTAGGGATCTCGTCCATAGGGTTGCTATGAGTCACAAGCGACTCAACGGCCTCAACGGCACAGAACAACAAACAATAGCATATGACCTGGAGACTTAACCTAACTAAGGTTCTGTTTTCTGTAAAACTAGGGAGCTGGATTAGAAACCTCAGTCATCCATCTGGACCATCCATTCAGATCCATATTTTTTTCTTATATGGGGTGTAACCATCCACTCAGTTCCATTCAAGAAACATTGTAGTTGTTATTTTTATGTGCCATTGAGTTGCCTGCAACTCATAGTGACGCCATACACAACAGCTCTGGACCCTGCCCTATCCTGAGCCAATCTCACTGTCTCTGACACACTACTCCTATTACTCCAGTTATCATGTCAATCTCTTTCATCCAGGATCTTGCTCTCCTGTGCTATCCCTCAACCCTTCCAAGCATGATGCAATTCTTCAGGGAATTATCTCTCCTGGCAATATGCCATGGTATGTGAGAGAATTAAAAATCCTTGTCTCTAAAGAGCAACTTGACTTTACCCTCTCCAGGATAGATCTGTTTGTTTTCTTGGTAGTCGATGATAAGTTCCATATTCTTCTCTAGCACCACAACTCAATGGCAATAATTCTTCTGTCATCCTTATTCATTGTCCAGCTCTCTGATGCGTAGCAAGTAATTGCTAAGACCATGGCCTGAATCAGTCTTTGACCTGACACTGTTGTTCTTTAGCACTTTGGGAGGTCCCTGACAGCAGATTTTACTAATGTAATTAATCTTTTGATTTCCTGACTTCTAGTGCCAAGAGTACTGATTGTGGAACCAAATAAGCAGAAATTATTAACCATTTTAATCTCTTCACCATCTATCATGGTGCTGACAATTGGCACAGAGGTGATGTTGAGAACTGGCTAAATGCCAGGTGCCAACAACAGCTTCAGAAGCTGCCAGATTCCTAACTAAAAAAATGAATAAGATCTTCAGTCAAGTGTTTGCATTAGTGTTTTGTCAATCTTCTTCTATCACTAAGCTCTGGTGGCTATTTGCAAGGAGTTGCTTTGCCAACCGAAAAGCATGCTGTTTGAATTCACCACTCTACAAGAGAAAGAGGAGAAACTTCTTTCTCTGTGATTAGCAACCTCTAAAAACCCACTAGAGAGTCTCTATTAATTGGTTCTGACTTCTCAACACAAAGCAACAACAACAATAGCAACTGTTAGAAATTGTTATACTTTGTATGACAATATCATGAAGTCATATTTTTCTGCTCTTTTTAAAAAAATTATTTCATACTGCTTTACAAAGTTAATTAGCTTCATATACATTGTTTTTCACACCAGACCTTTCCCTTTATTTATCTTTCCCTTTATTTATCCCTCTCTCCACCCATCAACTTGTCATACTTTAAATATACACACTGAATATTTCCTTCTTTTGAAGATGAGGTATCTATAAATGTGAGATAAAAAATAGCAACTAACAACAACAGTTCAATAGATATGCTAGTTAAAAAGAAAATGTTAATTATCTCTCAGTAATAATTTTCCCTTTGATTAAGCTTCCAAAGGTAGCAACATTCTCTTCATTTTTTACAATATAATTTATATGCTGTTTCAAAATTGAAATTTAAATATGCTTTTGTCTAAAGATTATCTGTGGTGTTGACATTAAAGTTGGCTGATCTTGCAAATCAGGAACAGTTGTGGGACCAGGCAGCAGAACTTGTGGAAGACTGGAACAGATATTGTTGGCAAGACCCTGGTGATGATGTTGAAGAAACTGTGGCATTGCTGTGGAGTAACTAACTGTGTAAAAGTGTGATCTGAGACTTCTTGCAGTTGTGTTGGCCACAGTTCACGATCTGGCTGTTCTTGCTGGATGTTTGAAGGAGAAGATGACTTATAACTGCTCTGAGACAAACCTTGCTGGATGGTTTATATTTTACTGCTGACCGAAACTGGAGTCTGGACGAATTGAGGAATTGTGCCTTGGGACTGGTTGGCTAAAACTTGGATTTGCATTGATATTCTTTGCCTCTATCATTCTCCAACCTCCTTCCCTAATAAACCCCATTGCTTGTACCATAACTGTGAGTATGTGAGTCTGCAATGAATAAACCAACCTCTTGCTGTTTGTGTGGCTTTAGAGGCACCATAGGCCTGGACTATGGTCTCTTTATCTGCTTTCTACTTTGGGGGAGAGAGTGACTGTGTTATTCTTACTTCCTCTGGTCCTTTCAAAGAGATGTTCACCATCTTGTGCCACCATGTACTGTTTCTCCTACTTAAACAATATCAATTTGCCACTGCAGAGCTGCCTTCTTGGATTTTTGCCATAAACTCCAATATGCATAAGCACAAATGGCAGATACCTTGAGAATCTGAATGTAGACCATAAATAAGGTCCTACAGGCAAGGAAAGTGAGACTGCTTTCTGTATTTCAGTCATAGCTTGCTATTTCTCAGTTATCCATTCAAACATAGTTTTCTTCAGAATGACTTGAATGAGAGATAACAATATTCCATGTGGAATATGAGTCCTCCAAAATCTAAATTGACCAATCAAATGGTGGGTCTCCTGTTTAGTCTTGAGTGTAGGTAGAGACAGTAGCTTGAGTAGCTTGTTCTTGGTTGACTATAGAATGTCATGAGTGGCTCCTGCCCAGGTTATTTCCATGAATTTTACTGTTTGGGCAGGGCCTGGAATTTTTCTGGATTTATCAACCAACCTCTCTTGGTTTAGTGGGCAGCCACTGTTTTCAAACAATTCCTAGCTGTTTGTCAGTGTTTGATATTAACAAGACATCACCAATGTAATTACACTGGATATCTGGAACAAGTTCAAGTCTCTTTTAACCAGGTTATGGCTGTAGGTTTGTGAATTCAGTTCACTCTGTGGTAAAAGTAAACTGTTATCAATTCTCATGTTAAAGCAAACTGTGGGTGGGTGTTTTTGGAGAATTCTTGTTGTTGTGGCTTACCGTCAAGTCAAGCACGACTCATAGCAACACTATGAACAAAAAGTCTGAAGCCTTTCTATAACTATTGTTACTTATCACAGTTCATAGACTTTCCAGGGTCATGTTGTTTAGGAAGTGGATGCCATTCTTGCTTCTAAACCTGTCTTAAACCGGGAGCTCCCCCAAACACTGCCCACCACAGGTAATCATTATGGCATTTGCCACCCAGTGGCATAAGGTTCAGAATCACAACTCCAGGTTATCTGAGTACAGCATATTGACAGAAGAGTGTTGTACTACTTAGAAAAATGTTCCTCCAAAATAAATAACAACCAACTTTTAAATACGAAGGCCCTCCCCAAGGTCTTGTTGACTCTAAACAAGAGGTTTAAATAAAAAAAAGAACCAATATAGTATGTTTTTGTTTTTATGTGCCATTGAGTGGTCTGCAACATATGACACTATGTACAGCAGCTCTAACCCTGTCACACAACAACCTTCATTGCTCCAGATACTGTGTCAATCCATATCATCCAGGGTTTTCCTCTCCTGTGCTGCCTCTCCACCCTTCTGAGCATATTGTCTTTCTCCAAGGACTTTTCTATCCTGGCCACATGCCCCAAGTAAGTGACACAGAGCCTCAAAATCCTAGCTTCCAAGGAGAGACTTGGTTTCTCCAAGACAGACCATTTTGTTTTCTTAACAGTCCACAGAATGTTCAAGACTCTTCTCCAGCACCACAACTTGAAGGCATCTATTTTTCTTCTGTCATCCTTAGTCATTGTCCAGCTTTCTGAAGCATAACAAGTAATAAGGGTGTTGATTGCTGAGCCAAGCAAGCTCTAATTGCTAGCAACCTCAATCTCTTCTCTATCTATCACGGTGCTGCCAGTTGGCCTTGTGGTGAGAATCTTTGTCTTGATATTGAGCTTCAATCCATA
>NW_006399940.1:5685954-5713720 GCF_000299155.1 Elephantulus edwardii | reverse complement strand
GGCACTCCAGCAGAGCTTGAAAGTTATCAGGAGTAAAGAGACCATCTGGGATTTCATCAGTTTCATGACCATCCAGAGGTATGTTCTGCTTTCCCATAAGAATCAAAATTTCAAATAAAGATTTTAGGTATTGTTTGCTTTCCTTTTCTTCAAGAGTTAAAGGCAAAATGTCTTCATCCTGTTCTTCACCACCTTCTTTTGCACTGAGGTTCTGAACATTGCTGTTGTTTCTTTATGTGTTCGCTGTTGTTCAGAAGTTTCATCAATTTTTTTCTGTTTCAGTGTCCTGATTTCATCTTCACTCAATTCTTTTATTCGTTTTCTGTGTCTACTATGTGGATTGTTCAGATCACTGGTAAGATCAAATATTGTTGGTATAGCATTATCTCAAAGAACTGTCCTATAAGGACTAGTTCTACAGATCATAGAGGTCTCAAAGTGTTTGGCACATAACCGATAATGTTTATTAAGCTGATCAGGTGTTTTATCTTCTAAGTCAGCTCTCTTAAAATTCTCCACCCACTTCTGGCATCTGGCCGGATCCCGCGGGAACCTGAAGAAGGCCAGGTCGGACTGCGTGCTCTTCCGCGTGCAGTTGGGGGCAGCACAGAAGTTCGGCATCGTCGCCCACCCGCCGGCCGGCCAGCTCTCCCCTCCCCGCCTCCTCAGGGCAGCCCGCCCGCCCGTCGGGGCCGGGGAGGGGAGCCAGGCCAGCCGGCAGGTGCGGCAAGGCCGCCGCGCAAGGGCCTTTTTGCAATCTTGATGAGACACTCCTCCTGCTTCCTGAATGGTGTGTTCTTCACACAGATTGAAAAAGTATGGGGACAGGATGCATTCCTGATGCACTCCTTTCTTGATTTTGAACCATGCAGAGTTTCTTTGTTCCATTCTGAGGACTGCTTCTTGGCCATGTATAGGTTTCACATAAGCACAATCAAGTGTTCTAGAATTCCCATTTTCCTCAGGGTTAGCCACAATTTGTTGTAATCCACGCAAATGCCTTTGCATAGTCAATAAAATACAGGTAGGCATTCTTCTGGTACTCTGTGCTTTCTGCCAAGATCCATCCGACAGTAATGTCTCTAGTGCCACGAACTTTTCTAGACCCAGCTTGAATTTCTGGTAATTCTCTGTTAATGTACTATGCCAGTTGTTTCTGGATAAGCTTCAGCAGGATTTTGTTCGTGTGTGATATTAGTGATATTGTTCGATAATTTCTACACCCTGTCGGGTTACCTTTTTTTGAAATGGGAATAAATATAGATCTCTTCCAGTCAGTTGGCCAAGTAGTTGTCCTCCAGATTTCTTGGTATAATTTGATAAGGACATTAAAAACACCATTGGTTTGCTGAAATACGTCAGTTGGTATACCATCAGTTCCTGGAGCTTTATTTTATGCCAAGTCCTTCAGAGCAGGCTGCACTTTCTCCTTCATTATCATTGCCTCTTGCTTATATGTTGTTTCTTGAAATTCTTCTGGGTCAGCCAATTCTTTTGGGTATGATAACTCTGTATTCTCCTTCCAGCTTCTTTTAAAGCTTCCTGAATCATTCAATATTCTGCCCATAGCATCTTTAAGCATTGCAACTTGTCGCTTGAATGTGTTCTTTAGTTCTTACAGCTTAAGAAATGCTGAGTGAGTTCAGCCCTTTTGACTTTCCTACTCCAGCTCCTTGCACATTTCATTATAGCATTTTGCCTTGTTTTCCCAACCTTTGAAATCTTCTATTTAGCTCCTTAACTTCTTGGTTTCTTCCCTTTGCTTTAGTGGGGGAAAAAATGTCAAGATCCATCACTGAGTACCAGTCCCTTTTGTTCTGTTCTGTTTTCTGTATAGTTGATACCCATATGTGGTATCAACTGCTGAAACCATAGATATTACATTATTTAGGCCTTGACAGTCTACAGTTAGCCTCCATGGATCATCTGCCTTTTTAATAGGACTGTTATACAGAGAATTTCTCGGCATCAGCAGATGGTTTGTAATTTTCTTTCACTTATATTTTAATATGATCTGCTCCAAAACCAGATGAAATGTCCAAGTATTTATTAATATTTCCTTTAATGATTGATGAATATGAGACTCCAGGAGTTTCAATTTTTTACCCAAGACTCTACAGAAATAGGTGGCTTAGCACAATATAAAAACACAATTCCTGATCCTGTCCATCACACTTTTTTTTTCTATCAAGGCTTCTGTCACAAAATATGATGTTCTTATATGCTGTCAAGTTGACAACAACTCACAGAAACCCAATGTCTGCTCACCCTACTGCTATAGTCATTGGAGGTCTTTCTTTCACCAACTCAACTTCTCTGAGCATAATGCCTTTTTTTCAAGAAAGGGCACTTCCTGATGACATGCTTGAAGTATGTGAGATGCATTTTCACCATCCTTGCCTCTTAGGAACACTCTGACTGCACTTTTTCCAAGACAGATCTGTTTTTTTTTTTTTCTTTTAGCTGTCCATGGCAAATTCAATATTCTTTACTAAAACCACAGTTTAAAGGCATCAATTCTTCTTTGGTCTGCCTTATTCATTGTTCACCTTTCAAACGCATCTGAAACAATTGAAAATACTATCACTTTGGTCAGGTGCATCTTAGTTTAAACTGATATCCTTGCTTCTAAACACTTTAAAGAGGTCTCTGACAGAAGATTTGCCCAATGTAGTATGTATTTTGATTTCTTGATTACTGATACCATGTAATTGTATTCAGAATGTACTCAGAAAAGTAGAAACCAAAGAGTTTGCAGACCTGGTAGAAGCAGATTACTGACTAGTCTACTATCCCAGAAAGTGTGATAGGTAGTATTTTAATTTGTTTCACCTCTTAATGAAGGTCAAGCCTAAAGAGAGGTGATGGTAGGGTTGAGGGCTTACTCAGTTTTGACTATTTTGGGGTTTCTCATATGTTACAATTGAATTAAGATTTTTCTGGTAAATTTCTACAAAGACTTTCAATATATGAGTGGTCATTGGTTCAATTTTTAATTGGCTTTTACCATCATGGTTAAATTGAGCAGTACTGTAACAAATCAAAATAACCAAGTGATTGTATGAATCATCATTGCCCGCACCTACATCTAAAGCACATTTATATTTGTGCAATGTACATTTTTGTGCCATTAAGTTAAATGCCTGATAAGAATTCAATTGTTAGTTTAAGGATTGTTTTGGGGATTTATTTTTCTTAGCACATTTATCAAGTGAGCTTCTTCAAAAGAGTATGAACTAAAAGTTCTCAACTAAAATGACATAAAACTGCACATTTAATGTATGTTAGCCAAAATAGGCCAGCTGATGAAGCACAAGGGTGCCTTCCCACACTCTTATAAGGAAATTGTTACTCAGCTGCTATCAATTATTGCCATTCAGAAAGCCAGGTCTAATGACCGCAGGCCTTCCAATTTCTCCATAGAAGCCAGTAATCCAAATGTTTATGTGAAATCTGCTCTTTAAATGCCATGAGCAAATTCAATTTGTTAAATGATGTGCATGTTAACACCAATCAAGAAAAAGAAAAAAAAACAAAGCAAAACAAAAATATGCATATGGGTTAGATGCAGTCTGTGAGCTTCTGGTTTGTTATCTCAAACATAAACAATACGAAATCTATGTCTCACACAAATTTATCTTCTTAATAGCTACTAGAGTATTCTAAGTAAAACACAATTCTGTGTGCAATTATTCCCAGTGTTTCATTTCAAGGTCCTATGTTGTGAGAAAGCCCTGGTGGTATAGTGATTAAGTAGCTAAATGCATCCATAGGATTATAGTTTTGTGTTACTAGGAAGGATGTTATTCCTTGGAAAGGTGGAAGAGAGAAAGACCCCAGGTGACATGGTGATTACAGCCAGGGACTCAAGAATGTCAGAAATTATGAGAATGGCACAGGGCAAGACAAGATTGAAATCTGTTGTTAATCGTGCCGTTATCAGTCATACTCTACTCAAAGGCATCTAACAACAGCAAGAAACCCTATGGAGTAATTATACTCTTTCCCATAGGGCTACTATGAGTTGCAGTCACCTCAGCAGCAATGGTGTTTTGTTTTTACATGATGTGTGAACTCCTTCAGGACCTGACCTTTTCCAGATTTCTATTTTATTCTTTTTTAAATTAAAAAGTGATCATATTTCCACTTTGCCCAGAGCATTTCAAGTTTATGAGTATTACTCTAAAAATATATCTGGCATAGTGTTTTAAAATTTTATTAAATAAAGCATTACTCTTTATAGTTCCATTAAAAATAGATACACATTTGTTCCACTTTGTATTTATGGCTTTTGCCATGTCCTGTCTAATAATTATGAGCTGCATGTACATGCATGATAGTTCTCGCTATAACACATGACTAAAGACAAAAGATGCCCAGCAATAACTTTCTTTTATTTTCTTTTTCCAGTGATCGTCGGAATAACCTTCTTCTTTAGTCCAGCATTTCTCAAGCATAGTGTAGCAATCAACTTCTTTTAAGACAGGATATATACTATTTGTTAATAATAATTTAAAATATTTGGCCAGAGATAGCTCCCACCACTCATCTATCAGTTTGTTTTGCTGTGATGGATTGTATGCTACTATGATACAGTGAGATGTGGGATGATATTGTGGACATTATATGTGAAAAAAAGCAGAAGGTAATGGAAAAATAAGAACAAAACAGAAAGGGGGGGAGAATCACCTAAAGGTATGTCAGAAGAGATACTGGAACTTGCTCTTAGACATAAAATAACTAAAGTGAGTGGAAGAGAAGATGAAGTAAAAGAACTGAACAGAAAATGTTGAAAGAGAGCTCATGAAAACAAAACATTATAATGGAATTTAAAAAGAACCTAGAGCTAAAACATCAAAAAGGACTACTACTTATGGCATTTCTCAAACTCAATATACTAAAGAAAACGCTTTGATTTCAATATTGAAGTATTTTATGAGTAAAATATTCTTAACCTTTTTATTGGTTGGTTCCGTTGTGACATTGCCCATTTCATCCTTTATTCTGATTATTTGTCTTTTCCTTCTTCTCTTTTTTAAGTTTTGCTAGTCGTTTGTCGATTTTACTGACCTTTTTGAAGAAGCAAGTCCTGTTTTTTTTTGATGGTTTCAATTGTTTTAGTGTTTTCTATTTCATTTCTTTCTGTCCAAATATTTATAATTTCATTTTTTTTGGGGGGGAGGGTGCTGGGTTTTATTGCTGTTCATTTTGAATTTGTTGGATATGTTAAGTTAGAGAGTCAATGGATATTTTCCCCTTTCTAATGTGTTTGCTTATTGCTATAAACTGGCCTCTAATTTCTGCTTTGGCTGTTTCCCAGAGGTTTTGGTATGTTGTGTTTTCATTGTCATTTGTCCCAAGAAATTTTTTAATTTCATTTTTTATTTCTTCTTGTAATCACTCATGTTCAAGCAAGGTGTTGCTCAACTCCCAAATGTATGGATTTTCTCCTTTATCCATTCTCTTGTTATTAATTTTAAATTTTGTAGCATTGTGGTCTGAGAAGATGCTTTGTGTTATTTCTATTTTTTAATTTACTGCTGCTTGCCTTGTGACCTAAAATGTGAGCTATTCTGGTGAATGTTCCATGCACATTAGAGAAGAAGGTATATTGTGGCTTTTGGGGGTGCATTAGCCTATAAATATCTATGAGATTGTGATGGTTTATTTTGAGATTTATTTATTCAGCACCTTTGTTTCTGGTAGTTCTATCTTCTCCTGAGAGTGATGTATTGAAGTCTCCAACTACTATAGTGGTCTTGTCTATTTCTTTTTCAAGTTTGTTAATGTTTGTTTTATATATTTTGCAGGTCTTTCATTTGATGCATAGATATTTATTATAGCTATGTCCTCTTGATGTTTTGACCCTTTAAACATTATGTACTGAACTTCCTTGTTCTTTATGATGGTTTTTGCATTGAAATTTATTTTGTCAGAGATTAAGATCACTACTTCTGCTTTTTCTGGTTGCCATTTTCTTGGTATATTTTTTCCCACCCTTTTATTTTTAGTCTTTCTGTATCTTCATTTTCCAGGTATGTCTCTTGTAGACAGCATATTGATGGAATTTGTTTTTTATCTAATCTGCTATTCTTTTTATTTTCAGTGGTGCATTTAAACCATTTACATTCAGTGTGATTATTGAGAGGCAAGTTTTCATTGCTGTCATTGTATTGAGTTCTTTTTGGTGTTGTAGCTAGTTACTTTGGTCCATCCTGCTTTCTGTTTCTCCATTAAGAAGGACATCTCTTAAGTGTTTCCTAAAATGCTGGTCATGTTTTTATGAACTCCCTTAGGCTCCATTTTTCTGGGAATATCTTGATCTCTCCTTCGTATTTGATGGACAATTTTTCTGAGTATAATATTCTTGGTTGACAGTTGTGTTCTTTGAGTGTTAGATATATGTCATTCCATTGTCTTCTTGCTTGCATGGTTTCTGCAGAGAAATTGGCACTTAATCTTATCTCTTCTCCTTTATAGGTTACTCTTTGTTTCTCCCTCACTGCTTTTAGAATCCTCTCCTTAGCTTTGGTTCTGGCAAATTTGACTATGATACGTCTTGGTGTTTTTCTTTTAGGGTCTATTCTATGTGGTGCTCGCTCAGCTTCTTGAATATATATTCTCTCATTCTTCATTATGCCTGGGAAATATTTTTCTAGTAATTCTTCCACAACTTTTTTGGTGCCTTTACTTGCTTCTTCCTGTTCTGGGATTCCGATTATGTGCATGTTATTTCTCTTGATTGTGTCCCACAGTTTTCTAAGGTTTTCTTCTTTTTCCTCCTTTTGATTCTTCTTTTTGTTCTAGCAGATCAGTGGTGACAATTCTTTTATTTCACTGGTTCTGTGTTCCATCTCTTCAACCCTGTTCATGTGACCCTCCATCATGTTGCAGCATGTGCAGCATTGGTCCTCATATTTTGCATTGTGGTTTCTTATTTTTCCAGAGCCTCTAATGCCTTGTTTTGTTTTTTCTGCATTGTTTTTTAATTGCTTTCTTAAGCTCCTCCTGTTTTTTTGCTTTCAGTGTCCTGTAATTCTTCAAGTTTGTCTTTCACCCATTGAAAATATTCAATCATTGTTCTTTCAAATTCTGTGTCAGAGAGTTTCATCAGACTTTCTGGCTTCAGGGAATCTGTTGATACAGTATCACTTTTGTGGTGGTGTCATCTATTTTGGGCTTGGGTAGGGAGTGAGGTAGACTGCTTCCTACATGACATTTCTGTGGTAGAGTTTTTCATGTCTAACTTGATAGCAGGTTCTTCACCTGAAGTCTTCACTTCAGTAGAGGATGTGGTAGCTATCCTGCCTGGGTTTCTCTCAGTTTGATAGAGAAAAGGTCTGTTGAAACATCCTCTTCTGTCAGACAACTGCCACAGCCAACGTAGCCCATTGTGCTCTGTGCTAAAGACAGTTGATGGACTGGATGTGAGGAGACACAAGATGGAGAGCAGAGACTTATTTGGAAAACTAGGAAGCCTTGGTTTTCAAAGGGCAGGGCAGGAAGACAAAACAAAGTATTATAATGAAATGTGTAAAGAGTTGGAGTAAAAAACTCAAAAGGGACAAGCTCTTCATTTCTTAAGCTGAAGAAACTGAAGAACAAATTGAAACTTCAAGTTGCAATACTCAGGATGCTATGGGAAGAATATTGAATGATCCAAAAAGCATTATAAGTAAATGGAAGGAGTACACAGAGTCAATATACTAAAAAGAATTGGCTGAAACAGAAGAATTTTTTTCTTTTATGTTATTTATTCAATCTCTATGTTTTTTTTATTAAATTTTATTAGTTTTAATGAACATTTACGGGGATTTTGGGTTTTCATTCCTTCATTGCTGCGCCATTCTCTCTACCCTCCTCCCCAGTTTGTTCTTCTTTCCCGCCATCCAAATGTCTGTTTTAATTGTCCAATTGCCACAGTGCTTGTCAAAGTCAGTTCTGATTAATCTCCTTTGTCAGTGTGTCCTTTGCCATTCCCTATCACTCCTCCTTGAGAGAGACTTCACCCTGATTCATAAGGAAAAGGGGATGGCGTATTCTCTTAGCTACTTCCTGCTGAAAAGGGACGCTGTGGGTTTCAGGGTGAAGCTCTTCTCTCACTACTCTAAAGGGCCCCTTTGGCAGTAGGAAACACATAGACTATTATGGAGATTGATTTTGGAATTTAGATGCACTGTTATTAATTGTGCTTAGCCGTACATGTTCATATCCTTGAAGATGTATCATGGGGGTGTTGCAACCTAGAAGACACAAATTTAACTAACAAGTTATAAGTACATGAGTCAAAAATTATGGAAAAGTAAAAGAAAAGATTCTTTCATTGTTTTACAAACCCTCCCCCAGGTCCCCTCCACCATGTAGCCCTCACTCTAGACTCCTGTGATGACAGAAATACCTAGTCACATATCTCTTTTACACAGTTTTCTCCCTCCTCTGTTTCAGTGCAGTATACATTACTGAACACATCTTACTCAGTCTCTCCCCAACCCCAAGGACAGTCCCATTCTACAACAGTGGCATCATGTAATATTTGTCCTTTTGTGACTGGGATATTTCACTCAGCATAATGTTCTCCAGAGTCAACCATTTTGAATAATATTGCATGAGTTCCTTGTTTTTAAATGCAGCATAGTATTCCATTGTGCGAATATACCACAGCTTCTCTAGCCATTCATTTGTTGATGGGCACTTAGGTTTGTTTCCAACTCCTTGCTATTGCGAACAAAGCTGCAATAAACATGGGTGTGCATATATCTGCTTGGATGTCAGCTATGGTCTCTTCAGAGTATATTCCCAGTAGTGGAATTGCTGGGTCAAATGATATCTCTATTTGCAACTTTTTGAGAAAGCACCATACTGCTTTCCACAGGGGTTGCACCATTTTACACTCCCACCAACAGTGAATCAGGGTTCCAGTTTCTCCACAACCTCGCCAGCATTTGTTGCTTGCTGTTCTGTTAAATTTTGCTATTTTGACTGGGGTGAAATGATATCTCATAGTTGTTTTAATTTGCATCTCTCTTAGGGCTAGGGATTTTGAGCATTTCTTCATGTGCTTGTTAGCCATCTGAATGTCGTCTTCGGTGAAGTGCCTGTTCATATCCGACACAGAAGAATTTAATGAAACAACATATTATGAAAACGCAGTGATGATGGAGAAGGAACAGAATGTACATGCATGTTATACAATGTATATTAATGATAAAACTACTAAAAAGAGATGATGGATCAAAGAAATTACAAAGTCACTTTATCTTAAGCAACTGGCCAGTTTTCAACCATTTCAGGAGACAGTATAGAACCAAGAGCCAAGTGTACCAAAGGAAGAAGTTTAAGATGAAATCAACTGAAATCATTGATATAAAAATAAGGATCCATGAAATGATGTATTACCAACTGAGATCTTTCAATAAACTGAAACAATTTTGGAAGTACTCACTCATCTATGGCAAGAAATTTGGAAGAAACTATAAGACTGAAAGAGATTTATATTCAAGTCTGTTCCAAAGAAAGGGGATCAAAAGAAGGCAGAAATTGCTGAACAAGATCAATCGCACAAGCAAGTAAATTCTTTCTGAAGATTATTTTTAAATTACTGAAGCAGTACATAGACAAATGCTGGAAGTTCAAATTGGATTCAGAAGAGGCTGTGTGTGGAACAAAGGATATCATTGCCAATATCATATGGATGTTGGTAGAAAGCAGAGGATACCAGTGTGGTGTTAGCCTAAAAGTTGGCTTTTTTTAGTCACTACAGTTAGCCGCCTCTGATCTCCCACTACCTTAACTGCAGACACATGGTCTTGCAAATCATCAACACCTGTGGGACTAGGATAAGAGAAAGAATGCTTCTCACACTGAGCAACAAGACTTGTGGCAAACAAGACTTGTGTCAGCAAGACTTGAGGGAGACTAGAGCAAGACCCTGATGAGAGTGAGTCCCTAATGATGGTGGTGAAGAGACTGTGGTATTGCTGTGGAGAAACTGACAATGTGTGACCTGAAGCTTCTTGTATTTTTGCTGGCCACAGTTAAAGGTTTTTGCTGGATGCTTGATGGAGAAGCTGACTTATAACTGCTCAGAGGCAAACCATGTTGGATTATTTGGATTTGACTGCTGAACTGAGCCTGGACTAGTTGAGGAATTGTGCCTTGGAACTTGGGCTAAAACTTGGACTTGTACTAGCTGATATTCTTTGCCTCTCCTACTCTCCAACTCCCTTCCTGAATAAAACCCTACTCAGTACCACAACTGTGAGTCTGTGAGTCACCAATGAATAAACAAACCTCTTACTGTTGGTTTGGCTCTAGGGACACCATGAGGCTATTGGGTCTTTATCTTCTTTCAGCTCTGGGTCAGTGAGAGGCTGTACTATTCTTACTCCCACTGGCCCTTTCAGAGAGATGTTCAAGGCACTTTGCCACCATGTACCATATTTGCTTTTTAGACAACTAGGCAGAGGTTTACTTGTGTTATGTTGACTATGCAAAGACATATATCTGTGCAGATCATAATAAATTATGCATAATATTGTAATGAATGAGAATATCAAAACATTTCATTGTGTTCTGTGCAGCATGTACATGGACCAAAAAGCAGACTCAAACCGAACAAGGAGATATTTCATGGTTTCAAATCAAGAAAAGTATCCATCATGGTTATGTTCTTGAACATAAAAAAAATCTTATGCTTACCAAATTTGTATGCTGAGCAATAGTTGGAAAAGCTGGGATTTATATATAAAATGGTATAAAAAATGGAGGAAGATTCTTTTATAACCTGTAATACACAGATGATGCAATCTTGCTTGCAGAAATGTAGGAAGACTTGAAGCATTTATTGATGAAGATCTAAGAGGATAGCCTGAAGTTTAAATCATACTTTACCAGAGAGAAAACAAAATCCTCACAACTGGACCAAAAAACAACATCATGCTGAACAGAGAAAAGATTGAAGGTACCAAGGATTTCCTTTTAGTTGGATCCACAGTCAATGTACATGGAAGTAACAGTAAAAAAAAAAAATCTTATTGCATTGGGTGAATCTGCTGTTATCTTGGGTATGTTATCAACCTATGCAATTTCAATTGCCTCATATGCATATAGAAACTGGAAGGTGAATAAAGAAGACTAAAATAGAATCCATGTATTTAAATTAAGGGTCGGCAAAGAATATTGAATATACTATGAAATGCCTGAAGAGCAAACAAACTGTCGTGGAAGGAGTACAGCCATAGTGATCCTTAGAAACAAAGATAGTGGGACTTCATCTCATATTTTGTTCATGTTATTTGGGATCAGTTCCTGGAGCAGGCTTTTATTCTTTGTGAAAAAGAGGATCAGCCAAAAAAGAGGAAGACTCTCAACGAGATGGATTGATGCTATAGCTGCAACAATGGGCTCAGATCAATGAATGAGAGGATGGGACAGGACTTAGACAATGTTTTGTTCTGTTGAAAATTGGCACAGCGGCTTTGGGATCAGGATTGTCAGAGATAGTGAGGTTGATTCAGGAGAGGGCAAGGTTCAGAGCCACTGTTCATGGGGTCGCTATATATTGTAGTCAATCCAACAGTACGTAATAACAATAACAAAGAAACATAAATCAAAATTGACTCAACAGCATCTTACAACAACTCTCGACTTTAGTCTTCAGAGGTAAAGGGTATTGTTAACTCAGAGACTATTTAAACTCAAATGTTTGTATCAAGAATAATTATTTGGCTTATGATATATTTTAAATTTTAGATGACATGCAAAATATGGGTTGTTTCTTGTCATGTGAAATGATGTATACTATTTTAATTTTTAACAGTAGCTTTATTTTAAACATAGTTATTAAATATTTAGGTTAATCAATAAAATAATAAAAGATGTGTCAGTCTGTACTTATACTTGATCATTTTAATTCTTTTGAGCACTTTTAAACTTTTAATAGCATCACATTTTTTATAGTAAATGATGTATTTAATTTACATAATTGCTTTTGTATTCCAACCATGTACAGAGCAGTAAATTGTTTGTTGTCTCTGAGCTTTTGGCATGAAAGCAGCCCTACTTCTATCTCATCCTTACTTCTATCCCTTTCACCTCAAAGTTTAGCTTGCACTCATCTTTAATAATTAATATGTTCTAAGGAGAGTGTGTGTGTGTGTGTGTGTGTGTGTTAGGGAGGTGAGATTGATAGAAAAGAACAGATTTAACAAATCTGACATGAGCTTACCTAACAAATTAAAATTTATGGTTAGTGTCATATTAAAACAAAATTAAACTTGATCCTTATATCCTCTAGAAAGAATTGTATTATAATAACTTGTGAAGATGCCTATTTCTCAACCAGATTATAATTTATTGATGGCTGTATGTCACTTTTGTGAGAAGATAGCAGGGGAGTACTGCATGGTTTGGAATTGGCAAAGGAATGTGTCAGGGATATATTCTATTTCTATACCTGTTCAAGCTATATGCTGAGAAAATTATCTAAGAAGTTGGACTCTATGAAGAGGAATGTGACATCAGGATTAGACAGACTCGTCAATAACCTGCATTATGCAGATAACACAACCTTAACTTGCTGAAAATGAGGAGGATTTGAAGCACTTGTTGCAAAAGATCAAGGAATACAACCTTTAGTATGAATTGTGTCTTAGTATCAAGAAGACAAAGATTCTTACCACTGGACCAATAGGCAGTATCATGATGAATGGAGAGGAGATTGAAATTGTCAACAGCTTCATCTTGCCTGGATTCACAATTAACACCCTTGGTATAAGCAGTAAGGAAATAAAGAGATGCATTGCAATGGGAAAATCTGCAGTTCAGGATCTTTCCATATTACTGAGGAGTAGTGATATCAGTTTGAGGACTAAGGTGCATCTGATTCAGGCCATGGGTTTGATTTTTTTTTTATTACTAGATATGCATCTGAGACCTGGGTGATGAATAAGTATGACAGAAAAAAAAGTTGATGCCTTTGAGCTGTGGAGCTCTTCTGTGGAGAAGAGTACTGAACATCCGATGGACGGCCAACAAAACAGATACGTGTTGGAGAGGGAAGCCAGAGTGCTCTTTCGAGGCAAGAATGGTGAGTCTTTCCCTCACATACTTCATACTTTGGCCATATTGCTAGGAGGTGCTATTCATTGGAGAGGAACATGATGTTGGGAAGAGTGGAGAGTCGACAAAGGAGAGGAAGACCTTTAACCAGGTGGGTTGACAATGTGACTGCTGCAATGGGCTCTTGTGTCAGGTAGAGTTGGGATGGCACAGGACAAGACTCAGTTCATATCTTTTGTTCACAGGGTTGCTGTGAGTTGTACTTGACTTGATGGTACCTAACAACAACAACATATATCACTTTTATGTATGACCCTAGAGGTTAACGCAGTGTTGACATACACTATCTGCTTGATACCATCTATGAAACAAAAGTAATATTAAATAAGAACTAAACAACCCAACTTATTTAAACTTGTTGTACCCTAAAAAGAAGAACAGAACATCTTCATAGGGTTTCTAAGTCTGTGAATACTTATGGACAGAGATTACCACATCTTGCCACCTTTCTGTATAGAGTATTTGATGGATTTGACCACCAATCTTTTGGTTAGCAGCAGAGAGCTTTAACCACTAAACCACTCAGGCTCTTTTTACTCTTGCATAGCCCACAAAAAATAAAACAACTAAATTAAAAAAAAATAAACAAGCTACCAAACTAGTGCTTTCTGGTCCATTCTAAGTTGATCTGCCATTGGATTTCAAACATGTTAATATACAAGAGACTGTCCATCTTTCCCCTAATAAACTGCTAGTGGATTTGAACCTCTGGTCTTTAGGTTACCAGTCAGCATATACTATATCACCATGGCTTTCTTAACTTTTGCATGTTTTTGTTATATATTGTTGAGTCAGAACAGACTCATAACTGACCCTCTAGCAGGTTTTCAAAGGCAGTTAATCACACAAGAGGACATTGCCCATCCTTCTCCTGTGGAGCAGATGGTAGATTTGAACCACGTGCCTTTGGTTTTGCAGCACAGTTTCTTACCGCCAGGACACCAGAGCTCCCTTTAACTTTTGCACAAGTGCCCCCAAATCTTTTTAATTGTGCGTCTTCTCTAAAACTGATGGATAGTTGTAAATTGGAACTCTTTCCTGCTGGCGTAACAAATATCTCATATTAAAAGCTAATGATCATGTTTTCTGACCTCCAGATACAAGCAACTCCAAGACACTGACAACTGGTAGTATGGTGAACTCTCTGACGGGGGCAAAATAAGCAGATGCAATTGCATTGTTCCTATCTGATGTTCTTATTTTATTCAGAATTAAACCAGAGTTAGTTCCTGCCATATGCTGCAGACAAAACACAAAACAATGTTACAGTCTTCTCCCTTACATTTTCTAATATATTTAAAACTCTAGAGGTTCTTCTCTTAAAGCAAAGTATCAGAGAGAATTCTGTTTTGTCCTTCATTACTGAACCAGTAATGAAAAATGCAATCTGCGAAGTCTGTTTTACTATTTAGGAAATACAATGAAAGCAGGAAAGAAAAGGCAGCTTTGGTGATGAAGAGAAAAGATGTTTATATCCTGAGGGGACAAGAAGGATAAATGTGGTACTGTATTGTTCTAAACAATATGTTTATGAGATGCAGATGTCACTGGGTCCCATTTCTCTTAGAGAGTGCATAGTAGGCTTGAAATAGGAAAGTGTGGGTGTTGAAAATTCCCGTCACGAGAAATTGAGGGAAAAACTTCATCATCCTGCTTCTATCTTACAAAGTGTCTTTGAGATTAACTTCAATTTCTTGAAATTATGAATAAGAATGCAAGGTAAAATTTATCCAGATAGTACATCTAAAATTAAACTCAAACTATCAGAACATTAAAGATGAAAATTACTTTAGTGATTATCTAGTCTAGCTTTTCATTTTACAGATGAGGAAACAAAGTCATTTCAAGCTAAAATGTAAATAGACTGAGAGATCAGAAAAGCCACACGGCCTGATAGAGTTTTCATCCAAGGGAAAATCTACGCCATTAGAGAGCGTTTTGGAGAATTACTCTATTAAAGAGTATGACAAGCAGCCAACAAGTCATACTTAGCGATTTATTCTATCTTTGCACATAGTATTGAACAGTGGTTTGCATGTGAATGAAATGCTGCCAATTTTCCTCATCAGCAAGTGTCCTTCTGAAATTCATAGCACCTTGTAAAGTGATGGCAAGCAAAAAGCATACACAGTTAACGGAACTCACTGTCCTACTTTTACTTTACTCTTAGTAAGATGACATGGAAGGCTTCATTCTTTAAATCGCACAAGACTGCCTTACAAGAAGCATAGAAGAAACAGATTCAAGGGACAAAGGGATTTAATTATAACATTTTACATATATTAAGTCCTATAGATATTAGAATTCTGAGCAATTATTTAAGGGCTCCTGGTTTCTTAATGCATAAAGTATTGACTGCTAACCTAAAGGTTGTTGTTGTGTACCACAGAGTTGGAATTGACCCATAGCTGACCCTCTGGAAGTTTTCAGAGGCAATTAATTGCATGGGGGGAATCGATTGTCTATCCTTTTCCCATGGAGTAGCTAGTGGCCTTGAACCACATGCCTTGAGGATAGCAGCACAGCTTCTTGCTACTAAGCCACCAGAGCTCCCTTAACCTAAAGGCTGATGGGTCAAGTCCACCAGTTGCTCCATGGGAGAAAGGTAGGTCGTTTCCTCCCGTGAAGATTGATAGACTTGGAAATAGCTGCCTAGTGGAGCATCACTATAAGTTGGAATTAATTCAGTGGTAGTAAGTTTGGATTGGTTTTGGTAAAAATTATTAATTTTTATTTGACTTATTTTATTGTTGTTTAAAAAAAGCATATTTGTTGTTGCTGCTCTTATGTGCTGTCAAGTTGCCTCAGACCCATAGCGACCCCTATGTACAGCAGCTCTGAAGCTTGGCCTGTCCTGAGTCAGTCTCAGTGATCCTGACACACCAACCCCCATTGTCCCAGTTACTGTATCAATTCATCTTATCTGAGACTTCCTCTCCTGTGCTGTACCTCCATCCTTTTTAGCATGCTGGACCTCTTATTTTAGAGCATCAGCCTAAAGTGGCCTTTATGACACACAGTTATTTGGACCCTCTGGCCATAGGCCATCAGGCCTTGTGTGGAGCACCCACCTCAAATTAACAGCTTAGATATCATTGTGAACTTAATATTTACACCCAGGACATTACTCCACTATGCCAGCTGTCAGTCTCAGCAGGAATGCTTCAACACCCACTGGAGGACTATCCTGCCATGCAGTTGTAGGTTTCTATTGAATTTGGAAACATGATGTTGGTATACTCGATTTTCTAATAGAGGGAAAACACTAATCAGTGTTTGCTGCACTGAGGGAATGATGTTCATATTACTAATTACTTTATAGCTTAAATAACTATATTCTTACTTGTTTATCACTGCTCTTATTAGTATAGCCTTTGGATGTCAGTTTGCTGCCCTGAGGTAGCATGTGGGTTGCTGTGATGCTGAAAGCTATGCCACCAATGTGTCAAATAAATGCCACAAGGGTCACTTGTGGTGGATAGTTTTTAGTAGCACTCCCGGATTAGGACAGACTAGGCAACAAGATTGGCCTTGTATTAAATTGCAAGACTCAGAAAACTCTATTAACAATAGAGGAATAGCAATAGGTACAGTATTAAAGTTACAGCCCATATTGGAGGTCAATCAAAATATGGAAAACAAGCTGCAAATATTTCAATGCTCAATATCAGTAGTTAAAACCAGGCTGGGTGCCAACTGTAGAACAGACTATCAATTACTCATGTAATTAAAATTGTTGTTATGCGATTTCAACTTTCCTGTGACTCATAGTGTCTCTTTGTACAACAACCCTGAAGCCTGCCCTGTCGTGAGCAAGTCTCACTGATTCTGACACATCTACCCCCATTGCTCCAGTTACTGCATTATCCATCTCATCTAGGGTCTTCCTTTCCTGTGCTGTCTTTTTACCCTTCTGAGCCTTGGTGATTTCCTTCTCTAAGGAACAGGCCTTCCTGGCCATGTGCCCAAATTATGTGAGGTAGAACTTCAAAATTCTAACCCCCAAGGAGAAACTTTGCTTCACCCTTTCCAAGACAGACCTATTTGTTGCCTTGGTGGTCCATGGTATGTTCAAAGCTCCTCTCCAGCACCACAACTCAAAGGTATCAATTCTTCTTTTGTCATCTTTAGTCACTTGCATAGCAAGTAATTGCAAAGACCATGACCTGGATCAGGTATTCCTTAGTCTCTAGACTGACATTGTTGCTTTTTAATACTTGGGAGAAGTACGTGACAGCAGATTTTCCCCGTGCAATTTGTCTGTTAATGTCATGACTGCTGGTGCCAAGAGTGTTGATTGTGAAGTCAAACAAGCTGTAATTATTAACCTCAATCTCTTCTCCATCTATCATGGTGATGTCAATTGGCCTAGTGGTAATAATCTTTGTCTTTTTTATGTTGAGTTTCAATCCATATTGAATACTACAGTCTTTGTCCTTCTACAACAAGTTCTTCAAGTGCACTTCAGTTTCAGCAAGGAAGGTTGTACCATCTGCATAACGTAGATTATTGATGAGTATTCCTCCAATTCTAATGTCACATTCCTCCTCATAAAGCCCAGCTTTGCAAATTATCCGTCCTGCATATTTCAATTCAAATTGGGGCTGAAAAAAATTAAAACAATTCCCCAAGAACCAAGATATGAACTTGAATTTATCTCACCTGAATTTAAAAATCATCTTAAGAATGAATTTGGAGCATTGAACACCAAGGATTGAAGACCATATGTGTTGTGAGATTACATCAGTGATGTTACTCATGAAGGGAACAAAAGGTCATTACAAAGGTGAGAGGAGAGAGACAAACCCAAAGTGGATGTCAGAAAAAAACCCAGAGCATCAAGAAGAATGGGAGGAGATGTTGAAGTTCTAGAACTGAACAGAAGATTTCAAAGGGCATCTCAAGAAGTTTGAATTGGGGAAAAAAGGGAAGATAAAAAGGGAAGATCTTACTTGACATTTCTCAAGTTGAAAGAACTGAAATCCTTCAAGTAGCAATACTCAGTTAGTGATGCTATGGCAAAATCGTCAGTGATCCAGGAAGCATTGAAAGAATATGGAGGGAATTCACAGAAACACTGTACCAAAAAGTATTGATTGACACAGAAATATTTCAGGAATTATCATATAATCAGAGCTCTGGTGGCCTAGTGGCAAGAATCTTCACTGCAATCTTGAAGACACATGGGTCGAGGCCACCAGATGCTCCATGGGAGAAGGATGGGCAATCTCCTCCTGTATGATTAACTGCCTCTAAAAACCCAGTGGAGGGTCAGCTATATGTCTATTCTGACTCAGTGGTATGCAACAAAAACAAAACCAACAACAACATATAACAACAACCACAACAACCATACAACCAAGAGCCAATGAATGGTAATGAATAAGCTCAAGCTGCACTGATGGCATTGGCAAAAAAATAAGGCCCCAGGGATCAAAGAGATACCAATGGGCATGTTTCAAATGAGAGCTGCAGCCCTCGCTAATGTGAACACACAAGCTTATGCCATGGAATTTGGAGGACAGCTGCTTGTCCAAAGGATTGGAAGAGATTCATATTTGTCCCCTTCCCAAGAAAGGTGATTGATTAGAATGTAGAAATTATCAAATAGTATCGTTAATATAATATGCAAGCAAACTATTGCTGAAGATAATTTTAAAATTGCCAAAGCAGTACATAGCAAGTGATTGCAAAGACCATGGCCTGTATCAGGTGCACCTTAGTCTCCAGAGTGACACCATTACTCTTCAGTACTTTGGAGAGGTTCCTGAGAGGAGACTTTCACATCACAATACGTCTTTTAATTTCCTGGCTGCTGTTACCAAGAGTGTTGACTGTGGGACCAAGTAAATAAAACTGTTAACTATCTTAATCTCTTCACCATCCATACTGATGCTGCCAATTGGCCCAGTGGTTAGAATCTTTGTTTTCTTGATGTTGAGCTTCAGTCCATATAGAAGGCTGTAGTCCTTGATCTTCTGCAGCAAGTGCTTCAGGTCCTCCTCAATTTCAGCAAGCAGGGCTGTGCCATCTGCATAATGCAGATTTAGTCATGTTGCTAGAAAAGACTCTTTATTGGTAATGGAAATCATGCTTGGGAAGGTGGAGGGATGGCAAGAGAGGAAGACCTTCAAACAGGTGGATGGACACAGTCATTGCAGCAATGGGCTAAAATATGTCAGAGATTTTTGAGGACAGAACAAGATAGAATATGATTTAAATCTGTTGTCCAAAGGGGCACTTGTACTTATATTTAACTCAATAACCTAACAATAGCAATAATTATGTCAGTTTGAGAACTTAGGTGTACTTGATTCAGACCATGGTCTTTTCTATCATGTTATGTATCTGAGAGCGGACATTGAATAAGGATGACAAACAAAGACTTGATGCCTTTGAGCTGTTGTATTTGTAAAGGAGTACTGAATATCCTATTGACTGCCAAAAGAACAAACAGAAATGTCTTGGAGAAGAGTGCTCTGTGGAGGCAAAGGCCATAAAGCTTCATCTCATATGACTGTGCATGTTGCTAGGAGATGCTATTCCTAGGAGAGATAAATCATGCTTAGAAAGGTCAGCGGAAGAGAAGAGAACCCTCAGCCAGATGGATTGACAGGACTGCAGCAATGGCCTTAAGTATGCCAGAGACTGTGGATGATGCAGGATAGGTCAGGGTTCAGATCTGTTGGTTGTAGGCTTGCTATGAGTTGTACTTGACTTGATGGCACCTGTCAACAATAAAAACTGCATGTTGTTCAGCGCAAGGCCTTAAACTTGAGTTATTAATTTGTCCTATAAAAATCAAAAGTACTTGGTGGTGGGCTCAAATGTATCAGAAATGGTGAAGATGGCACAGGAGAGAACAGGGTTCAGATCTGCTGTTCTCAGAGTGATATTTAACTCTATAGCACATAATAACAACAAGAAGAACAGTATTAAGAACCACTTACATAAACCATTATTTTTCACAGAATCAGACCCTAAGTTAAAAATAATTTTATATGTTAAACTATTTAAAATTTCAATGGTGATATTTCTTAAAAAAGCAAAAAATAGTCATGAATATTATTGCTTAGGATAAGTAAAAGTTATCCATGTGTACTAATTGCAAATATTGCTGGTGTTAGGTGCTATTGAATAGATTCAAACTCATAACAACCTTATAAACAAGAGGACAACACATTGCTCATCCTGCAATACCGTCACATTTGTTCTATGCTTGAGCCCATTGATGCAATTGACTTTTTGCAAATCCTATTGCAGCCACTGTGCCAATTCATAGTAAAAGAATACATAAATATTGCAGCAAATACATTGTAATGTTGGAATGGAAATACCTGAGTTTTAGAAAATCTCGTGCTAGAGTATAACAGCAAAAATATGGAGCACGAAAGAATTGTTGTTATGGGCAGTCAAGTCACTTGCTGCATGAAGTGCAGCCTGGATTTAAAAGAGGCCATGGAACTAGAGATATTATAGCTAATATCAGAAGGATCTCAGCTGAAAGCAGAGAGTATCAGAGGAATGTCTGTCTGTGCCTCATTGATTATGCAAGGCATTTGACTGTGTGGATCACAACAAACTGTGGCTGACATTTAGAAGAATGGTAATCCCAGAACACTTGATTGTGCTTATGTGAAACTTATATGTGGACCAGGAGGTGGTCGTCAGAACAGAGCAAGGAAACATTGCATGGTTTCTAAAACTCAGTTATTTCCATTCTAACATTGCAATATATTTGCTGTGGAGAGAGAGAGAGAGAGAGAGAGAGAAGACAGAAGTAGGAGGAGGAGGAAGAAAAGGAAAAGAAAGGGGGGAGGAAGAGGAGGAGGAAGGAGAAGAGGGAGAGGAGGAGGAGGAAGAGGAAAAGGAGAGGAGGAGGAGAAGGGGAGCAGGAGGAGGAAGAGGAGGGAAGAAGGAGGAGGAAGAAGAAGAAGAGGAGGAAGAAGAAGGAGAGGAAGGGGAGGAGGAGGGGGAAGAAGAGGGGGAGGAGCAGGAATAAAAGAAGAAGAAAGAAGAGAAAAAGAAAAAAAGAATCTATGTTTCTGAAATATTTAGCTTAGGAAGCATAAATATTTACATACTTATAATAATGTAAAATTTGCCAATGGATATTAGTGATGTTGTTGTTGTTGTTAAGTGCCGTGACTCATAGCGACCCTATGAAGGAGAGTCCTCAACGCTTGGTTGTCTTTCATCCTCTTTCCAGGTTCATAGGGTTTCCAGAGGAGACAAGCTATTACAGAAGTGAATGCCACTCCTGCTTCCAAGTTTGTTTGGGGAGCTCCACCCCACTCTCTGTCTGCATTGGGTAACCAACCATTAAAGCCTTTGACACATCAGTTTGATTTCTCTAAACTATATGCATGAAAGATGTTGAATTGACAAATATGAAAGAGAGAGTGAGGGAGGGGGTAAGGGAGAGAGGGAGGGGGAAGGAAGGAGTGAGTGAGGGAGGGAGAGAGAGAGAGAATATGAATGATAAAAAGCACATAACATCCAGTCTAAAATCCTGAGAAGGATGAAAATTGGCAATTTAAAGCTGGTGAACTGTGTTCATAGAAGGGGTACATTTCTTACCAAATTGGTTAAGACTGAGCATACACAATTAATGATTTTATTTCCACTTCCTTGATCCCCAATTGGTCATACAGAGTTCTTTGTGATGGATTATAACAATTTATGGAAATATTGTATAAAATTGTGCTTGAATGTGATTTAGAGTTCCTTGCCTTCCTGTCAGGTCCATCTGTGTCTCTATCAGCAAATGCTCTTCTCCAAACTCACACTAGTGGTCCATTTCAGGTAGGAGCCTACTCTCCCTTTTGCAATTACTATGTACTCTTCTTCCCTGCAGATTCGTGAACTTGAGATTTTCAGTCTGGCACTTTGTTCTGTAAATCAGTGTGTTCCTTAATTGATCTAGCTACTAAATGAGACAAGGTTCAAAATGAAATTGTTTTAAAGAGTAATTCTGTAGCTAGCCACCCGTTGACACTAAATAAGCTAAGTGATTGACCCAAGCTCTCAGCAGAGGGTACAATTACCTCAGCTGTCTTTTTTTAAAAGGGACTTTGATTATCTTATTCTGAGAAGAATTAGTCATGGGTGCTAGATTACTTCTGAGTTTATGGTTAAATCAAGAAGTTGTCTTATTGCTGAGCATATTATTTTATGGTTATTAATCTAAACTATCTTAAAGTACATACACCTAGAGAAATATATTCTAGAGGAACATATACTCTGGTGACTCTGATTAATAATTCAGCAGCTATTTAAAGGTCAATGGTTTGAACTCACTAGCCACTCTGCAGGAGAAAGATGAAGAACATTTTATTCCACAAAGATGTACAGCTTAAGGACACTTCTAATTCATCCAATAGTTTCTCTGAGTTGAAATTTGATGGCAACAGGTTGGATTTGATATTACACACAAACACACAGTTACATATACACATCATTTGAAGCAACAACAACAACAGATGGCATTTTTTGTACAGCAAACTGACAAGTGCTACACTCTTAAAAGTTAACTATAAACAAGCAAGCAAATGTGCATATATACTAAAAGACAAGTTGTTGTTGTGTGCCCTCGAGTTTCTTGTGACTCATAGTAAACCTATGTACAACAGCCCTAAACCCTGCTCTATCTTGTGCCAATAGCGCTGCCTCTGATACACCCATCTAAAAGACAAGTAGCATCATAATAACACACAAGTTAACCTAGTACAGCAAATTTAAATACAAGTGCTGTACCCATTAGACTTAACTATAAAACAAGAAAGCATACAAATATGAAACAAAATGCATGTTGTGGGAAATAGAAAACAAACTGTCTGGTTTGGGATAACGTAACTTTCAGCCCAGAAGAAGGTTAGAGTTGGGGTGCCTAGTCAGGTCTCTGTTCATTTGAGTGATGGCTAAGATCCCAAGATGTGAACCAAATCATAAGTGGCACATCTTCTAGTCTAGGGTGTATGGTGGGTATGATAAGGAGTTGGGCACTAGCATTGGGCAGAATTTCTGCTGGGCTCAGAAGAGACTATGCCCATCTCTCTGTCTGGAGATGGTGTCTTTGCTAGTCCAGAGGATGCATGCAGGCAAAGAGAGAAGTGGCTAAAGTGAAGAGACAATCAGACAAGTAGAAAACTGTGGCTGTGGATTGTCAAGTAAGGGTTTCCAGTAAAACAGAGGAACCCCCGGAAGAAGAGGTATCCTTACTTATCTGGGAACACATTGTAGGCCAGGTGTGGCAAAGTCTATCAGCTTCAGGAAGAACACACTGAGGCCCTGAAGCTCCACATACAATAGTGTATGGATTTGGCCTGAGGTAGAGCTGAGACTTGTGGGGATGAGGTAAAGGGAAATATTGCCCATCATTTGCTAGGTAGTATAGAGATGGGCACAGGGTACATGTGGGCAGGTGGGGAGACAGGACATTTTCAGCTGTGTAGATACCACTGCTACTGCCGCAGTGACACAATTCTGGATTCCCACACCATGTTAACAGTGTTCAAGATGACTGCACTGCACTGTTTTCTGTTCTGTGTTCTGTGCTTCCCTTATTCAGTATTTCAATTCTGTTTCTTCTTTCAGTCAGTGTTTGAAATAATCCCTTGTCTTTTCTTCATAAACTATGAGTTGAAGAATTACCATCCTCATCTATTTGTTTGCTAGACACTTCAGTACAGAGGTTCTGAGCTAGTGTCTATCTAGTCTGCTGTATTTAGTGATACCTATGATAAGAAATTTGGAAGACAGCTACCAGGCCAATGATGGGAAAATATCTATATCTGAAAAACAGTGACATAACAGAATGTGGAAATTATCTAATGATGCCATTACTATCAAGTGCAAGTAAAATCTTGCTGAAGATTATGTAAAAATTACTAGAACTGCATTATCAACAGGGAACTGTCAGAAACCCAAATTGGGTTTAGAAGAAGCCATAAAACAAGAGAAATCATTGCTAATGACAGATGGCATAATCTCGTCTAAAAGTAAAGAATGCCAGAAAGATGCTTACTTGTGTTTTATTGACTGTACAAAGGAATTTGAATGTATAGATCATAAGAAGTTGTGGATAATATAGAGAAGAATGAGAATCTCCATAATACTTAACTGTGTGCATAGGAAACCTATACCTAGAACAAGGAGGAGTTAGCCAAAAAGAATAAGGGAACACTGCAGGAAAAGATGTGAAGCAGGGTTCTACCCTTTCTCCATACAAATTCAATCTATGTGCTAAGCAAATAATTTAAAAACTGGACTCTATGAAGAGGAATGTGACATCAGAATTAGAGGAAGAGTCATTGGTAACCTGTGTCATTCAGATGACATGACTTTGCTTACTGAAAGAGGACTTGATGATCAAAGACTGCATCTTTCATTATGGTTTACATTTCAACATCAAGAGAACAAAGCTTCTCACTACTGGGTCAATAGGCAACACCATGATGTTTGTTGTTGTTGTTGTTGTTAGGTGCCATTAAGTCACCTACAACTTGTAGTGATCTGATGAACAACAGATCTGAACCTTCGACTATTTGAACCATCCTCATAATTTCTGATATGTTTAAGGCCATTGTTAAAGTCACTGCATCAATTCATCATATTGAGAGTTTTCCTTTCATTCTACCTTTCCTAGTGAGATGTCCTTTTCCAAGGACTGGACCCTCCTAACAATATGTCCAAAGTATATGTGTACATAATGACAGGTGGAGAAAAGACAGGTATAAAATATTTCATTTTACTTGGATCCAGAATCAGTACCCATGGAAACAGCACTCCATAATTGAAAGGGCATGTTTGCACAGAGAAAATCTGCTGTTGAGGGCCTTTTTCAAGTGCTAAATAATAAATATACAAATGCACCAGCAGCCAGGAAATTAAAAGGTGCATTGCCATGGGAAAGTCTGCTGTTAGGGACCTCTCCAAAGTACTGAAGAGCAATGGTGTCTCTCTGGAGACTAAGGTGCGTCTGAATCAGGCTATGGTCTTCGCAATCACTTGTTACGCATCAGAGAGTTGGACAATGACCAGGGAGGATAGAAGGAGAATTGATGCCTTTGAGCTGTGGTGCTGAAGAAGAGTATTGAGAATACCATGGACTGCTAGGAAAACAAACAGATTTGTCCTGGAAAGGGTTAAACCGGGTGGCTCCTTGAAGGCAAAGATTCTGAGGCTCCGTCCAATGTACTTTGGACATGTTGTGAGGAGGGACCGGTCCCTGGAGAGGGATATCATGCTTGTGAGGGTGGAGGGACAGCGCAGGGGAGGAAGGCCCTCTATGAGGTGGATTGATTCAGTGACTGGGATAATTGGGATGGGAGTGCCAGAGACAGTGCGATTGGCACAGGACAGAGCGGAGTTTAGGGCTGTTGTACATAGGGTTGCTATGAGTCGCAAGTGACTCGATGGCACATAACAACAACAACAAAGGTGTACCTAACCGAAGCCATCATATTTCAGTTGCTTCATATACACGTGGAAATTGGAAAAAAGAATAAGTAAGAGCAAAGTAAATTTGATGCTGTAGAATTTTCATGTTCACAAAGAATATTAAATAGATATGGAGGCAATATAATTTACAGTTGTAGCTCTCCTTAGAAGTAAAGACAGTGACATTTTATCTCACATATTTCGGAAATATTTTCAGGAGGGAGCCAGATCCTCAAAAAAATATACTTGGAAAAATGGAACATCAGCAAAGGAAAGGAAGACCCTTAATGAGATGGGCTGATGAAATGATAACAACAATGGGCTTAAGTATAGAAGAAATCATGAGGACAATACATGATCAGGCATTGCTTTGTTCTATTATATATAGAGGCAATATGAGTAAAAGTTGATTCAATGGCACTTGAAAACAACATATAATTTCCGGAATATTTCTATATATATTGTGATATTAAGTATCTATTATATATATTCCAAAGTACTGAAGAGCAATGATATTAGTCTGGATATTAAGGTACGTCTGATTAAGGCCATAGTTTTTGCAGTCATTTGCTATGTGTCAGAGAGCTGGACAATGACTAGGGATGATAGAAGGAAAATTTATGCCTTTGAGCTGTGGTGTTGGAGAAGAGTATTGAATATACCATGGACTACTAAGAAAATGAACAGGTTCATTCTGGAAAGGGTTAAACCAAGCAAGGATTATGAGGCTTCGTTTGACATACTTTGGACATGTTGCAAGGAGGGACCAGCCCTTGGAGAGGGACATCATTCTTCGGAGGGTAGAGGGACAGTGCAGGAGAGGAAGACCCTCGATGAGATGGATTGATTCAGTGACTGGGGTCATGGGCATAGGTTTTTCAGAGACAGTGAGATTGACACAGGATAGAGCAGTATTTAAGTACATAGGATTGCTATGACTCACAGGTGACTCGATGGCACAATAACAACAACAGCATAGTATGTACATATAACTCATGAAATATATTTTACATGCATTTATAATACACATTTGTTGTTGTTATGTACCATTGCATTGACTCTGATTCATAGTGACCCTGTGTACAAAATATCTGAAACTTAATGTATCTTGAGCCAATTTCAATATCTTTGACACACCTACCTGCATTACTACAGTCACTAAGTCAATCCATCTCATTCAGGGTCTTCGTCTCTGGACTGTCCCTCTACCCTTTGAACCATGATGTCCATCTCCAAGGACTGATTCCTCCTTGCAAGATGTCTAATAATGCACATAACATTGAATATATTACAAGGAACTCTCATGGCCTAGTGGCAAGAAGCTGTGCTGCTGTCCCAAAGGCATGCTTCAAGTCCACCAGCTACACCATGAGAGAAGGATGGGTAATCTCCTCCCATGCGAATAACTGTCTCTGAAAACCAGCCAGAGGGTAAGCTATGGGTCAGTTCTGACTTGATGGTACACAACAGCAACATTATAAAAAGAGCAAGGCTTATGTGGGAACAGCCAAATCTGACCTCATCAACTTCACAAGAGTACTGTCCCTGTCAACAGCATCAATAGCACAAGACCAAGTCCCATGAAGTCAGATAAGTCCCCCTTGTTTTCATACCTCTTTCTACTCATCTCAACACCTATCTTACTGTTTACTGGGCCCCAAACCCAATGCACTAGCTTACAGACCACACAGAACCATATTGGGAAAGTCAAAAGGTTATAATCGAGACTAATAACAGAATACAGACAAAACAGCTCTTGAAATGTGCACACGGGTACCTCAGCCTCCAACCTTACAGCTTACAATCAGTGTTGCCAAGTTCTCAGTCCTGCCAATACTGACTCCTCCTGATTAAGTCCTATCTCACATCAGGTATCCAGGTGTTCTTGCCATACGTGTAACTGGAGCAAGAAGGGTGTCCTACATTTTCTTGCTTTATATTCAATGGCACTAGAAGACCAGTCTCTGAAGCAAGAACTGTTCAATTTACTGGCAAGATATTGTAGTTAGACTGTTGAGCCTGGCCAATCCCCTTGTGGTATGGTAGATAGCCAATTCCCTTGTGGATTGCTTAGATTCCCTATTCACATATTTCTACCCATTTACATAGCAGAATGAAATGATAGGAAAAGTCATATTGAAAGATAAACTCCACATATATAAAGTTACATATTTAATGTATATTTCATGCATATTAATATATAAAA
>NW_006399940.1:5683414-5683998 GCF_000299155.1 Elephantulus edwardii | reverse complement strand
CTGAGCAAATAATTTGAGAAGCTGAGAAGCTGAACTATATAAAGAAAAATATGGTGTCAAAATTGGAAGACTCAACAATCTACCTTATGCAGACGGCACAACTTTACTCTCAGAAACTGAAGACTTCAAACTCTTACTACACTTCAAGACCTTCAATATGATCTCAGAATCAGTAAAATGAAAATCTTCACCACTGGACCAATAGGAAGCATCATAATATATGCAGAAAAGATTTTCTAACTCCAGCTCTTTTTGGACATTCCATTATAATATTCTGCTTTTAATATTTAATCTTCACAAAATGCCTTTTGAAATCTGCTCAACTCTGTCACATCATTATTTCTTCCCTTTGTTTTGGCTTCTTGACATTCTAGTGCATTACTCAGAGAGTCTCTTCTGCCATCAGTTTTTGGTCTTTTGTTTCTCCTCTGTATTTGTAATCACCTTTTGCTATCTTCACAGATGATATCCTTAATATTAGCACCTAGTTCATCTGGTTTTAATTCATTAGTGTTCAATGCCTCAAATTTGTTCTTTCTTTATCTATCTATCTATCTATCTATCTATCTATCTATCTATCTATC
>NW_006399940.1:5675443-5683314 GCF_000299155.1 Elephantulus edwardii | reverse complement strand
CCCCTCCACCATGTAGCCCTCGCTCTAGACTCCTGTGATGACAGAAGTACCTAGTCATATATCTCTTTTAAACAGTTTTCTCCCTAGCTGGTGGATTTTAACCTCTTGCCTTTGGTATTGCAGTGCAGCTTCTTATCACTAGACCAATGAAGAAAAACTCCATAGTATCATTTTAGTTCAATCTCTCAGTGAGTCTCTGGTGATAGAGAAGGGTCTCCTTTTAGCAGTGAAGGGGACAAGGAAGCTTGGAGATATTTATATATATAATCTAGTATCTACTGGATATTAAGTTAAAGAACTGCTCCCAGGTGAGTGTATACACATACATACAAAGTGAATCTGCAGAATAATTCTGTAATAAAGAAATGTAGGTGCATAAAAATGACAACAAGATTCATAGAGATACAGGCAAAGCCTTAATGGCATTTGCTATATCTGGGAAGTTAATACCTTCTTTCCCTTTTCATTAACCTTTCCTATTCCCATTTACCTCTCTCCCAACAGAACCTGTTTAGTAAAGGACAGATTTACCATCTGATTACCAGGTCAGAGTTTGGTGGGAGGATAGTCAATATCCTGCTCTGTGACTTACCGCCTCTAAAAACCCATAGGAGGGACATCATGATTTCCCTCTCCAAGGACTGGTACCTCCTGGCAACATGCCCAAAGTGTGTGAGACAAAGCTTTAAAATTCTTGCCTCCAAATAGCAGCCTGGTTTCACCCTTTCCAGGACAAACCTGTTTGTTCTCTTAGCAGTCCATTCAATATTCTTTTCAAGTGCCACAACTCAAAAAGTATTCATTCTTCTTCTAAAATGTTTAGTTATTGTCCAGCTCTCTGATGCATAGCAAGTGAATGTGAAGACCGTGGCCCAGAGGAGGCACACCTTAGTCTCAAGACTGATGCCATTGCTCTTTAGTCAATGGAGAGGTCCCTGACAGCAGATTTTTCCAATGCAATTCATCTTTTGAGTGGTTAGCTGCCATCAAGTCAGTCCCTGGCTCAGGATGATCCCCTTAACAATGGAAGGAATGCTATCCAGATCAGCACCATCTTCGTGATTGAATTATTGTAATTCATAGGTTTGTTATTTGCTGATTTCTGGAACTAGATCATCAGGGCTCTTTTAAAAGTCCAATAGAACTGCTGAAATCTCTGTTGCTTCAACTTGGGTGGTGGCAATATGTGAAATTCATTGCTGGGAATTCACCCTAGGTCACCTTCATAGAAAGTGAGAATTCTACCACCTACCATCCTCATTAAGATCAGAGAAGCAATAAATGGTATTTAAAATGGTAAAAGTATAGTTGTTGTGAATACAAGATCTGATAGAGATGCAGAGGACATGAATATTCACAGGTAGGAATGGGTGTGTCCATGTGCTAGGGAACCTCGACATTACTCCATGCCCTGCAGTGGGCGTAATGACATAGGTGGCAGTAAATAGTGCAAGAGAGGAAGAGCCTGGATGAGATGGATTGCCTCAATGACTAGGGTAATAGAAATAAGTGTGTCAGAGACAATGAAATTGGCTCAAGATAGAGCATGTTTCAGAGCTTTTGTACACAGGGTCACCATGAGTTGCAGGTGACTCAGTGGCACATAACAGCAACATGAGTTGAACAAAGAAGCGTGTGGCCTAGAAGACACAATCAAGTTCCTACTGCCTTAGAGTTTTGTGATAGAAATACAAAAAGGAGAAGGCTTTAATGAGCAGGAATTTGCTATTTCACTGTTTAGAAGGCTTGATGCCCAAATTCAGGATTGATTCAAAAGAAAATATTTCTTTCTATGCTAGCTTTGGAGAAAAGGTCTTGTTTCTTTCAATATCTGTGAGTTCAGCATTCATTGGAGATCTCCATGTGTGGTAGAATTGATTATAAGAGGTTTTCAGGACAAATCGCCACCAGACTGCTCTTTTCAAGACAAAAGATGATCCAAACCACAACTCAAGAAAACTTCTCTCAGATTGGATCAGAGTCGTTATGATCTAAAGCAGGGTACTACTTCCCATTCTATTATGTTTAACATAATATAATCCTGCCTCCTTAATTTTAAGCAGAGTTTAGGATTTACAACATACTACAGCACATTTAACAACAACAAAATTAAGGATAATCATACAATCCTGGGAATCATGGCTTAGCAAGTTTGAGATACATTTTTTCAGGGGAAGCGTAAAGAGCAGATGGTAACTCTATACACAAAAACTACTAATGCACATTCTTGAGTTGTAAAATTGGAAGCAGGTTTTAAAACTCAGGACAAATTACTTTCATGTACTCTTTTTCCTTACTTGTTGAAATTTTCACTCTAAGGTCAGTGTTGTTTATGGGTAGACAGTGTATTAGATTTGGTCCTTAATGTACTCAAACACCATGGGAACTCTATGGAATAACAAAGTTACCAGTGTATCAAGTGTTTTGTTGACATTTGTTTTACTAATGGATGTTTCTAGAGTCCTAAGCCAAAAATAAATAATAAATTTTCTTTGCACATCATAGAACTTCTTTAAAAATAAGAGCATCCTGTGTCTCCATAAGGTTATTTAGAAAAGTACAACCTGTACAAATAGTCTGAGACTTCTGCACCATGATGAGTCAAGTGAAATTTAATTCGGTAGCCATGTGGATTTATTCTTTTCAGAAATGTAGTGCCTTCCCCACTCTTCTCTGTTGTCTACATCAAATTCTTTTCCTTTGATCACCTTTTAAATCTAACAAAGCCCACAATTCTCTTTTTGGCTGTCCTTCTGTGAGTTATTATGTGCCCTGCCAAGACTTTAATTTCTTATATAAAAAGGTTTTTGTTTGACATTTTAAAGAAAATATTATCTTTATTTTAAAAACTTTGCTAGCACCTAAGTATGTATTGTTGTTGTTGGTGTTATGTGCCATCGAGTCGCCTGCAACTCATAGTGACACTATGCACAACAGCCCTACACCTTCTCTATCCTGTGCTAATTTTACTGTCTCTGACACACCTACTCCCATTACCCCAGTCACTGCATCAATCCATCTCATCAATGTTCTTCCTCTCCTGTTCTGTCCCTCCACCCTCCCAAGCATACCATCCCTCTCCAAGAATTGGTCCCTCCTCGCAACATGTCCAAAGTATGTCAGACAAAGCTTCAGAATCCTTCCCTCCAAGGAGCAGCCTGGTTTAACCCTCTCTAGGATGAATCTGTTCATTCTCTTAGCAGTCCATGGCTAAGTACTTAACACTTGTAATTAATTGCTAGGTTAGGTATAAATAGTAAAAATCATCATTAGATAATCTTTTAAGTCTATTATGAAAAATACAAATATCCAAAGGACTCAATTGAAACTTTCAATTTTTTCTAAAAGACAACCAAAGTTTCTCCTTATTGCTTAATCTAAGCCCTTCAGAGTTGACGTTATCAACAAGTAAGACACCCAGGTGATGAACTTCTCAAAAGTAATTAAAAGGTTATGTGGCACGAGATTCCCAGACCCCTATCTCCAAATTGGGCTGCTGTATTGTAAATTCCATCTTAGATAAGGGCAGTTATTCAACTACATTCCCGAACCAGAAACCTGAACTTCATCTTTTATGTTCTTTCTTAAAATCAGAACTTCTTGTCATCTATAACCAGATTATCCAATGGTTTGAACTTTGCACGGCATAAACCTAAAATTAGTTTAATTTTGTTGAGTTTTCCTGCCTTTAGTTGTACTGCTGACCAAAAGGTCAGTGGCCAAAACTCATCAGCTGATCCTACAAAAAGTATGGGAAATCTCCTCCTATAAAGATTTACAATCTCAGAAACACATTAGAAAGTTACCATAAGTGGCACTTGACTTGAAGGCTTAGGGGAGACTTTCCTGCCTACTAACATCTCTTGTGCTAGCGATATACTAGAGAGCCCTTACTTTTAGGTTAAGGATAATACTAAGGGCAAGAATACTTTTTATTAAGCTATTACAACATCCTTGAATAAGGACTTGAACTGAGGCATAATAGTGCAAAACTGTGAAAAGAATGTTTCTAAATTTTCTATTTGATCATATTAAATTGTATATGATTATTCACCTGCATTATAGCAGTGCTTCATAGTATTTTCTTGTCAAGAGCATTTGGTTAAATATAGATTTCTGGGACTTGCATATACTTTATATATTAAAATATCTAGTGTGAGTTCTAGAAATACGAATTTTGAACAAATATTCTATAAGGCTTTGATCAGGACTATTTGGAAACCATTATAATAATAATAGTGAAACTCTTTCACATGACGTTATAAGTGACCTCTGTCTACTTAATCAGAGCCTCTCCTACCAATTCTCAATGTCAATCGAAGGTTCTGTCAGTACAAATTGTCTCCCTTGTCCCTGGGAACATTATTGAATTCAATGTCTCCAGCTTTTGCACATATTCTTCCTCCTTGCTCGAGTGCCTCCTTTTTCTGTCTGCTTTCAAAAGCCTGTTACAGCACAGCAAATGCCAGAAACTCTTCTGACAGTGTTGGGCTCTTTTTCTACTCTTTTAACAAAGTTGTTCATTCCCTCCTATTTACTCTCAGGATATTCCTATTAATGTGTAATATGTAACACAGTCCATTACTTGTTATTCACTAAAGAGGTCTTTTCCAAGCAGGCTGTAAATTCTGGTATGAAATTCAAGGACTCTACTAAACTTGATTTTTTAAAAAATAGCATAGACTTTCTAATAATTTCTGTTGTTCTTTTTTCTTACATGTATATCTTTTTATTTCTTTGCATTACTTAACACATTGTTTACAATCATATTGATAGGAAAATTATGACCTTGGGAAGAAGAAGGTAAGGATGGGTGAGTTTGTAAAAAGACTTTTTTTTAAAAGATAGGTGTTTCTTTCTCTTTCTGTCTGTGTGCATATGCTTTCCTTTACAGTTAGTTACTTTTTTAAAAATTAAATGTGTGTATTTGAGAAGAGAGAATGAGAGAAATTGAGAAAGAAAATTAAAGTGGAATGGCAAATAAATAGACTTTAAGAATATACAAAAATATGTCCCAGATGTGGTTGAAGAAAAAAACATTTTCAGTAGTTAAATTCCATAGGTTGTGGCATTTTTCTCCATAATTTCTGAATATCACAGAGAGAGAAATGGAGCAACAGGATAGAGTAACAAACACAAAGTTGCCATTTGCTGAATGAGTATTATGCAAGAAAAGTGGTGTATAGAAAACAAAGGAGCAAAAGGAAACAATGCACGATAGGGTGGTCGAGTCTGACTTCTACCAGCTTCATAAAGGGGATCTGTCCCCATCAGTAGGATCCATAGCAGCAAACAGATAGTTGCTAGGTCAGACATGCCATTCCCCAGCCCCCCATGATCCTGCACCTATGTCCACCAATCATTGGGTTTAATATTTTTTGTTCCCTCACAGACTTTACTCACAGTTGTAGCATTGGGAGTGGGGTTTATTAGGGAAGTAAGCTGCAGAATCTCCCGTAAATCTTCATGCCACACTCCACTTCATAGAATCCAGTTTCTTAGATAATTTGCTCAGCACACAGAATGAATAGGTATGGATAAAGAATACAACCCTGGTGTACTCCCTTCCCAATTTTAAACCATACAGTGCTCCCATGCTCTGATTGCACAACACCCCCTGGTCCAGGTATAGGTTCCACATGAGCACAATTAAGTACTCTTGGATTCCCATCCTTCTCAATGTCAGCCACAACTTGTTATGGTCCACATAGGCAAATGCCTTTGCATAGTCAATAAAATACAAATACACATTCTTCTGGTATTCTTTACTTTCAGCCAAGATCCATCTGACATCAGCAATGATATCCCTGATGCCACAGACTCTTCTAAATCCTGCTTGAACTTCTGTCAATTCCCTTTCTATGTACTGTTCCAGACGTTTTTGAACAATCTTCGGCAATACTTTGCTTGTATGTGATACTAATGATATTGTTCAAAACTTCCCACATTTTAGTTGGATCACCTGTCTTAGGAATGGGAACAAATATGGACCTCTTCAAATCTGTTGGCCAGACAACTGTCCTCCAAATTTCCTGACATAGACTGGTGAGTGCAACCAAGTCTGCATCTGTTAATTGAAACAAGTTAATTGGTATCCCATATTCCCAGGGCCTTATTTTTTGCCAATGCCTTCAATGCAGCTTCTACTTTCTCCTTCATTGCCATTGGCTCCTCCTCATATGGTACTTCCTGAAATCTTTCAGTATTTATCAATTTATTTTTTTTTTCTGGTAAAGTGACTCTGTGCATCCTCTCCATATTCTTTTGATATTTTCTGGGATATTCAATATATTGCCCATAGCATCTTTCAATATTGAGACATGAAACTTAAATTTGTTTTTCAGTTCTTTCAGCTTGAGAAATGCAGAGAGAGTTCTACCCTTTTTCTTCTCCAATTTCAGCTCTCTGCACATTCCATTATAATACTTGGCTTTGTCTTTCTGAGATGCTCTTTTAAATCTTCTGTTAAGTTCTTTCACTCCAACACATTTTCCTTTGTTTTAGCTTTTCAAAGCTCCAGTGCAATAGTCTTTTCTAACATCCATTTTAGTTTTTGTTTTCTCCTCCATTTTTGTAATAACTTTTCCTTTCTTATGGATGATATCCTTGATATCATCCCACAACTCATCTGATCTTCTATCATTAGTGTATAATGCTTCATATCTATTATTAAGATAAGCTTGAAATTCAGATCATTATGCAGATTACATAACCTTGCTTGCTGCAAGTGAAGAGGACTAATGACCTAAGGCCAGATGAGTTGTGGAATTACATCAAGAACATCATCCATGAAGAAAGCAAAAAGTTATTACAAAGACAGGGGAGAAAGAAAATACCAAAACGGATGTCAGAAGAGACTTTGAAATGAATATCAGAACATAAAGAGACTATATATATCTATATCTATATATCTAGCACTGAGAAGAATGTGAATCTCAGAACACTTAATTGTCTTAATTGTGCTCATGCAAAATCTATACACAAAAGGGCAAGTCTGGTGCCAGCAGCCGCGGCAATTCCAGCTCCAATAGCGTATATTAAAGTTGCTGCTGTTAAAAAGCTTGTAGTTGGATCTTGGGAGCGGGCAGGCAGTCGGCCGCAAGGCGAGCCACTGCCCATCCCTGCCCCTTGCCTCTCAGCGCCCCCTCGATGCTCTTAGCTGAGTGTGCCGTGGGGCCCGAAGCGTTTACTTTGAAAAAATTAGAGTGTTCAAACCAGGCCCGAGAGGCCAGGATACCGCAGCTAGGAATAATGGAATAGGACCGCGGTTCTATTTTGTTGGTTTTCGGAACTGAGGCCATGATTAAGAGGGACGGCCGGGGGCATTCGTATTGCGCCGCTAGAGGTTAAATTCTTGGACCGGTGCAAGAAGGACCAGAGCGAAAACATTTACCAAGAATGTTTTCATTAATCAAGAATGAAAGTCGGAGGTTCGAAGACGATCAGATACCGTCGCAGTTCCAACCATAAACGATGCCGACTGGCGATGTGGCAGTGTTATTCCCATATGAAAAACTATACTCAAACAAATATGAAAACCTTGAGGAAATGGACAAATATTTAGAAACGCACAATCTACCTAAATTGACACAAATCGAAATTTAACATCTCAACAGACCCATTACAAAAGAAGAAATTGAAAAGGTAATAATACAACAGCTTCCAACCAAAAAAAAAGTCCTGGACCAGATGGATTTACAAGCGAATTTTATCAAACATTCAGAGAAGAACTCTCACCAATTCTATATAAACTATTTCAAAAAATAGAACAAGATGGAACATTCCCAGACTCATGCTATGAAGCAAACATATCCTTGATACCAAAGCCAGGAAAGGACACCACCAAAATAGAAAACTATAGGCCAATATCT
>NW_006399940.1:5664180-5672239 GCF_000299155.1 Elephantulus edwardii | reverse complement strand
GACTGGTACGGGGGAGAGTGTCCCTCTTTCTCCAGCAGAGCATGTGGTGGAATCGAACAGCGCACCTTTGGGATTGCAGTGCAGGTTCTTGCTACTAGGCCACCAGAGCTCACCTCAAACTTGTTCTTGAGATGGCTTTTATATTCAAGTGAAATATAGGAATATAAAAGATTAACTGATACTTTTGAATTGTGTTGTTGGCAAGGAGTACTGAATATACCATGGACTACCTAAAGAATAATCAATGTGTTTTGGAGGATGTACAACCACGGTGTTATTTAAGAGATAAGGATGGTGAAAATTTGCCTTACATACTTTGGAATGTAGTCAGATGTCCCAGTGCTTGGAGAAAGATATCATACTAGGGAAAGTAGAGGGTCAGTAAAAGAAGTGATGCCCCTCAATTAGACAGACTAACACTACGAATGTAACATGATCTTGAGCAAGGTAAAGATTGTAAGGATGGTGCAGATAGGGCAAGGTCCTGATATGTTGTTTTACCATCGCTATGAATTGTAAAAGCTCATAACTAAAAACATTTGTATCCTGGCAGAAACCAGAGGAAAGTTAGCATCATACTTATCCTATGGGATTTTTAGGGTGAAAAAAATTATTCTGCAGAAGTTTCTTTCCTCTAGAGGACATCTGCTGTGCCTTATTTATAACAATTGCTTGCAAAACCATCCCAAGATGCAAAAGACACTGAAATGTAGTAGTATTCATTTTTTACAGTATTAATAAAGACTCTCTCACTGTCATCAAGTGGATCCCAATTCATAATGATCTTCTGGTGGATTTCAAAAAAATGGTAATCACACAAGAATAGACTTCCCATCTTTCTCCATCAGAGCTATCACTGGTTAAAACCACTGGAGACATACAGCCCTTGGGTTAGCAACACAGAATTACCAGAGGTCCCTATAGAGAATGTAGGCAAGGGAAAGAAGAGTTGGAAACAGATGTTGAAATAATTAAGTGGTGATGTTTTTCCTACTCTTTTTTGGCCTAGTCGTAGCCAAGTGTTTAGCATCATGTATTTTTGAGGTTACAGGGCTAAATTCAAACATAAGGTCCACCACACCCAACATGGGTGAATTCTGAAAATTCCTTAATCTGTGCTTGGCTCCACAGTCGACACTCTTGACACCAGCAGCCAGGAAATTAAACGATGTATTGTCATGGGGAAAGTCTGCTGTTAGGGACCTCTTCAAAGTACTGAAGAGCAATGGTGTCACTCTGGAGGCTAAGATGCCTCTGATAGAGGCTGTGGTCTTTGCAATCACTTGTTATGCATCAGAGAGTTGGATGATGACCAGGGAGGATAGAAGAGAATTGATGTCTTTGAGCTGTGTTGCTGGAGAATAGTATTCAATGTACTATGGACTGCCAAGAAAACAAACAGATTCATCCTGGAGAGGGTTAAACCAGGCTGCTCCTTGGAGCCAAGGATTCTGGGGCTCTGTCTGACATACTTTGGACATGTTGTAAGGAGGGACTGGTCCTTAGAGAGGGTCATCATGCTTGGGAGGGTGGAGGGACAGCGCAGGAGGGGAAGACCCTCTATGAGGTGGATTGATTCAGTGACTGGGATAATCAAGATGGATGTGTCGAAAGCAGTGCAATTGGCACAGGATAGAGTAAGGTTTAGGGCTGTTGTACACAGGGTCGCTATGAGTCACAAGCTACTCGATGGCACATAACAACAACCACAACAACATCAATATTTCAGTTCCTTATCAGCATAAAGGAGAAAAAAAATTTTTGATAGGTTACTGAGATAACCAGATGAACACTTAGAACAGTATTTGTACATGGTAAGTACAATATAAATTTGCCAAAACTTGCACAAGAAGTCTATATAAAAATAGAAAGCTAATGAAAATAGTGTTTTTCTAGTGTTCACAGGGTTTTCAACGTCCTGTTATTGAAAAAGTAGATGGCCAATCATGCTTCCTAGTCTGTCTCAATCTGGGAGCTCTACTAAAACCTATTCACCACATGTAAACTTTATGGCATTTGGCACACCAGTGGCATAGCTTTCAGTATCACAGCAATGTACAAGTTATCTCAGTACAGAAAACTGGTAGTCAAGTGCTGGGCCAATTAGATTACTATTCTCCCAGAATCCAACAAAGTGCCAATTTAGTTTGCAACTCTATCTTCAAACCAAAAGCCGGAGAGCCAAACGACTTTTAATCACAAAGGCCTGCCCACCAGGTCCTGATTGGTTTTAACAAGAGGCTTCCAGCCTACAAGTGAATGTTAATGAAATCAAAACGACTTGCCTTTCAGAATCCAACTGCTTCAGACAAAAGGATCCAAATAGGAGACATATTTTTACATTTTCTTGGAAAACAGATTTAAACTGTCAACAACTTCATCTTACTTGGATCCAATATTAATACCCTTGGTACCAGCAGTCAGGAAATAAGGAGAAATATTGCACTGAGAAAGTCTACAGGTAGGGACCTCACCAAATTATTGAGGAGTAATGATGTCAGTTTGAGGACTAAGGTGGTTCTGATTCAGGTCATGGTCTTTCCGATCACTTGCTATGCATCTGAGAAGTGGACAATGAATAGGAATGACAGAACTGATGCCTTTGAGCTGTGGTGTTGGAGAAGAATGCTGAACATCCCATGGTCTGCCAAAAGGACAAATTTGTCTTGGAGAGGGTGCAGCCAGGGTGCTCTTTGTAGGAAAGAATGATGAAGCTTCTTCCCACATACTTCAGGCATGTTGCTAGTAGGTGTTATTCCATTGAGGGGAATGTGAAACATGGAAGGATGGGGGATTGATAAAGGAGAGGAAGACCAACTGGATTTACAGGGTGACTGCTGTAATGGGCTCTAACATGTCAGGAAGTTTGATAATGGCACAGGATAGATCAGAGTTCAGATCTGTTGTCCATAAGGTCACTATGAGCCTTACTCAACTCAACAGCACCTAACAAGTAACAAGGGGGAAATCAGGAAAGAGCTTAGCCAAAACGTGAGTAGAGCTTATAATATTCTTCAAATTTCCTTTATTTTTTCACCCTTATAATTTTCTTCCTAGACCTAACCTGTGATCCATATAACTCTGCAGAACTTATTGTTATAATGTTCCATCCCTAGGTATGCTATGCCTATAGTAACTGAGACAAGCAGTTGATCTGTCCACATATGTTTACATGCTGACCATGTTTTATGAGTGCAAAACAATCATGATCTTGTCATGATGGCACCTATAGATTAATGAAGAAGATATCATTTAAAAAATACTAGACAAGCAATTAGCAGGTATATAATAGTGGCAAAAATTGGAGAGTTTTCATATTATCTGAGAGCATACCAGAAAAAAAATTAGCTAATCAAATCTTAGAAGCCAGATAAAGGTTTCCTAAGAAAGTGACATATAATTCAGTGATTGGATAGTAATTATTGGAGTGAACCAGGTAGAAAAGTTGGGTTAAGGTTCAGACAGAGGAGTAGAGAGTCTCAGTAAAAACAAGTACAATAATTTAGATGAAGAATGAAAAGTTGTATATCTAAGAGCTTATGAGCTTATCACTTTCTATATTCTACCACATAAAATGTATATAACGTAGGTGTTCCTTCTTATGAACTATTTTCAATTGGAAATTATATGAGGTCAGACCATACTAAGAGTATTCCTAGTCAGTTAGAATTAAAAAGAAACTGCAAAGTTAATCTATACTAAACTTTTAAGGATTTCTAGGCCCTGGTACACTCTCCTTTCGGAGCTCTTTGTATTTTTAACAAGAAATTTGTGGGTCTAAAAATTCATGACTAAAAATAAATTTTTAAAATCCCTAGCTTCTCCATAATGTACACTTCAGGTCTTTGGGAATTTCTTCTTGCTTTTTAATTTTAGAGAATTAACAAGAGCGTTGCAACCCAGTGAAAATCCCACCATCTGAAACTAATTATCTCGAGTATGTTGCAACAATAATGCTATGGAGAATTTTTCAAAAGTAGTATTAGCTGCAAAATAATTGCTCATTATTCATGAACACAATTAAACACTTATGATACTCTCCTTTTATGTGCGGTGAAACTTTAAAGTACTCTCTGGGAAGTGAGAATGGAAATGGGCTTAATCCTCAGTAAGAAAAACAAAGCATGATGTCTTCTCTCAAGAATTGGTCCCTCCTTACATGCCCAAAGTATGTGAGACAAAGTTTCACCATCCTTGCCTCTGAGGAGCACCCTGTTTCCACTTCCTGCAAGACAGATTTGTTTGTTCTTCTGGCAGTCTGTAGCCATATTCAATAATCTTCAACATCACAATACAAAAGCACTACTGTAAAAAAAAAAAGCATTGCTGTTTCTTTGGTCTTCCTCAGCAAATGAGAGGATGACCTTCAAGAAGATCGTGACTTTGACAATGGCTTTGAGCATAGCTGAGGTATTGAGGGTGACATCGCATAGAGCTAAGCGTTCTGATCTGTTGTTCATAAAATTGCTATGAGTCATAGTCAACTCTCCAGCAGCTATAAACAATCAAAAACCAAACTCACCACCTGTTAGTTAACTTTATGGGCTCATTTTCTCTCAGAGTAGCTGGTGGGTTTGAACCATCAACCTTTCAGTGACCAGCCCTACCTACATACTACATCTGTGGATTTAAAGGTTAAGGGAAATCCTGAGTGCTGTCAGTAGAGAAAGTGGGTCTTCAAGACGGGCTTATTAAATGATTATAGAAGTGTTTGCCAATATTATGCATATTTTCTTATACTGGTATGAAAATGTCTCACTTCATACTGGCTTTGCAAAATTTACTTCCTAAAAATTCATCATCTGCTTTGATTCTCTACTTTCAGTGAAGCAAAGCTTTTATTGTTATTCTGCCTCTACTCCAGGCTGTCAGCTCATACCTTTCATTTAAGCCAGTATATTAAATTGGTTTTGTTCTGCTATAGTTAAGTGTCTTCTTACAGTGTATATATTTATATTTTATTCTTTGCCTTATTAAAGTTATTCTGACACAGTTCAATAGAATGGAGAGATTAGATGCCAGGCTTTATGCTCATTTTTACTGCCCAGACTCTCTTAAAAATTCTTTGTTATTTTTTATTTGAAAAAGGTACATATTCCCTTCAGAAATGTTGTAGGAATATTTCATTTTTAATCATTCATTGTTCACGAACACAATCAAACGTTCATTGTTTATGAGCACAATCAAATAATACTTCCCTTTTATGAGAACAAAAGTTTTAAAATGCTAGTTTGGAAGGGAGAATGGAACTAGGTTTTGATATTCATTAGATTATTATAATGGTAAATATAATAAAAATACTCTGGTAACAGGAGTGGCTTAATCAGTAAGCACAGTATGTGCCAGTTTATAATAAACCAGATGCGTGTGGCCTTAACCGTGTTTACTTACTAATCTGTAGAGAACAATTTCACCTGGATATCACATGTAGCGAACCATTTTACTACGTCAGAGATGTGAAAAATTTCACCTGGACTTCACCATGCCTTTGACGTGGTAAAACCCAGGTGAAATTGTTCCTTGCAGATTAAGAAATAAGCACAAATAAGCCTGTGTAGAGCTTATTTTTGGATAATCTGTCCCTACAGGTGAATGATATAGCCTAGATATTGGGACATAACTCTAATTAAAAAAATAGGCTGTGACTAAGAAAACCAATTGTTTTCTTTGCTAACTAGCTGTAGGATTACGAGTTAGCATCCTGAAAATCTTCTAATTGGAAACTCGCAGGTCTAGAAGATCTGTCAGGGGTGTGAATTTGTTTTCAATGGTAATAACCTTTCTTGTGATAGGTGACGCAAAGCTTGTGTAGCAGAAAGCAATTTCTCCAAAAGGAAATAACAGAAGTTGTTAAAACTTTAATCCTTTCAGATATTAGTAGACATTCTGTGATACTGGTTGCTTTAAATTGGTTGATATAAAGTGAATCTAGAGCTGCCAGTAGGGATTAAATGGTAGGAAATCTTTTAATTGGTAATATTTTCATTTTAACTGGGAGTAATATACTAGGCATATGCAAATACAAATATTCTGGGTTTCTATTCAGCTTGAATTTTTAACTTACTAGTAATAATAGTAAATTTTCAATACTAAAAGAGAATAAAAAATTCAAATCAATACATTACAGAATCACACTTGTTTATTTCTGAAATTACTGTACTTGTTTTTAGAGACCAGAGTCAGTTCCTACTCAATGTTATTGTTATGTGCTGTCAAGCTGACTGACTCACAGCAACTCTATGAACAATGGATTTGAAATTGGCCCTATCCTGTGCTATCCTCATCATCTCTGACACTCTTGAACTCATTGCTACAGTCACTGCATCGATCCATTTTTTAGAGTTTCTTCCTTTCTTACAGTGACCCTATGTATTTCAAGCATGATGTCCTCCTCTAAGGACTACTCCCTCCTAACAACATGTCCAAGATATGTGAGATGAAATTTCATCATCTTTACTTACCAGGGAGCACTCTGGTTTCACTTTTTCCATGTCAGACCCATTTGTTCTCTTCGCAGTCCATGGAATATTACATACTTCCTTCCAACAGCACAATTTAAAGGCACCAATTCTTTGTTGTCCTTGGTCTTTTCCAACTTTCAGATGCACAGTAAGCAATTGAGAAGAACATGGTTTGGAACAAGCACACTTTAGTCTTAAACTTCTTTAGAACTCTGGAGCAGTCCTTGACTGCTGATGTCCTCAATGTGACTCATATTTTGATTTATTGATTGCTGGCACCTAGAGTATTGAGTGTGGACCCAAGCAAGAGGAAATCATTGACGATTTTCATATTTTCTCTACCATGTTAATCTAATACGTTATCTATTGGTCTGATGGTGAAAAACGTTGTTTCCTTGATGTTGAAATGTCATCCATATTGAAGGCTTTAGTTTGTGATCTTTTACAGCGTTTCAAGTCCTCCTCACTTTCAGCAAGCAAGGTTGTATCATCTGCATAATACAAGTTGTTGATAAGTCTTCCTCCAATCTTGATGCCACATTCTTTGTAAAATCCATCTTCTCAAATGATTTGTTCAGTATACAGATTGAAAAGGTATGGAGAAAAGGGTACTTGATTTTAAACTATACAGTGTTCTTTTGCTCTGTTCACACAACAGCATCTTGGCCTAGATATAGGTTTCACATGGAAAAAATTAACAGAATTAAATATCGTCTAGTCCTACACCATCCACACAATTGTTGCTCTTTTAGCTGATTGTTATACCACTGTGTCACTTTATTTTCCTTTCTTTTCCTAACTCTCGACTTTACCAAGTATGATGTCCTCCTGCAAGACTAGTGATTCCTGATAACAAGACCAAAGTCCATAAAACAAAATCTTGCCATTCTTCATTCTAAAGAGCATTCTAGATGTACTTCTTCAAAGAGAAATTTGCTCCTTTTGCAGGCAGTCCATGGTGTAGTCATTACTCTTTGTCAAAATCCTAAGTCAAATGTGTGGATGCTTATTCAATCATCCTTTTTCAGTGTCCAGCTGTCACATGTGTATACAACAGTTGACAGCCTTGTGACTTGATATATTAGTTGTCAAAGCTATAACTTTATTTTGAACATATTGCAAAGTTATGTGCAATGTGCCATTTGATCTTTTACTTCTATTTCTCTCTATATTAATTATAAATTCAGGGAAAATGAAATTCCTGAAAACATAAATATTTTGTCTATTCATCTTGATGTTGCTTATTGGTCCACTTGTGGGGATTTTCTATTTCTGTTCAGATGTAATCCATCCTGAAAAGGATATTCTTTGTTATTCATTAGTAAAAGCATCAAGTTCTCTGCACTTTTAGCAAAGTTGTGTTATTTGCATATCAAAGGTTGTTAATGAGTCTTCCTCCAGTTTAATGTTGTTTTTGTTTTCATACTCTCTGATTTTTTGCTCAGCAGATAGGTTGGATGTTGTTGTTGTTGTTATGTGCCTTCAAGTCGCCTGCGATTCATAGCAACCCTATGTACAACAGCCCTAAACTCCGCTCTGTCCTGTGCCAATCACACTGTCTCTGACACTCCCATCCCAATTATCCCAGTCACTGAATC